>NC_090269.1:180718461-181029211 GCF_040414725.1 Anabrus simplex
CTCCAGGGCCATTATTGAAGATATACCTAACTATTTCCGAAGAATAAAACTTTCTTTTTACAAGTGGTTTTAAGTTGCACCTACACAGATAGGTCTTATGGCGACAATAGGACAGAAAAGGGCTAGGTGTGGGAAGGAAGCAGCTGTGGCCTTAATAAGATACACCCCCCAGCATTCGCCTGGTGTGAAAATGGGAAACCACGGAAATCCAACTAGGGTTGCCCACAGTGGGGTTCAAACTCACTATCTCCTGAATACTGAATATGTTTAATATGTTTTTATATTAAATAGTTTTCACTTGTAAAGTTATGTGTATTGATTGGGTGGACCGTAAACTTAATAAACTTAACATTGTTTCTTAATTACTGAAAACTGGCTGCATTTAAGTGACTGCAGCTATCAAGCTCAGTCTCTTTGGAAATTAGCAGACGAGATATTTGTATTGGTTTTTATGAATATACATTGACATGAATATGTTGCAATGCCCTTTCAGTAGCTTGAATTAGCACATATAATGCAGTAATGAAAGAGAGAGAGAGAGAGAGAGATATACACACTAAAGATATGTACCGATATATAACTAGTATCAAATAGTTGATTTTATTAATTTTCAGAAAAGAAACTGAAAATGTCTCTTTACTCTATTACTGTATATCTAATCCTGGAATAATTCTGTAAATCACAAAGTATTATTTTTGTCAGTAGCTCCACTATTATTTGATTATTGGCCATGAGTTTTCTGTAAATGGTGGGTTGTAACTGAATGGGATGAATGTTAACCTACAAAAATACAACAGCTGAAGGATGAGCACTGGATCTGTAGCAGTAGGAAGCCTACAGTGTACAAACTTTCCCCTTCTTAGGGGACTGTTGTAATGAGACAGTTCACCAAGCTCGATAGCTGCAGTCGCTTAAGTGCGGCCAGTATCCAGTATTTGGGAGATAGTGGCTTCGAACCCCACTGTCGGCAGCCCTGAAAATGGTTTTCCATGGTTTCCCATTTTCACACCAGGTAAATGCTGGGGCTGTACCTTAATTAAGGCCATGGCTGCCTCCTTCCCTTTCCTGTCCCATCGTTGCGTAAGACCTATCTGTGTCGGTGCGACGTAAAGCCAATAGGAAAAAAACGACAGTTCTGTCCTGTACCATAGCAGGCCTAATTATCAATGGAAATTTGGCATAAGATTTTGAAGTACATTCGGTGAGAATAACGTTTTGCATTGTTACACAAGTCCTAATTTTAAAATTCTAATCTATTCAATATGACGTCCCATTAACTACGAGTGTAGGCAATGCCTGGAGTTTGGTAGTGAGTATATCTTTGGTGGTTATTGCGTGAAATAATGTCCTCGTAGGGGAACAATCGTAACGTGGATGCTGATAAACGTTGTCAAAAACATCTGTTCTGAATTGTTATTCAAAGAAATATAACCATGCAACTGCTTACTACTGTATGTTACAAAACATGTAATACGAGGGTAAGTCAATAAGTATCTGCAATCAATTTTTATAATACATTACGAAAAGAGTACACACTTTTTACTGATATAATTTTTCAACATAGTCACCCTGCTTTTCGATGCTCATGGTCCACCATTTCCTAAGCTTTCTGAAACCCTCTACAAAAAAAAAGAAATTGGTTGTGCAGCAAACTATGTATGGACCACTTCCTTCACCTGTTGATCGGAGCTGAATCTATAGCCTCTTAAAGCATTTTTAAGTTGACCAAACAGATGGTAATCTGACGGGGCGAGATTGGGACTGTACACAGGATGCTCCAACACCTTGAAACACAACGTATGAAGAGTTTGAGCGGTGTGGGCGCGCATTGTCATGCAACAAAAGAACTCCTTCTGACAATCAACCTCTGTGTTTGTTGCTAATTGCAGATTTCAGCTTGTTTACCAGCATATCACTGTAACGTACACTGTTAACTGTTTCCCCCTTTTCCTGGTAATGTTCCAGAATTGCCCCTTGGAGTCCCCAAAACACTGTGAGCATCACTTTTCCTGCAGAAGGTTGACTTGAATTTCTTTTTGATTGGGGATCCAGGTTGCTTCCATTCCATGCCCTGACATTTGCTCTCTGCTTCGAATTGGTGAACCCATGTTTCATCTCCAGTGATAATCCATTTCAGAAACTTTTCACCTTCGTTAGCATGTTGGTCCAGGGGGTGTTGATGAATTCTCACACGATTGCGCTTGTCATGTTCATTGAGATGTTTTGGAACCCATCTCAAATTTTTTTTGTGAAAGTTAAGCCTGTTATTATGATTTCATATGCAGAGCCATGGCTAATGTTCATATGGTTTCCCACGTCATCAACAGTCACGCATCTGTTATTCAGGATCATATCACGTACTTGTTCCATGTTGGCATCAGTTATGGCTGCAGATGGACACCCAGATCTTTCCTCATCCTTCACGCTCGTGCGGCCCCGTTTAAACTGTTCAATCCACTGGTAAATACTTTGCTGTGGCAAAACATTGTCCCCATATTATGCTGAAAGTCTTCTATGAATTTCCTCTCCTGGTACACCTTCAGAGCACAACAAACTAATTACGGAGCGCTGTTCTTCCTTGGTGCAAACAGAGTGTTGTGCGGCCATCTTTACATCACAACAGCGCAAGCTGTACTGATGTGATAATGCTGAAACCAACCTACCACAGACATAAACAACGGTGCCACATAGCGACTGGTGAGTACACAACACCATAGAGCCAACCTAAAGACAATTAGAGCAAAATTGCAGGTATGTATTGACTTGCCTTAGTATATGGTACCAGTATTCAGTATGTTACATTAAACAAGACATCTGAATGAAACAAATTTTGTACCCTCTATTTGTGTAAATGTTTGAGTAAAAAGCAAGCAACAAACATTCAGTACTTTTTTCTTTTTTGCCATTACAAATCTAATATTATGTTCTTTAAAAATGTTTTGTTATGCCCTATTATTTATTGTGTTAGAAGCAAGATAATATTATATTAAGGACAAATTCAGGGTCTTGGCCGTAAAACTTGTTAAGTGACAAAACTAAAAATGGTAGAAATGAGCAATTCAAGGTTTACAAAAATATACCATAAATACAGAATAATTACACAGTAAAAGGAACACAATACCATTTTAAGTATGGACCAATAGAATTCCTGAGATGTTCATATTGTGTTAAATATTTTTTCTGAGATGGTAACGGTACTTTACCATGGTAAATTTGTTACTTAACAACTTTTACACGAATACAATATTTTCCCTTTTCACACAGCATTATAATATGACATTGACACAGGATGTGTGGGATACAAAAAAAGATGATTTTGTCATAGAGGTAATGCTAATTTAGTATAATTAAGCTAGTGCTTGTATCTTTATT
Organism: Anabrus simplex; assembly: GCF_040414725.1. Classification (NCBI taxonomy): domain Eukaryota; kingdom Metazoa; phylum Arthropoda; class Insecta; order Orthoptera; family Tettigoniidae; genus Anabrus; species Anabrus simplex. Next base: position 180,721,834 of record NC_090269.1, read on the forward strand.
CACTATCACTCGAAATGTCATTCCCTACCCTGCTGGAAGACTTCAGGTTGTGGTGATGAACAGGAGGAATCCAATGCAGGCACGACATGATGTCTGTAAGCTTCATGGAGTCAATAGAAACAGGATCTGTATATTTGTGAGGTAATTCATTTGTAGGACGTTTTTCACTGGAAGGGCAATCTCTTTTTTTTTTAGAGATATCCTTGAAAATAGGTACTATATGCAGAGAGGGTCAGTGGATCATTAGCATCCAGTACTAATTTTACAGCAGTACTGATAGTTACTTTTCCGTGATGAAATGACCCTTGCAAAGATGCAAATAACTTGAAATCTTCTCTTTGCATTCTTTTGACAATAAATGGGGTTTTCTTTTGCAATTTTTGAAGATATGTTATCTACTCACCCGAAGAGTACACGACCTTCACTCCTGATCAAACAAATTTCTCTATGATGCCGAACTCTCGGTCACTTGGTAGCATGGTATGACCTACTTCAGGAAAAATGTTCTATAAGTCTAAAATGCCCTTTTGACAGTAATTGCATCCAAACGGCTGCGATTGTCCAGGTTTTTTTGTTCTGACTGCAGCAGTCGTATGATACAGCAACAAGTGTCACCTTTGATGTCATACTCTTCACAATATTTTTTTATCCCACTAGCTATCTCATCATATGGCATGATGAAGTTATTCCAAGAATGGCAGGAATCACTTAGTGTCCCAATTCATAAAGGAGGGGATAAGGAAGAACTTCAAAATTATCGTGGCATATCTCTTGTAAACACGGCCTACAAAATTCTGTTTATTCTTTTACAGTGTTTAAAACCATTTGCTGAAAATGTTATTTGGGATTATCAGAATGGTTTTCATAGTAACAGATCCACTACAGACAACATATTTGCAATGAAGACTATTAATGATAAGAGGTGAGAACACAAGGAGTCGGTTCATTACCTCTTTATAGATTTCTTCAAGGCATGTGATTCAATCCATAGAGAAGGGCTGTGGAACATCATGATGGTGTTTGGCTTTCCCATAAAATTAACATGTGCAGACTGAATGGATGGTTATGTTAGCTGTGTTTTGCTCAAGGGCAGAAAATCAAGTTCCTTCCAGAATAAAACTGGTCTGAGACAAGAGGATGCACTTTCTCCTCTTTTATTCAACATTGCACTGGAGAAGATTAACAGGAAATTAGCTCTTGTATCTGTTAGCATCATGTTGGGGAGTCAACATAAAGTCCTTGCATATGTGGCTGATATTCTTCTTATTGGCCGCAATGAAATTAGGCAGTTATTTGTGGAACTAGAGGAAATGGCAGCAAAAAATTGGTTTATGGGTAAATGAGAAAAAGATGCATTATATGGTTGTACAGAGGCTGAAACATGAGGAGGTTTACAGATTTCCTTGGTGTATTAATCGATGAGCAAAACCGGCAACAGGAACATCAAGCTCGAATTAAGAATGCAAATAAGGCATTTTACTCTATGAGCGCTATATTAGGCTCCATGTTTTTAACAAGGAATGCAAAAATGGTTATCTACAATACAATCATTCGACCCGTACTTCTGTATGGTTCCGAGACAGGGAGTATAACCAAGAAAGAGCAGCAGCAGTTGCAAGGCTTTGAGAATAAAGTTTATAGAAAAATATTTGGCCCATGTTTCGATCCTATCTCAAAGCTGGCAAAAAATATCTAATTATGAGATCTACACCCTTTCTCAACAATACACTGTAATGGGTGTGATGGAATCCAACAGACTGTACTGGGCTGGACATGTACTGAGGATGCAGGATAACAGAGCACCAGTAGGCCTATACAAGGGACCTCTTAATGGGAAAAGACCTTCAGGAAGACCCCGAAGCACCTGGAAGAAGGAGATCAACAAGGTATGCTGGACCCTCCAAATTGATAACTGGGAAGAGCAGACTCGAGATCGAAAAGGATGGAAGAGTATTGTGAGATCGTCACGGGAACTTTACATCCCTCAGATGCCTCATATCCCTGTTCAGGATTGCAGCTATGAACACTCAGGTTGTAGCACCATAGTTTACGCTTGTACGAAGGTAATCCCAAAAATAAGGTCTCCTATTTTTTTAAAATAAATACATAGACCTGTTTATTTCTACAATGGTTTACATCATTTTACAGCTTGAACATTTAGCTATTTTCCTACATAATCATCATTTCGGTCGATGCATTTTTGTAGACGCTGTTACAGTTTTTGTATGCCCATGTCATACCAGCTCGCCGCCATGCTGTTCAGGAAGTTTTGAACCTCATCTTTCACCTCGTCATCGGTGCTGAATCGCTTTCCAGCCAAATGTTCTTTCAACTTGATGATGATGATGATGCTTGTTGTTTAAAGGGGCCTAACATCGAAGGTCATCGGCCCTTCTTTCAACTTAGGGAACAAGTGATAGTCACTGGGGGCCAAGTTGGAACTATAGGGTGGGTGGGTGATGATGATCCACTCAAACTGTTGCAGGAGAGCAATGGATTGCCAGGCAACGTGCAGGCGAGCGTTGTCATGGAGAATGTTTACGCCCTTGCTCAACATTCATCTTCTCCGGTTCTGAATTGCCCGCCTGAGTTTTTTCAGTCTCTCGCAGTACCTGTCAGCGTTAATTGTGGTCCCAGCGGGCATAAAGTCTACCAACAATACCCCTTTTCGGTCCCAAAACAGTTGTCATGACTTTACCGGCAGACTGTGTTTGCTTGAATTTCAGCGCCTTTGGCGAAGAGAAATGCCGTCGCTGGCGTGATTGTTGCTTGGTCTTAGGTGTAAAGTGGAACGCCCAGGTTTCGTCATCCATGACAATTGAGTCCAAAAAGTTGTCCTGTTCGACTGCAAAGTGTTGAAGAAATTCGCGAGAAGTATCAACTCGTTATCACATGTGGTTTTCAGTCAGCATGCGTGGCACCCATCTTGCGCACACCTTCCGGTATTTCAACTTTTCTGTTAAAATTCTGTGTGCAGTGCTGCGGGAAACCTCAGGAACCAAAGTGCAGAAATCATCCAGGGTGTTTGCTTGAATTTCCGCGCCTTTGGCGAAGAGAAATGCCGTCGCTGGCGTGATTGTTGCTTGGTCTTAGGTGTAAAGTGGAACGCCCAGGTTTCGTCATCCATGACAATTGAGTCCAAAAAGTTGTCCTGTTCGACTGCAAAGTGTTGAAGAAATTCGCGAGAAGTATCAACTAGTTATCACATGTGGTTTTCAGTCAGCATGCGTGGCACCCATCTTGCGCACACCTTCCGGTATTTCAACTTTTCTGTTAAAATTCTGTGTGCAGTGCTGCGGGAAACCTCAGGAACCAAAGTGCAGAAATCATCCAGGGTGATCCACCAATCTTCACGCATGATTTGCATAACCTTCACGACTGTCTCAACATAAATTACCGGTCTCTTGCTCCTTTGTTCGTCGTGAATTTCAGTCTGACCGGCTGCAATCTCTCTACACCACTTACGAACATTTTTGACAACCATGCATGACTCGCCATACACTTTTGTGTTCAAAAACCAAATAACTGCACGCACTCCGCACATCCAATGGGAGCTCCATTCTCAACGGCTGCCAAACCAAGACTGAGTGCTGCGTGTGCATGTTAATATGTGAGCGCGAGAAACCCTCTTCACAATGTTGTGACCAACAGCCACACAAACAGAGCTCTGTATTTATTTTTAAAAAAATAGGATACCTTATGTTTGGGATTACACTCGTAAAAGCAGAGCCCAGTTAATTTTGGGGTTGGTAGAACTTGCTGCAGATCAAATGTTATCATGTGGATACCACTCTCGGTCTTCGAACATTCCACAGCTTCTTTCAGTGCATCCTGTCCGGTCTGTGCCTTCCTATGATGCAACTCCTGCAGTCAGGTAATAGAGGTAATCTCTTCTTAATTACCAAGAGAGCATGCATCTTCTAAGGAAATCTTGTACTCATCGCAAATTGCACAGGTATCACTTTTTGGACTTGAAAAACTGATGATGTAGTCGTCATTGAAAATTCTGCAAAAATTATCACTAGATACAAAATGAATATGTTGTATGGCACATGACTGTTGATATTCTTGATGGAGGGATTCTGTTGACTATTCCATGCTAATGTACTTGCAATCATAGTTGTCCCTCCTACTATAATGACTTTTGTAGCATGGACTTTTGTCAGTAAAGTTCTTCACATTCTCAACATCTTCAGTATTATATTTATGATTATGAGATGAGTGCCTTCGTCTCACGTCATTAGCGGAACTTAAATCACCACATTTTAACTTTTTTTACTATGTATTCAATGCATCCTCTACTTGATGAGAGACCATGCATTGAAAGAATTGCTTTCTTGCATATACAAATATCAGTACCTCCATATTATACGGAGTACACTAATGTTTGAGTGCGTCTAGATTGAGTCGTCTTTATTTTGCGCGACACATTTTGAGTAAGAATTTTGAATATCATGACTGAAGATTCCAGAAGGTATTAAACAGTTTTTGACAATGACTTTCTGGGACGCATTCAAAGCAATTTTTAGGACAGTGACAGTCTGATCCCATAGTTATCTTAAGCATTACATCACCTTTCCCTCTGTATTTCTTGTAACATTTTCCTAGAATTTTTCGTTCTTTAGTAATCTGCTGAAACGTTTTGCCTCTCTTCTCTTCCTAGTCGTCTTTCTGTTCAACCAACCCTGGAGACAATAAAAATGAATAAGGAATAATTTCCATTATAATATTGTTATAATTGTTGGAGACGCAGGGAGGGACTGAGAGAAAATGCCTACTAATTCCAGACTATGCCCATTACAATTGCCACTCTGCCATCGCCAAGAATCAATCCTGGGTCTGCAGTTGTGGTGGAGGAGTGTCCTAGCCCTTTGCACATTGGCATAGCAAAATAGTCTATCTTGTGTTAAAAGTTTACTATGTTTGATAATAATAATAATAATAATAATGTATTTAGAGTGAAAGTGTCTATTAACAGGTAATATACACTAACGTTTATGAAGTAAAACATGTTAAGAGCAGTATTTAACATTCTTGATTAATAACAAGGTAATGCAAGAAAGACCTGTTAAATGCATTCAGTTAACATGTTCTTCATGAAAGTTATAGTATTTGTGTGATTTCATTGCCTCTTCTCCTACTTCACTTTCATTTCTTTCAGTACCATCGGACGAGCTGCAGACGTAATCTGGATCCTTATCACTGTCATGTCCTACGTTTCCATCCAATAACATTTGCTGATTCTCATTGTATCCTTCATTTGGTAACGAGTTTCCAGCAACGTGTTCTCTCCACCATTTTACCTTCACTGAACATGTATTACTTGAAGCAAACTCCACATACCAGGAAATGACAAACATCATTCCACTGCCATTGTAGAGTTTTTGGTGTACTCAATAGTGTATCAAAATCTCCATACCAAATAACATGATTTACATGCAGAAACTCAATTACTCGAATGTCACTTAACAGGTTTTATGGCTGAGCCCCTCAATTCGTACATACATGAATATACTTTGACATAGACTATACTATGTGGTTGCAGGATTATACTTTTGTGGACCAAAAGCTGGTCACTTCAGGTACATTTGGTGTTGCCTTGAGCAAGTTTCCTGCTGTGTAACTGGCTGGGCATGTACCAAGTGTGCTGTGGTCTGCTCTTCTCCACATTTACACAAAGTGGTATCCACACTTAAGCCTCATTACTTCAGGTTTGTCCTACATTTCATGACATCCAAATGTAGTCTGATGGGTGACTTCCGAGTTACCCAATCTACTGTGTGACCAGGAGGGCACCGTCCATTCATTAATATGCTGACTTCTTGTCTACCGCTTGTGAATTCCTGCTTGCCGTTATGTACTTGCAAGTGCCTCAGTGGATCATAAGAAGCTAGTTCTTGATCTACGACACTGGCAAGCTGGCTGATGTCCAAACAGAGAATGGGCCTGAGATGTCATTGCCTTGTCCTTCTCTTTTCAGGCAGCTATTTCTCAATAGATGTCAGGTGGTGCTCTACCGGCAAGACAGTGTACCTTTTCTAGAAGTGGCGATAGTTCGGCATCTCGTTGAGTGCCATGTCCCATGGCTTTGGCACGGCAGGATGTTTGCAATACTGGGCATGTGTAATCACCTGCAGAATAGCTCAGTACAAGGGCAGATGTCTTCACTGCATTGGGATGTGCACCTCAAGTTGTACCAGTTAACTTCGTACATCGTTATTTCTAGCAGCCACTTTCTGCTTGATGTTTGATCAGTGCTTTCTGAATGTCAAAGCATGGTCAGGAGTAACTCCCAGATATTTGGGAGTATGGCATTGTTCCAGTGGAATCCCTCCCCAACTGACTTTCAAAGTTAGAAAAGCCTGTCTATTCTTAAGATGGAAAGCACAAGTCTGCATCTTAGATGGATTAGGTTTTAGTTGGTTCTTCCTATAATAGAGTGTGTGTGTCAAGAGTTTGAGAGCTACTGCTTGCTTATCTTGAAATCATTCCCTTGGAACAGTTATGGCTCCATCATGGACATAGATGAAATTTACGGCATATTGCCAGACATTCGGACACAGGGTATCTTGTTGTTCGAATCCATCTATGTGTGGTACGTATGGAAGAGAAGTTCATGGTGCGTAAGAGTGCACAACTCCATATAGGTGCGCTAACTGCCCTGGTCTTCATTCCCCTCGACACCGGAACTGTCCAGTATACCTGAGTGAGAAGAAGATCCAGGAGATCAAGACCCTGGATGAAGTTTAATTCTCTGAATGCCCCGGTCAAGACACTAGACTTCAGCATGAAAACACATTCTCTCCCAGGTTCGCCATTTACAACTAGATCCCCTTCCCAGAAGATCACTGCACCAAGGCGGCAGTTGCTCCTGTGAGCAACACCGCAAAGAGAAAAGGCTCGAAGTTCTTCGCAGCCTTCAACCACAAACAAGTCTGTGCTGGCTAAGAAACGTATGCCGGCACAGCAGGGGAAGAAGAAGTCTCCTTCCCTCAAGAGGTCGGCGAAAGCCGCGCCTAAGCCGGCAGAGGCAGCATCGTCTAAACAAGAATCGGTGGTGGGAAAGGAGAACGCCCCTTACAAGGTGTTCTTCCACATCTCCTACAAATGGAGTCTTATGCCCTCCACCCAGAGGGTCTGAGTCTGCACCAGCAGATTTTCCTCCTGGAAAACCTGCCTGCTCCCCTCGTAAGAAGAAACCCCGCCCCTGGAATACGTCAAAAAAGTTCAAGGCGTGTGACGGTGATGCACATGGAGCATTTTTCTCCATCTTCGGATGGGGATGTAAGTGTAGGTTAAGTAGCATCTCGCTGCTTCTAACCTAAACCTCAGAAGTCCACACCCACACTATGGTACTGTTACAGTGGAATTGTAACAGTTATGATAGGCATCTTGCTGAGCTGCGCCAGCTCATTAGTGGGTATTCGGTGAGTATAGTCCGCGTTCAGGAAACAAATCCTGGACCAGCTCATCGTATGGTCTTGAGAAATTTTCAGCTGTATTCGACAGAACGAAAATATGCTAACCGGGCTTCCGGTGGGGTTGGCATTTTTGTCCATTCTGAAACCTACAACAAAGAGGTTTCAATAAGAACCCCGCTGCAGGCTGTAGCAGTTTGCGTTCCGCTGCCTGTCATAGCAACAGTGTGTAATGCTTATTTTCCACCAGGCCAGCCTCTTAATATAAATTATGTCACTGCTCTTATAGATCAGCTTCCACCGACATTCATCTTATTGAGCGTTTTTAACGCCCATTGCCCTATATGGGGCTCTGGAACACCTTGCCCCAGGAGAAGGGAGTTGGAAACATTAGTAAGAGAGCTGGATTTATGTATTTTGAATACAGGTGAACAAATTCATTTCATTGTACGTTACAGCACATAATCTCGCATAGACGTTAGTCTATGGAGCCGTACGCTTGTTTCGGTGGAATACACACGATGATCTCTGACTGTGACCATTTTCCCATTGTTCTTATTTTGTTAAAAGAGAAATCCATTGAAACTCCTCCTCAATGGATTCTTAAACATGCTGATTGCCCAAAGTTCACATCACTAACTGTCTTCAACGACGTGACCAGGAAGACCGTAGACGGCGAAATAACTTACATAACACAAATTATTCTTGCTGCTGCCTAGAAGTCCATTCCATCGTTTTCAGGGGCTCCTCACCGAAAACTCGTTTCTTGATGGAACAAAGAAATTGCAGCAGTAAGATAGCTTAGTGAGAGAGATATGTAGTACCAATATAAATGGTCCGTTATTGGACATTATAAATTTTCTAGCTAACTCATTCTTGTTGCCAGCGTTTCGCCCCCATGTGCTAGGCTGGGCTCATCAGTTGGTACCTAGCACACCTATCAAGACGCTGGATAGTGCATACCATGGAGGCCACTGCGTGGACTACTTGTAGCTACTGGCAGTGCCAATGCACTATGAGAGACTTTGTCTCATTATCAAAAATTGATGCCTGCTTGGCCATCAGATGATACAGATGTTGATTCCCATAGGGAATCGGAAATATTTGTTCCGAATGAGTAAATTTATAATACCAATATAAATGGTCCGTTATTGGACACTATAAATTTTCCTGGCAACAAGAATGAGTTAGCTGGAAAATTTATAATGTCCAATAACGGACCATTTATATTGGTATTATAAATTTACTCATTCGGAACAAATATTTCAGATTCCCTGTGGGAATCAACATCTATATCAAGAGAGATATGTGTCATCTATGATGTAACATACACAGTCATCTCAAGTGTGGACTAAACATCGACATATTTCTAGTATACATGGATAATTTTCAGTACCAGGAATTTCCATTGCAAGCAGTATCGTCGCTGAACCACTCTCGATTGATAATCATCTAGCTAGTCATTTTGCGGATGTGTCTGGCTCCGGGAATTACCATCGTGATTTCCTCACACGGAAGCGGGAGGCAAAACGTCATCACCTCAATTTTACCACTCGTGCTTCAGAGGACTATAACGTGGCCTTTATGGAGTGGGAACTATGCAGCGCCTTTGCACTTTTCAAGGACACGTCTCACCGGTCAGACAATGTCCATAACCAGATGTTGAGACACCTTAGTGAGGATAATCTTTTATACAAAGGACTCTAGGAAAGTTTTGCAATACGCAAAAACGGTTGGCGGTTGTTATGGTGAGGGGTGAAAACCGGTCTAGAAGAAAGCAAGGCGCGACCTTCACACCAGTTGTTACCAAGCAGTGGGATTGAAAGCAAGTTAAGATATCAGTGTGGTCTAAAGATGAATATAGCACAATTATCCGCTACAGTTTTGCTCGTGGATTAACTGTTGACCAGTGCCTGGAGGAAATAACTCCTGTGCTGGGGAAAGACTATCCACATAGGACAACAATTTTCCGCTGGTACAAAGAGTTCCAGAGGGGAAATTTTGGGGTTGAAGACGATCCTTGTTCTGTGCAACGTCTGAATCAGTGACTGAGGAAAACATTGAAGCTGTGAGGAAAATGTTGCAGCAAGAGAGGCAGTTGACATGTCAGCAGGTAGAAGAGACCCTCCACATCCCTGCACCAGCTATTCATTCAATTCTATACAACCATCTCTATGTTAGAAAGATTTGTTACCTTTGAGTACCCCATTCACTTTCAGAGGAACAAAGGGCACATCGAGTGAAATGGTGCCGAAAAATGCTAAAACAGTTTGAAAATGGGACTTTGCGTTACATCAATAGCATCGTTACAGGTGACAAAACTTGGCTTTATTATTATGATGTCCCAACAAAATCCGAGAACAAGGTGTGGCTGTTTGAAGATGAGGGTACTCCTGTGACAGTGCGAAAGTCAAGGTCAGCGAAGAAAAGGATGATTGCAGTATTCTTCACTAAATGGGGCATCCTGACTCGGGTTGTGCTAGAAACACAAAGGACAATTACTGCGAAGTGGTACAGTGAGACTTGTCTGCCTCAGGTCATCCAGGCTCTCGAGCAGCTCCGTCCAAGGTCACGACTCAACACTTGGCTCTTGCATCACGACAGTGCTCCAGCACATCATGCTAATGTAACTGGATTTTCTTGCCAGATCAGGGTTGACTGTGCTTGTTCACCCTACATACAGTCCTGATCTTGCCCCATGTGACTTTGCACTCTTCCCAGAAGTGAAGATGAAGCTGAAAGGGCTGCGTTTTTCATCCGACTAGGAGCTTCTGGCAGCATGGGATCAAGAGTGTGAAAATGTAACCGAAGAAAAGTGGCAGAATTGGTTCAGTGACTGGTTTCGACGTATGGACAAGTGTATTGAGTGTGGTGGAAAATATTTTGAAAAAGTCTAAACCGTTCACTCACATTCCAAAACTTTCCTGGTGCCCTTTGTATCTCCTTCATGTGTTCAACCGAATCTGGATAGAGGGCGAGTTTCCAACTCAATGGCGAGAGGGGCATAGTTATTCCTGTCCTCGAGCCTGAGAAAAATCCTAAGTATGCTGGTAGTTGCAGACCTGGCCTATTTGTTTTACTGTTTGTGTAAGCTCTTTGAGAGGATGTAAATCGCCAGTTTGTATGGTGTCTGAAGAAAAAAGGACTTTTGTCCGAGTACCAGTGTGTTTTTTGAACTGCTCACTCGACCGCTGACCACTTCGTGTGCCTAGAGAGTTCTATCCAGGATGCATTTCTCCGCAGACAGCATTTGCTGGCTGTCTTCTTTGACTTAGAATAGGCCTATGACACCACATGGCAGTATGGTATCCTTTTAGCCCTGCATCAGTGGAGATTCCGAGGTAACTTGCCGGTATTTATTGCAAATTTTTAGTCCCCCTTTCTATTCCATGTCCGACTAGGGAAGGCATATTCGCAATACCACATTCAGGAAAATGGAGTCGCACAGGGATCGGTTGTTAGTGTTACTCTGTTTGCAATTGCCATAAACAGTATTGTTGCTGCTGCTGGTTCAGCAGTAATACTGTCGCTATATGTGGACGATTTTGCTCTGCATTATAGCTCGCACAATATGGCAGTTGCAGAGTAACAATTACAGCAAGCTGTTAGGAGAGTGGAACAGTGGACTTTTAGAACATGGCTTTCGCTTTTCAACCGCAAAGACCTCTGTTGTACACTTTTGACGAAAGTGCACTCTTCATTCACATCCTGAGCTTTATTTAGGGAATGTCGCTCTTCCCGTAGTTGACACTAATTTCTTGGGCTCCTTTTCGATAGCAAATTATCAGGGGAGTCACGTGCGGCAGTTTAAAGTGCAATGCACTAATAAGTTAAATAATTTGAAGTATCTTAGCAGCACTACTTGGGGGGCTGACCGCATGGTGCTCCTATGATTTTATAGGGCACACATTTTATCCAGATTAGACAACGGCAGGGCAGCATATGAATCAGTAAGTCAATGCGTCCTTGTGACTGCTTGCTGAATCTGGTGTGCTGCCTTTACACCTGAGGCACCAGCAAATACTTCTGTCCTATGCTGCAAATTTGCAACACATACCATTTCACCCAAGCTATCCTTGTGTATTCCACAATGGAAACCGTCGACTGTACGCTGCTTAGGCTGGCCGCAAAATGAGACGCAGGTCCGTGAGGTGACGCAGGGTGATTCATGGTGAGTTTCTGCGAACCACAGAACTGACTGGACCCGCGCATGTTACGGCACAGGGTGATGTGACGCAGTTGCTGTCCGTGGTGACCCTGCGGACCGCAGTTTCCTGCAAGACTCAGATATTTTGGTTGTTCATATTGTTGCTAAACCATTTTACTGACTCAGGAATTCTTTTTGAAAAATCATATTAAATGTATTTTTTGTCTAAACCACCATAAACTATATATTGTGTTTTGAGGAAGAAATAATGTACAATATAAAGCAACAAAATACCAATTTATTGCATTTAAATTTTTTATCTATGGATGAATACAAAAATAATTGTTTTGAAATGAGAAATTCCAAAAAAAACTCGTGACAAATACAAATTATTTGTAATGGCTAAACTGAGATATACAAATTGAAAACAACTTATTTCCATACACAAAAAGTGAGTTTTAGTGAGAAAAATAAGTAAGAAATAATGTGACGAAGTTATGACCGAGGGGGGGGGGGGTGGTGGTGGTATGAGAGAAGGAAGTAATTATGAGTATTTTTTTCTTTCTATTTACAAGTTGCTTTACATCGCACTGACACAGATATGTCATAAACTGCGTACTGAAACTGCGATCCAACTTGCGACAATTGTCGCCGTGAAGAATTCGACGTGAGTCACCCTGCGTCACCTCACGGACCTGCGTCTCGTTTTGCGGCCAGCCTTATCCTCGAGCAACGCGGCAAATTGGAATACACTTGGATAGCAGTCATAGTTTGTTTAATGTACCTTTGGTTCCATGTCTTTTCAGACAACCAAGTGTTGTACCTCCATGGATAATACGACTACCTGAAATAATCCTGGATCTGCATAATAGCCCAAAGGAAAATACGGACCCCTCGATTTATCGGAGGCTCTTCCTGTCTGTTGTTGGCCGGTATGTAGATTCAGTCATTGTTTACACGGATGGTTCGAGGGCAGAAAAGAATGTGGGCTGTGCGTTCGTTGTCGACAGTTATAGGTTTCGTTTTGTTCTCCCGGAAACATGTAGTGTGTACACAGCAGAGCTCTATGCTATCTGTGAAGCTCTGCGGTACGCACTGTCTGATGAGCGTCGACACTTTCTGCTGTCTACCGACTCCTCGAATTTGCTACAATCTATTGATACCTGTTTTTCTTGGCACCCTCTGGTGCAGCAGATCCAGGACCTGCTGGCCAGGGTATGCCGGCATCAGAATCACGTTTCTGTGACTCCCAAGCCACATGGGTGTAGAGGGAAATGAGTTAGCTGATAAGGCTGCCAAGGACGCTGTTACATTTCCCCCATTGCCTTACAAGGTTCCAGCAAGTGATATTCGCTCTCAGCTGAGACACTTGGTTATGTCTCATTGGGAGATGGAGTAGCAGGCCACTCCACATCCAAATAAGGTGAGAGCGATAAAAGGTACAAGGAAGGCTTCTAAGAGGGAAGAAGTGGTATTATGTAGTCTTTGGATCAGCCACGGTATAGTAATGCACCCTTATTTACTGAAAGGAGAACCCCCCTCCGGTGTCTACTTGCGACGATCATCTTACCGTGGTACACATCCTTACGGAGTGCGTGGACCTGGTCGATCTGCGCCATAGTCTAAAACTCCCAAGTACCATCTCCGTCATCTCATCAGACCTCGTCATCCGTTTTATGAGGGATAGTGGTTTGTTTTCTTTTTGCATGTAAACATAGTGTTTCGTATTAGTTTTAGTGTTATTGTTCACTGCATTTTGTTTATTTGACTCTGTTTTAGTTTGCGTTTGTATATTTTAATGTGTTTTTAAAAATAGTAATTTGCATGATATATTATTGCATTTCAAGGCAATGTCTTATTCTACCATAATCTTCATTATTTTACCAAAAATAAGGCATTGCAAATTAGATCCACTGATTATTTGAAATTCACAATCATTGTTCACCTTCATTTCTTTTAAATTCTAGTCAGTGGATACATTTTAAAATTTTAATTATATCATGTCATCCATCTTGTACCATTAGGGGGCGATGACCTTAGATATTGGGCCCCTTTAAACAACAAGCATCAGCATCAATTTTATGGCATCAATAAGCCCAAAAAATTATGTTCCATATATGAAGATCTGAGGCTAAACAAAGTACCACGCATGGTTTAAAATAATTACAGATACCATTAATACTACCAGTTATGGCCCTTAGTCATGGTGTAATTGGTAAGATGTTTATAATGCAAGAGTTTTGAGACATATTGTAGCGTGTTGGCGGGGTAAATAAGTGCGTACAGAACCTGGTAGCAACCTATTTCTAAGATTTATTAACTTAGCACTACAATTACAGATTTACACACACACACACAGATGATAGCCGAGATTACAACTTACGCAAGTACACTCACACGGTTCGCGCTCTCTCTCTTAGTTTCTCATGTTCCATCTACAATGACACACATACACAGAGTCATTGATTATGTACACTACACTCACTCATCACACTCGCTAGCGCTGTCATGGTCCACAGCCTACACATCAGTCTTGCAGGTCGGGATAGTATCCGCTGTTCACCCAATCCGTCGAACCCCGTTCGCAGTCCGCACACGTCGGCACCCAGTGTTCCCTTCGCGCTGCTCCAGAACACTCCAGGTTCTCCTCCAGCAGCCCGCCTCAAGGGACGCACACACACAACATCAGGGAAACAAGAACGAGTCGTCGGCTCCAACAGGCAGATACTCTATCAGGCTGACATCTCAGCCCAGGCTATCACTGACTGCACTCCAGCGAACTCAATCTCGCTCTCACTCAGTCATTAACTGACTCTCACTCTGACTGACTGACTGTCACTCTAAGTTACTCCTCTCCTTATATACCTGCTGTGGGCCTTCCAGAACAGTCCGGATGCTAGATGTGTCCAGGAACCTTGTGAGATAGAAGACTCCAGATTAATAGTCGAGTAATTTCCGTCGTCCTCTGCTGTGAGACCGCGGATGGAGGCGAGAGGGCCAGCCTAGCACCAAGAGTGGCTCGTGATTGGCGCCCTTGAGCGTAAGAGGGGTGGGGCCGATACGATGACACCCCGGGCGCGTAGCGACTTGGCATGGTGGACGCTATAACCATTACAATATTATTGGACCAAGCATGTTCGACGTGTACTTAGGGGCGTGCAGCTGTGAGCTTGCATTCAGGAGATAGTGGATTCAAACCCCATTGTCGGCAGCCCTGAAGATGTTTTTCTGTGGTTACCATTTTCACACCAGGCAAATACTGGGCTGTACCCAAATTAAGGTCATGGCCACTTCTTTCCCACTCCCAGCCCTTTCCTATACCATCATCACCATAAGCCCTGTCTGTGTCGATGCGATGCAAAGCAACTTGTAAATATATTATTGGTTTACTAGGTAACCTTGAATAGTAGTATTACCGCTGAATACACTGCCACAATGTGTATCCTTTATAGATTATGTAATACTGCATTAATAATAGACACACACACTAGAACTGAGTAGTCTAGTCCCTCAACACATTTATGGAATGGAGAAGGCATGTGGTTGACTACTCGCTTACTCTACACAAAGAACATCCAGCTCTATCTAGCCGCAGGCCAAAGAGGATATAATAGCAGGCCTACTACACATTGAACGATGCAGGGACAATGCTCTCAAGAGTGATAGGTCATTGTGCTAGTCTCAAGATCCTGCCTCAGACTGCCCATCACTAATTACTACCTTTGGATTTTCAAATAGCAGCTGAAGTTTGCCTCTTGAGACAAGTAATCATCATTGCACCTAGAAAAACTTTTGTTATATTTCAGCTTAGAACTCTGACCAAAAAGGTTCTGCCATCAAATGTTCAACATTGCATGAACTACAGATGAAAAACTGTTATAACGACTCCGAAACATCCAGTTAACAGTGATTATAGGCAATAGTCACCCAAAACGGGGTGGTTATTTTTTCCTCTCTCTAAAAATGTCATATCTGTAAGTTTTAGGCTGCACGCTTACATGGTTAATACATAGCTTGGGGCCGATGACCTTTGATGTTAGGCCCCTTAAAACACCAAGTATCATCATCAGTACATAGCTTGCATAGTGAAAAAATATTATGTTGCTTACACCCATAGGTCCAAGGGACCTAAGTGGAAATAAGTTTTTCTACCGCATATTGTATCAGGATTTGAAAATTTTCTGAAATTGCAGCTTTAACTGATCATTTTCAATGAAATATACATTTGTCAGTTCCTCTTCTACAATATTCTTCAGATCTATTTATTTAAATAAAAATCACAATTCCAAAAACATTTAATTTTAATATCCTATAACCATACTCAAATTTTGCTTTATATTATTAATAGCCACATGGTTCTGTCATAAAGAATAGGATTTACATAAGGTTTTTTTCAAAATTATTACATTTACACAGATTTGCAATGGGGAAAATATCTGTATCAGTCTGTTCTAATAAAGTTCAAGAAAACAGTTATGGGATCAAACCTTCAAAGAAGGAGAAAATTACTGTTTTAATCACCAAAAGGAAGCTTTAAGCCTTTATAATTCAGCACACTTCAAGCAAATGACAATTCCACAAGACCCGCACAGTGGAAATTGACACTTAGCACATGCACGTCTTCTTTCTTCTTTGGACAATGGGAACACCTTTTCCTCTGGGACTTCTCCCGCTTTGGTGGTAATTCACACGTTTTCTGAGGCTGTTATTTATCCAGACAGTGATACACCGGTGTGCGAAGGTGTGCTGGGAGAAACCAGCTGCCTGCTCAAATGTAGCAAGAAAGTTCTGCAATCTGCGTTTTTATCTCTTGGCACAATGCCATTGTAGATTACATGCGCATTTACACCCGAAATATCAAGAATGTCAAAAAAGTGCGGTGACCACAGGTGTAGTTATGACATTTCTCGTCCATTGCATCCAGTCCACCCTTCATACCATTATAAAAAAAATTAATTTTTGGTTTTTGGACACACAGAAAGCTGATGGTGCATGGTTGACACTAAATTCACTACTTTTCTTTTTTTAGCCGAACAGAGTTGAAGATACTGATCTTCCCCGAGTTTGAACAAAGGCTAGTGGCAATTCATGCTTGTTTTTTCATATGGTTCCAACATAGGTTAGATTCATTTTCGGAAGTTCATCCAGTAATTCAATTGACGTGAACCAGTTGTCTCGGGTAACATTTCTATTCAAACCAACAATGGGCTGAACAAGTCTTTTGACGACCTTTGTTGGTTGCAAGAGCTTAGATGATTCAGAACTTTATTCTGTATTTTGCCCACAGAATATTTCAGCATTTAGGCTATAGTGCATTTTGGCATCAGCTAAAATGAAAATTTTGGTGCCATATTTCCTAGGCTTTGAGGGAATGAACATTCTAAATCCATATTTGCCTCTAAATCCCACTAACATTTCATCTACTGTTGTATTCTCGCTGATCCGGAGTATCTGTGGAACACAGAGAGGTGAAAGAAGGTGCGGGCTTGAATGGGTCTAACTACAATATCAAGAGTTGAATTAAAATTTTAACAAAGGTTATATTCCTTTCAATATAAAAAAAAACCAAACTTAACAAATTTGCACTAGGTGAAATTACAATAAAAAATCAGGTACAATGCCAATCTTGAAACGAGACTTGGAAAAATCCAAGATTCAGAACTTTACAATTATGGGCTTCAAGCCCTTAGTTTTACCATTTCTGAGCTATCAATTCAAGTTTACAATTCAAAATGAGGAAATTTAAATTTAATCAAGGGCAGAAATCCCCTAATTCAAGAGCACTTGCTCCCAAAATTACAATATCTAGCCTTCCAGAGGCACCCTTCACTATTAGGGCCGCTTCACACTAGGCGACTGGAATCGGTGACCAGCCGCCTGAGCTTGTGAAACATTGTTTTAAATGGAGCTCTTCACACTGGGCAACTCAGTCGCCGAGCTACAGAAAGAAGCTCGGCGACTGACCTTGCAGTAACTCACTCCCGCTACCGGTCGCCGAGGCAGATTTCACAACCCGGGCTGGCGACAGCTGGTGAACCATTGTTTTGTATTGGAGTCTTCACACTAGGCGACTGTGTAGCCCAGCTACTCGTCCTCTTTGCGTTCCATTCAAAACACTCTTCAGTGTGAATGATTTAATTATATAAACTGAGCAGCGTCCATCTGGAACTTAAACTGTGATGAATAGGCTATAGTAATGAAGTTGAGAAGAGAAATACATGGTATGAAGTAATGCCACAGTTTTTCAGCGACTTTAAAGAAAGAACATCCCAGGAAAGGAACGAGCTTTGTAATTAAATATTACAAATATAAGCGACAACACTTTTATTAAATATTCAATATAAATGAGATTTTGCTGTCCGACATTTTTGGCTGTATGCTCAGCACAGCGTCCTTCGGTCCAGAGGGTCCTGGTTCGATTTCCGAACGAACGAGTCGGGGATTTTTAAATTTGCTTTAGGTAGCACCGACACATACGTCTAATGGCGACGAAGGTACAGGAAGGGATACGGGTGGGAAGGAAGCGACTGTACCCTTCATTAAAGTACAGCCCTAGCATTTGCCTGGTATGAAAATGGGAAACCACGGATAACCTTCTTCAAGACTCCCTATAGTAGAGTTCGAACTCACTATCTCCCGAACGCAAGATGATAGCTCCGTGACACACCGCGCGGCCGTATGCTCGGTCGGGGATTTTAATCTCGTATGGTGCCACTGCCTCGGGGACTGGGTACTTTTGTTCGTCTGTACACACCACACGCAATAGAAAATACATCGCTCCGTAAAATTGGGTCAGATGCAGACCTCGATTGGGGAAAAGTCCGGCAGAATAGAAAGATAATGGAGAAGATTCTAATTCTAATGTTATTTGCTTTACGTCCCACTAACTACTATTTAAGGTCTTCGGAGACGCCGAGGTGCCGGAATTTAGTCCCGCAGGAGTTCTTTTACGTGCCAGTAAATCTACCGACACGGGGCTGTCGTATTTGAGCACCTTCAAATACCACCGGACTGAGCCAGGATCGAACCTGCCAAGTTGGGGTTAGAAGGCCAGCGCCTTAACCGTCTGAGCCACTCAGCCCGGCTTGGAGAAGATTTTGCCAATACAAGGGCAGGCAGGAATTTTTTTATTATTAATTAAGTTGTGGAGAGAACGATATTTAAGGCACTTTGTTGCGAGCGTTCTTGATTTTACTTT
This sequence comes from Anabrus simplex, assembly GCF_040414725.1. Classification (NCBI taxonomy): domain Eukaryota; kingdom Metazoa; phylum Arthropoda; class Insecta; order Orthoptera; family Tettigoniidae; genus Anabrus; species Anabrus simplex. The sequence continues at coordinate 180,740,597 of NC_090269.1, forward strand.
TGAAATGAAGGTTGAAGGTAATCAACCAACAATTTCCAAAATGAGGCTGTACGAACAACTATAGTACCGTCTTTTCAGTAGTCTACACAGAAAAGTAACTGAGAAGACTATTAAAAAAAACCTACGAAGCTTTCATTCTTTCTTCTCTTCAATAATAAGAGCAGCAAGCGACACTCCTCTGCCTGCGAACTCGTTATAAAAACTGTCACTAGGCCGCGGCCGGGGAAGGCGGCTAAGTAGCGCGGCCGGCTACCGCACGGCGACAAGGAATTCACCTCAGCTACGCTGTAGCCGATTCTGGTCGCTGATTCCTGTCGCTTAGTGTGAAGCGGCCCTTACAAAACTTTGAAAGGAGCTAACAGGCTCTCAGTTTCTTCCAGCCTACTCAAGGCAACATCAAAATCTTAACAATCTCTGGCCTCTCAAGGCACGACTTACAAATTGAAATAGTTTTACACAGGGGTATCTAGTACCCAACCTACAGGGCCTTTGCGAAAAAAGAACACGTTAAATAAATGGCCCGAACACAAACTGAATGGAGGCATACACTGCGCTCCCAGATAATGAAAAGTTAAAAACCTACAGGGCTCTCGGCCGATTAAACTGGGGCTAGTCCCAAACTACTGAGGTGGTTGGCATGGAAATAACTTTAATATATTACAGGAACGAAAGGTTGCGAAAACGTAGTCACTAGTGATGGGCAACGCTCTCGCTCGAGACTCTCGAGACTGACATCGCAGATCTCAAGACCGATCCTCCTGTAGTGCAAGCTGTGCGACGTACCAGTAACTACGACTGCAAACTTGATAGTATATCATTGGCAATTATTGCGTTAAATAACGTTCTCATATGAAAACGTGTGAGCTAATACATTTTGTCAAAAGCCTGGAATAGTACTACATGTTCAACTATGAACCCCTCAATACCATTAACGAAAGCGAAAGCAGAATGTCGGTATCTTAAACTGTTCACGACTTATTTGGGGTGGACATCTTAGCCGAATAACCCTGCATAATTTGTGAATAACTGTAGATATGATGTACACCTACTAGAGGCGTACATTACTCGAACCTGAGACGGGGAAGATGTGCTTTGCTACATATGCAACCCCCTTTACACATGACTTAAACGTGTAATCTAAAATGCCCGACTTTGCTCCAATTCTTTCAGCAGGGGTGATGGGTAACGCTCTCGAGACCGATTCTCGTGTGCTGCGAGCTGTGCGACCTCCCAGTAACTACGAGTGTAAGCTTGATAGCACTGATCTCTATCACATGGATCGCTGATGGCAGCTATCCGCTGCAGGAGAAAGTAAGCCAAGTTGAGCGCGCGGTCCGCCATGTTGGCGTACCCATCCTAGAGCTCTCCTTATGGGGAAGCAATGATAATATAGTAAATTTTAAATTTCAATTAATGGCGCATTGGAATAATTAAAAATATAGAGACATGTTCACTCAAAGCATAAAGACATTGGGGTCACTGACACGTCATTCCGAGGTCAGTAAATCTCCGTGATAGCAATAAAAATGAGTGTATAATAACGGCCGAAAAAATTTACTACTGCCTGAAAATGACGTGAAACTAGGGGTGTAACAATGAAAGGGTGGGGAAATGTGATCAAAACATCCTCGCCACTTGCAAGGCTGTGCCACTGAATAGGGTAAATTAAGGTTATGGTTTCATGACTTCCTTCCAGCTCATAAATTGTTACCCTAAATAACTATTACAAACCTCTTTAATTAAAGTCAGCTAGCAAAGTAATATTGATGGTCATCATCATAAATATGTAACAACACTTAAAAGAACCCCAAATGCCACAAATATTATAATGGGATAGCCTTAAACACCCACCACACTTTCCCTTCTCCCACCACTCCAGTGTCTGAAACCCATAATTATCACTGATGTAGATAAGGTCTAGAACTCCTCCAGACTTCATTTTCTAAGATTATTATAACATCACATCAATTATTTCATCAAAACCGTCAGATAAATGATGACAAATAAATAAAAATATAAGTAAATCGTTACTTGCAGTAAATGTTCAGGAAAATTGAAAACAGTTGGCTGTGCATTACATCTAAGGTGTACAGTTTGTCCACTTCCATCAAAACAGTCTTCCTCAGAGTGATCCGACCAGAGAAGAGCTGTTTTAGAAGACTCCCAATTCTCCCGCCTGATACTCCTAATCCATGATCTTAGAAGTTCGGGTCTCGTGAAAGAAAACCTACAAAAATGAATTGCCATTTTGCTCCCAAAATATGAGAAATGAGATACAATAAACCTAAAATTCAAAACACTACCTTAGGAAGATTATTATGTACAGTATAAAAGTCACCGTCCGCCTCCGTGGTGTAGTGGTTAGTGTGATTAGCTGCCACCCCCGGAGGCGCGGGTTCGATTCCAGCTCTGCCACGAAATTTGAAAAGTGGTACGAGGGCTGGAACGGGGTCCACTCAGCCTTGGGTGGTCAACTCAGTAGAGGTGGGTTCAATTCCCACCTCAGCCATCCTGGAAGTGGTTTTCCGTGTTTTCCCACTTTTCCAGGCAAATACCGGGATGGTACCTAACTAAAGGCCACGGCCGCTTCCTTGTCTATCCCTTCCAATGCTCCCATCCCCCCCACAAGGCCCCTGTTCAGCATAGCAGGTGAGGCCGCCTGGCCAAGATACTAGTCATCCTCCCCAGTTGTATCCCTCGACCCAGAGCCTGAAGCTCCAGGGTACTGCCCTGGAGGCGGTAGAGGTGGGATCCCTCGCTGAGTCCAAGGAAAAAGCCTACCCTGGAGGGTAAACAGATAAAGAAGGAGAAGAAGAAGATAAAACGCACCGATGAAATGATTTCTCCTTCTGCTGATCGGTTCTGTTTGTACATCCATAAGCTGAACACTGCGGCATCTAATACCCCGTACTCTTCATTCAGATTTCACATAAACACATACACACTGAAATTGAATCTTGTAATTTACAGGCATACTACAAGGCAGCAAACCTAAATTCGTAAAGTATACTATATTTCCTATGCAATAACACAGCATAGAACACCCGTGGAACTACAATCAAGAGGCCTGGCGTCCCTGAACTAAGCATAAACAAAGCAAGCGCGCTCCTCGTGGTCTACTGCACCGTGCGCTCGCTGCCATCTTACTACGCCAGTCATCTTCTATTCAGCTTACTGCTACCCAAGCTACCAGCCATCCATGTATAGAGATCAGTGCTTGATAGTTATCATCAGCAGTTCTCATATGGAAACGTGTCTGATGATAAATTTTGTCAAAAGCCTAGGAAAGCACTGCACGTTGAACTATGAGCTCCTTAATACCATTAACGAAAGTGAAGACAGAATGCCAGTATCTTAAACTGTTCACGAGTTATGTCAGGTGGACTTCTTAGCTGTATTTCTTAATAACTGTTATTAGGATGTAAACCTACCTGTATGCCTCACAATCGTTGCCGAAAGGGTAGCTTCTTGTGATTCAGACTGGGCCGGAGGTGTTCTGTGACGATTCCTCTTCAGTGATATTATGCGTTTGTATGTGCCGGACCATCCCAGAAGTATTTCTGCCGATGTATTTTACTTCGTTTGAATAAGCAGCACAGTGGGCTGTGCTTTGTGACATCTCTTAAAAATAACTGACATCCACGATGCGTTTCGGACATCATCTTCAAGTTGTTGCGTACAACTAGACACAATTTCACATTGCACCATCATATATCGAAGTACCTAATTATGACGCGAATACTCTATAAGATTGTAAGGAATTATTTCCTTCGTCACCAAAATATCGGTAAACACTCATGCGTAATGGTGGTTGCACATGCAGCAAGGCGCATCATGCCTCGTCTCGAATTCGAACAATGCACGCCTCTAGTATCCAGGTACGTGTACCTACAGTAGCTGTCAGCTTCTGTATGTAAACCACTCATTCGTGTACCTACCAGTCCATACAATGCCAGAAGACTGCGTCAAAGTAGACCTCGGTAGAAATGAACGGCCTAGTCACTTGTTGACACGTATTTACGAATTGGAGAAGGCCCGTGGTTGGCTGTTCGCATACTCGGCACAAACAACATTCAGCTCCGACTACCTGTAGGCCTACGACAAGCTGTTCGCCGCACAATGCGGGGACAACACTCTCGAGATCTGTCGAAATTTCTCGCGAGAAATAGTGCTTGCGCTAGTCTCGAGAAATCTCGAGACCTCGTCTCAGACTGGCCATCACTAGTAGTCACCTCAAATCAAGATGAAAGGGAACTCGAGAGGGCAACTCACTCTCTGTCCCCGATTTACAGTTAGAGACTATGAAATTTTACATGAAAAGGAAGAAGTTTACATTGTAGTTAAAAATTTGGACCTTCCCCTCGGATAAGTATGCGGAAACAGCAAGAAAGATAGAATTTATGTGCCCATTACCTGGCGGTTGTTCTGCCTTAACACACACTCAGAAAGACGACGATCAATAGACAAGGAAACTCGAAAGGCTGCAACTTATATACCCTCAGGGAAGGTTCGAAAGAATTCAGGACTAATTTGGACATACCCTCTCAATTTTTATTGGTTAATTCGAAGTGAACAAGAAATGCAGGATTGTTTGAAAATTAATTACAAAAATTTATGATTGGCCAGATTCAAAACTGGTGGAAAGACAAAGAAGTATTGCCAACCCAAAAATAAATGAAAATAGATTCAGTTATGAAAATCTAGAAATACGAAACTTCTTTAAGTTATAAGTTCTTCCACCTTGCACCAGAGTGCATGATCAGAGTTTTTGGTAGTATAATCTGTGGAAAAATGTCCAAACTTCTTGATGTATATCGAAACAAAACAAGGAGAAATTCAATCAGTTTAGGAAACTTCACAATAACACAATTACTTAATATTTCAGTAGTGACATCTTCAGATTAAAGTTCCAACTTCATGTAGTATCAGTTTCACCTTTTGTTCGGTAGGGGAGTTCATTAAGGCACTTATTTTGAATAAGCGGAGTTGAGGTGTACCTCCCGGGTACACTCGCCAATAGAGTAGTTGGTTGAATAGCCTCAAAATATAAGCCAACTTAGCATTTTTTGCGCTTCTCTCTTATTGCAAAATCATCGAACCTGAGACATCCAAGTAAGAAATAAAGTCGCTGCACTGCAATGCCATGGTTGCACAAAATATATCCTGCCCCGTTCCATCATTGGCAGAGAGAGATGCCAAATCTTCATTGTATGATTTGAAAACTCCCCATAAAAAGCATAGCCCAAGCAATGCCTCTATTTCAGTCACATTTGTTTCACCATGGTACAATTGAGTTTTCAGACTGGCTGAGAGTACCTTAATGTTTTCATTTGTGTGATGGAATGGAATGGCTTATGGCTCTTAGTGCCGGGAGTGTCCGAGGACAAGTTCTGTTCGCCAGATGCGGTCTTTCAATTTGACGGCCATAGGCGACCTGCGTGTTGTGATGAGGATGAAATGATAAAGAAGACACATATACCCAGTCCCCGTGCCAGCAAAATTAACCAATTATGGTTGTAATTCCCTGCTGGGAATCGAACCTGGGACCCCTGTGACCAAAGGCCAGCACACTAACCATTTAGCCGTGGAGCCGGACATTTGTGTGATGAACTATTTGAGATAAAATGGCATCAATAAACAGAATATCCCAGCATTCAGCTGCTGATGATGCTGATGTCAGGCGCAAAGCAGGTACCATAACACGAGGTAAGTGAAAACGACTCAATATAAGGTTATGTTGGGGGTTCTTCCTCGCACTGCCAGTGTGGTTGACCATTTGAATCTATTTTTCCTGTAAGCTGCACTTGAAGAGGTTGTTCGATCAGTTTCCACTTCAACCTTCTCTTCCTCCTCCTCACTTTCACTAATACGGTACTTGAATTATGTTCGCTAATTTCAAACTCGCTTTCTGCATCCGATGTATCACTTAAATCTTCTTCTAACAAAGCTCTCACATCATCACTACTTACAGTGACATCATATACCAAAAATAACGTTTTAGGGTACACACAAATAAGTTACTTTCCTTACACACATGGGTCTCAGAGACCCAAATGCTGTAATTACAGACAAAAGGAAACCTCAACACATTCGCACCTGCCAAGGTCATGTAGAGGATGAATGGAAAGGAGAGTACAGGGAGGGTAAGTGCAGTGCGGCCCACGTGGAAAATTACTCACAAAAGAAAACACTCGTGAGTCCCAGGGACCCAACCGTGTAAGTTATGGGTTAATTAACATAATGAAGTTAAAACTTAAAAAAACGTAAGTAATGTATTCGTGGAGTGGAAATGAGAGGAATTTGTTTTTGCTAGGGGCTTTACGTCGCACCGACACAGATAGGTCTTATGGCGACGATGGGATGGGAAAGGCCTAGGAGTTAGAAGGAAGCGGCCGTGGCCTTAATTAAGGTACAGCCCCAGCATTTGCCTGGTGTGAAAATGAGAAACTACGGAAAACCATCTTCAGGGCTGCTGATAGTGGGATTCGAACTTACTATCTCCCGGATGCAAGCTCACAGCCGCGCGCCTCTACGCGTACGGCCAACTCGCCCGGTAAATATTTCTTTTAATGTTTACACAGCAATAACATGTCAGCAAAATAGAAAATAATAATTGAAGAAAGAAGTAGCAACAATGTAAATTGATCAATAATGTCATATACGGTCTTGAGATGTTCTCTCTGTCCTTCCAAATTGTAGAAATAGTTGAGTGTGTCACACCCAATTCCTTGGTGATGCGACTTTTCTTCAGTATTAAACACTTTCCCTTTCTTTTCCAACACCTTCACAGCGATGCTTGCCTCGACGGTTTACTTCTTTTCATCAGATTGTAGATTTCAAATCAGAATTTAGAAATAAGCTTTTACATGATGGTTTTTATTTTCCTTTCATATTTTTTCCCTGCAAAAAAAAAAAAATAACTTTTTTAAAAGATAGCTGCCTAAATGTTCCTACCTTTAGGCTAACATGATATAAAAATGTGACAAATTTCAGTCTTATTTGATAACTCATTAGGAGGTGTGTGGGTACCTTTTCCATTACCCATGGCAAAATAAACTACTCTTGGTTGAACGGGTAATTTGTCTTATACCCTTTCAGAATTTGTTTTACGTTGCACCGACACAAATAGGTCTTATGGCGACGATGGGATAGGAAAGGCCTAGGAGTGGGAAGGAAGCGGCCTTGGCCTTAAGGTACAGCCTCAGCATTTGTCTGGTGTGAAAACTGAAAACCACGGAAAACCATCTTCAGGGCTGCTGACAGTGGGGCTCGACCCCACTATCTCCTGGATTGCAAGCTCACAGCTGCGCGCCCTAACCGCGTGGTCAACTCGCCCAGTCTCTTATACCCTTTGCTACTTTTCTAATGGACTCTCCCAAACACTGCTTATTGCTCAATATTGCATCCATGTTATGCGACCTGGTGACATGTTTGTGTGTTAATGCCAATCTTGGGTAATTTCTGCCCAGCATGCATGATAACGCAAGGTAATTAGAGCAAGTTTTAATTTTCTCATTAACACACTGATCCCATGTGTTGATGTTTGTGAGAATTCTTCAGCTTTCGTGAAATATAGCGGTCACCCATCCATGTGGATTTTAGGTTTATGTTGTTTAACTATGAATATCTCCAATTGCGAGTTAAGGTACAAAATTATTTTAAAAGCGTGAATAGCGCCGGTTTTAGAATTGCCAAGTTCAGAGTATCGTGGTGGAGTGGAGGATGGGGGGGGGGACCTGTTAGTCTAGTAGTATAATTCAGTTACGGATGGGGAGCGATGCCTCGGAATCCAGTAAATAGGAAATTAAAGATTTGCATGGACTTTCATACCATGCTGATATGCTGCAATTAGCCCATATATTACAATGCCGAGCATGTGTCCTGACTAAGTAAGTCAAGTTATTGGCCTATTACTGATGGAGAATTAAAACGGTTCATTACCACTTTTAACAAGAAACTCCTGATGAATTCCTAGTTATGATTTCTGACATATGGCTCTGTAAGAAGGGGAAGGAGGGAGATTTTACACTTCTGTAATAAGATATATAACAAAGGAGAATGGCCGAATGACTTTCTAGCAATAGAGAAAAAGAAGAATACCCAGAAATGTGAAGATCATAGGACTATCAGTTTAATCTCTCACGCAGCTAAAGTGTTCCTGAAACTGCTGAATAGAAGGCTTAATGAGCAATTAGATAGATGGATTGGTGAGTAGCAGTTTGGATTTAGAAAGGAAAAAGGAACAAGAGATGCTATTGGCCTGCTAAGAGCCATAAGGGAAAGATATATTGAGAAAGGAAGAGGAATTTATGTTGTCTTTATTGACTTAGAAAAACCTTTCGATAGGGTACAATGGAGCAAGCTGATAGACATCTTGAAGAGGAAAGGAGTAGATTGGGAAAGAAGAGTTGTACACAATCGATATTTACAACAGAAAGTAAAAATAGGGATTGGAAATGCCACAAGAAAGCAGAATTGGAAGGGGCATTAGATAAGTTTGTTGCTTATCCCCCTTGTTGTTCATCTTATACCTGGAAGAGATTATACGAAAATGTTTGGATGGATGGAAGGAGAGGAGTGGGTATTGGCAGAAAGAGAATTGCATGTATAAGGTTTGCCAATGACATGGTATTATTTGCAGAAAGCGAAAGAACTTGAAATAAAATCCTAAATGATATGGACTAAGCTTACAAGGAATATGGGATGAGAATAAGTACATCAAATACTAAAAGTATCGTGATCAGTAAAGGAATAAGACCAGCAAATTTCAAGATAGGGCAAGTTAATATCAGCCAAATAAGAGCTTTCAAATATCTTGGAAGTACGAGAAATGAAGACATAAGATGCCATCAGCAGGTGAAAACTTGCATTGCTATAGCGAAGGAGGCGTTCAAATTAGACAAAGGTTTGAGAAACGGCGAGTGCTTTGTTTGGCTGTGGCATTATATGGGGCAGAGACATAGTCATTGAGAAGAGAAGATGATAAAAGGCTAGAGGCGTTTGAGATGTGGATGTGGAGAGAACCTGACGTTTCTGGCTGGATTAATTCTAAATCATCCTTGTCTTTTCCTATTTTAACTACAGTGTTTTTTCTTACTCTAACCGCAGCTGCACTATTATCTAGCACATTATTTACAGAAATGAAAGTATCATAATTATCTTTCTCCCATTCAAAGTACTCTCCCGTGTAACAAATAATGCCTTGAGTTTGCGTCTTTGTCGGAATATTTATTTGTCAAGAGGTTTCTCTGTCTTCATTTTCTTCCATGAAATTAAAATGAAAAGATAGGCATATATACTCAATTAATATCTACAAATTTAAAACTATAACTACACAAGTATTATACTCATGCACATGTCTTTACAGAAACTCTTTATGAATAACAATAACTGTTAGGAATGAGTCAACTATCGTACCTGGGGAGACACACACTAACAATAAACAATCTTCATTGTTAAGAAACTAATGCTATGATAAACTCTGCTGGTAAAAGCTAGTAATATCTTGCTGCAAGTGTTAGGAGAATGGCAACATATTCTCCAGCTTCTCTTCTCTTCCCACACTCTTCTGTGGTCACTCGCATGTGATTGGCCACATTCAGCGGTTGTCATGACGACGTACTAACACTTCACTTGTTGAAGCAGCTATTAATACCATTCTAAAGTAATAGGATTATAGTTGGTTTTTCCTTGGTGACATTGATTTATAAAGGGGGAGGAGTGACAAATACTAGTTTGGTGCAACGTGATCTCAACAAGTTCCCACTGATCATGATCAAGAGCTTTACCCATCCTCGCCACATATCCAGGTCACCCATAGACGTCAGCTAGAAAGACCTGCACCAAGCCTCTCCAGAGGCCAAATGCCAACAAATAAACAAAACAACCCATCTCAGAGAAGATTTTAAGTATCGAGAAATAAAATAGTTTTGACTTTGTTAAAGGAGCTTATACAAGGGCGGATCAAATATAAACGGGAATTATTTCTTAAAATTTATTGCATCAACCCAAAAGATACTCATATAGAGATCACTTTTCTACATAGTATCCTACCTTCAATACATAATTTCTCCATCGGATTGGTAAGTTTTTGATGCCATCCTGATAGAAAGAAGAGGGACACGTGCGAAGTCCGTTGCGCACGAACTCTTCTACACTTTCATCATCACCGAACTACTGTCCTCCTAGGTCTTGTTTGAGTGATTCAAACAAATGATAGTCACAGGGTGATAAATCTGGACTGTACAGAGTGTATTCCAGAGGTGTCCAACGAATTTCCTCCAGTTTTTTTTACGTCAAAGCGACTGTACGTGGCCTTGAATTATCATGGAGAAGAATTGCATGTCATAAACTTCATATTAGAGCCCGTATTGTCAAAGCATCAACTTGTGAAAATTTGAATTTATAATTCCACCTTTACAATACTGTGATTGTCTTTATTGAAAAGACTACATTTCTTGATGGAGAAGAATGACATTTTGGATCGGTTGCCAGCACCACGTGTTGTGATACGCAGCTTTTGCTTCATCCAAAAGGCGACAGTAATAGGCTGCATTAATTGTCCTTTGTTCATGAAGAAAATCCACCAGCCAAACACACACGGAGTCCCAGAAAACGGTTCCAGGAACCCTTCCAGCAGATGGGCATGTTTTGGCCTTGATCGGACATGCTTTGCTGCCACTCCATGCTTGCTTGTTTTGACTCTGGGGTGTGATAATACACCCAAGATTCATCACAAGTCACAATACAACTCCAGAAATTCTCTCCTTCCTCCTTGTCGCAACGCAGGAGTCTCTGACAAACTCCCTGGTGTAAAGTTTTTTGTTCCTGGTTGAGGGAGACAAGGCACCATGGGCGCCCGCAAGGAGGGGGGGCCAAGGGGGGCGCTTGCCCCCCCTGGAATTCTAAAAAGTTGATGTTCAATTGTTTGATATCATACCAGATTATTTCATAAACTGAACTTACTGACAGTCATCTAGCATCTGTTATATTCGCAAATTTCTGTAAACAATTTAATGTTGCTGACGTTATATTGATATTTATATTCAAGAAAATTGTTAATGTGCCCCCCCTTGGAAGAGATCCTGCGGGCGCCGATGCAAGGAACCCACCTGGCAGACAATTTTCTGAAATGGACTTCATCTCAGATGGTGATTTGAACACTTCCGTATCTTATTCCTACGGCTAAAACAATTTGCAGAATTTTTATTCGCCGATATTCACCATTAATGTCACAAATGGTAACTGTACCAGTTGGTACACCTATACGCCGCACATTTGAATTTTCCGCCTTAAAGTTTTCCTCTACAGCTGAAACTCTGAACTCTAAAACTGAATTATTTCAACCGTTTATCTAAAGATGTCACTGTGTTAATTTCGAATTGTTTTTGTTTACTAATTATCAAGAAGTGTGGACATTCTCTCACAGATGTCTCTACCAAAAACTATGATCATGCACCCTGGTGCGAAGTGAAGGAACTTTTCTTGAAGATATTTTGTATTCATAAGTTGTTGTCTTTACTAAATTTCGTTCTTTTGTTGGTGGGTTGGCAATATTAATCCTTTCTTTCCGCGTGTTTTGAATTTACCCAATCAGTAATTTCTGTAATTAATTTCCCTCCAATCACAGGTTTCTTCTTCATTTTTGACTTGTAACTTTTAGCCGACCAATAAACGACTGTGGGTGTGTCTTAATTATTCATGAAAGGTCTCGAATCTTCCACGAGGGTATAAAAGCTGCTGATTTTCTGGTCTCTCGGCCACTCGTCCTACATCTAGCTTAGTGTATGGAAGTATAGCAGGAGGCGGGAAGCGCCTCTTCCATCCGCCAGCAGCTCTTCTACAAGGTAATGGCCTTTTAACATTTTTAATTCTTGCTAGCTCAGCAGTTTAGCCCACGGGGAAGATTCGAATCCTTTTCATGTAAACCTACCTTTCTAAAAAGTAACTTAGTGCCGGCTTATGTAAAAGTTTCTTATTACTTTAACTGTAAATCGGGGATAGAGAGCGCTTTACCCTCTCGATCTCCTCTTCATCTTGAGTTGAGGTGACTACGTTTTCATAACCGATTTTCTACTCTTAACGTCTTAATATTTTCTTATACGAGTCACCTCCCTAGCTTGGGAATAGCCTCTGTGTCAACGGCCTAGTGCCCCTTAGGTTTTATATAAGGTTTCATGTAGGAGCGCAAGCAACGCCTCCATTCATATTGGTATTTTGGGCCATGTAATTAAACTTTTTTTCTTTTAAGGCCCTGTAGGGTGGGTACGAGATACCCCTTTTTAATTCTTGTAAGTGGTACCTTGATGGCAATTTTTGTAATAGTCTGGTATTGCCTTTAATAGGCTTGGGAAATTGAGAGCAGCTCAGCTCTTTCTTGTGTTTGAAAAGTGCCTCTGGGGGGCTTGAGGTTAAAAGTTGGGAGTAAGTGCTCCATGTAATGAGGGGTTTTCTGCCCTTTGGTAATTTGTGGTTGTGAGCTGAGGGCTCAGGGATTATAACTTGGGGCTCGAAGCCCAGAATTTGGAAAGACCTCTTAACTTGTGCTTTCGTTTGTAAAATTATTATTGTACCTGAATATTTATTGTTATGTCACCTAGTGAAAATTTGTTAAATCTTGTTATCTGTTGAAAATATAACCTTTATTTAAGTTTTAAATTCATCTTTCGGACGTGTAGTTAGACCCATTCCAGCCCGCACCTTCTTTCACCTCTGCAGATCCACCAAAATACGGTAACAGTGACAATGTTGTCTGCAGTGATGCTTGTCCGCGGTCTCCTTTCGTGAGATTCATTTTCCACAGCTTCTCTTCCTGCCACAAATGTTTTACCCCACTCATACACTCGAGTCTGCAAAAGTATTTCTTCCAAAAAATGTGCGCGGAGCCGTCTCAAGATTTCGGAAGGTTTGGTGCCCTCTTTTGCGAGAAATTTTATAATGATACATTGCGCAAAAGACTGTGCACCTCTTGCACACTCATGGTGTATGGAAGCAGCCCACCTCTCCACTGTCATATGTGTGTGCAAACCCCTTTTCCAGACACCCCCACCAATATCCTGACTAAGCCCCGCCTCAGAATTATTACTAACAGCAGCTGTACTTTCAAAAATCTGTTTATATTTGATCTGCCTTCGTATCTTAGCATCCAAAGAAGAATAAACAGTGTTAGTACCATCTAGGTCACAATAGAAGGAACTAAACTAAAATAAAATAATCTGAAACTATAACATTTCACAAGGATAAAATTCCAGTGGATGTGTGGTCAAAACTTGTGAGAAGTTTGCACAAATTTTAGATACAGAATACTGAAATTACATTTTTGATTTGACAAACATTGGTGGGATTGATTAGATGCCTGAGTTGGTATGAATGAGTGAGTGAGTGAGTGAGTGGACGTGTGCTAGTATGACTCCATATTTTGTGAAAGTTTAACATTGAATAAAGCACTATGGTGGAGGGAGACTCGTCTTAACCTTGTAAATAAGTTTCAGAGACAAGATATGTAATTACAAAAGTGTGGTACTTGTTGTTCATAACATAGTCATCATCATCATTGTACCGGGCGGTACACCTCCACGCCGCTAATTCAAAAGGTGCGCCAGTTGAAACTCCTCTGCTGGAGGAAGTCTGAACTTTATTGACGGTATTAATTTTCTACTTTCTCAGAAGATGTCACTACCTGTAAATTTTGGAGTTTTAGAACTGTGTCATTTTTGATGTGTTTTTGTTTTGCTTGAAGTAAGAAGTGTGAACTTTCTCTTCTAGAGGACACTACTGAAGAACTACAATAGTGCACCCTAGTGCGAAGAAAAAGAACTGTTCTTTGGAGAAAATTTTATTTCAAAAGTTTGTTCTTTGTTAAATTTCTTTCAGTCATTGGTTAAGTTGGCAATATTACCCCTTTCTTTCCCCTTGTTTTAAATCTAGCCAATCCCGAATTTCTGAAATTAATTTTCCACCAATAATGTGTTTCTTCTTCATCTTGTGTAGGGGTTTCTCTTTATTCTCCAATAAAGTGATTGTGGGCGGGTGTTCTCATTCCCCTAACGCCTAGAACCTTCCGCGAGAGTATATAAACTGCTGATTTTAGGGTCTCTGCGCCACTTCTGTTCCATCTTTCAGTGTGTAAAGTACATAGCAGGTGGCGGGAAGCGCCTCTTTCTTCGGCAGCGGTCAACAACAAGGTAATGGCCAATTAATAACTTCTTTCTTTGCTAGCTCAGCAGTTTAACTCTCGGGGCGGGTCCGAAGCTTTTTCCATTATGTAACCTTCCTTAAAATGTAAAGAAACTTGTATCTATTTCATCTTTTAAACTGCATATCGGGATAGAGAGTGCTTAACCCTCTCGAGCTCCCAATCATATTGTTTTGAGGTGAACTTATTTTTCTCAACCTATTCTTCGTTAATATAATGTAAATTGTTCTTTTCTGAAGTCACCTCTGTAGTATGGGATTAGCCCTTGCATTAACGGCCTAGTGCCAAGTAGGTTTTAAATAAAGTGTATTAGGAGTGCGGAGAGCCTCCTTTCAAGTTGGTATTTTAGAGGCCATATAATTAACCTTTTCTCACTTAATAGGCCTCAGTAGATTGGGTATTTTACCCCTGTGTTTATGTCCGTTGAGGACAGCTTGAAGGTGGAGTTTGGTGTGGCCTGGGAGAGGCTTAAAGTTGAGAGCGAGTGGCTCTTTTTTGAAAACTGAGGGTTGTATGCCTCGAGGAGGCTTTACGGTGTAATTTGGAGCAAGTGCTCCAGAGTTTGATTGGGGTCTTCTGCCCCGTTGTTGAAATTTGTATATCGTAAAGTTGGGCTAGTTGCTCAAGAATTGTGTTTTCAGGGCTCGAAGCCCAAATCCTGTAAATACTGTAATTGTACTTTGTTGTCTTGCTACTCCGTACCTGCCATTCTTGTTATTTCTGAATTTTGGAAAGAAAATATAACCTTGTTAAATTTTACATTTAACTTTAATTCCGTAGTTGGAGACCTATTCACACCCGCACCCACTCCAGTCGCCCGGGTGTGGCTAACAAGCCTCCTCCACTCCTTTGTGTCGTTCTACATTTCCTGCTCTATTACTTCTGCCACATCCAATCCAGCTTCTCTAATGTCCTTCCAAATCTGATCCATCCACCTTCTTCTCGGTCTTCCAACTGGTCTCTTTCCCTTAACTTCCCTTTCAAATTCCCTTCTTGCTACCCGGTCCTTTTCCATTCTTTTTACATGTCCGAACCATTTCAGTCTTGCTTCCTGTATGTTCTGTACTAACGGTTCTATACTTAGCTCTTCTCTTATTTTAATATTTTGAATTCCATCTCTTCTTTTCTTTTTAACCATTGTTCTTAAAAATTTCATTTCTACTGCTTGGATCTTACTATCTTGTCTCTTATTAATTACCAGCATTTCTAGTCTGTATGTTACAATTGGTATGAAATACTGTTTATATAATGTTAATTTCGTTCTCTTGGGTACTTTGTTATCCCATAAAAGCTTTCTGACTTGATAAAATGTTGTACATTTACTTAGTATTGAAACCGGAACGCCCGTACTTCAGCTTTGTGGAGAGCATGGATAACGCCAAGGTGTGTACGGTTCATGCTTTAGAGAGTACAAGAGAAGGGTAGTGAAATGAGTTCATTTTTAAAGTGGAACTTGCAGTTAATTAAAAAAATTAATGGAAATTATATCACCTTTTACAGACGAATGGTTTGAATGTCCTCGAAGATGTGGAGAAAGCGTCGTTCTGCGGCGTCGGCGTCATCCCACGTCATCGGTGTCGGTCTCGTCCCACGTCGTCGGTGTCGTCCCACGGCGGTTATTAGCCCTTGATGTTGAAGGAGACTCGAACCTGGGGCGGTCGTCTGACGATAGTGTAGCGTGGAATAGTTGTTTAGCTTTGTATTCCACTAAGTCCCATGAAAAGAGCTGAGAAAAGTAAGACTTTTGCACAGAATGTCAATAGAATCTGATACAACACTTCTCTACCGCACTGCACTGCAAATCATGGCGAGATACTGTTTACTGGCCGAATAAGTTCCACTATAAATGGTGTTGGACGCACATTAGGAAAAAGAGATTAATTCAAAATCACAGTTCTGTCAGAATGATGAACATTGTTCGTGCAATAGTCAGTATCAAACTTGAAGTGATAGGCAATGAAAATAATCTGGAACTTTCTGAGATACGATGGTTTAATCTCAGTGGAAAAGAAAATGAATAAAGTCCTTCGGACACAGTCTCTGCACTGTTTGTAATGAGTACATGCGATGTTCTAGCACACACACACGTAGAAATAAATTAAAGTTTCTGCGAAGACAGAAAATAAATAGTTTATGACACAGTCTCGTGAAAAAGAATAAGTTCTGTTATGACTCAGTCTTAACAAATAAGAATCGCGTCGTTTTTCAGAGATAAATTTTTCACTGAGGCACATTTTTACACGTAATTTAATAAAACTTTTCGGCGATAAATGTAGACACAGTCCTTTATGGGGGGAATTAACATAGTCCCTTGAAAAGAAATAAAGGTACCGTATTTCATGAATCAGCAGAGTCCTTGAAAGGAAATATCGGCACAGTTTTATGAAAGTAAATGTTTGCACAGTTCTGTGAAATGGATTGACACAGTATTTTGAAAATGAAGGTTGGCACAGTCTTATGAAAAATAATGTCGACACTGATTTTTCACAGGGTGAATTGACACAGCCTTTAAAAGGAAGTGTTCCCAGGTATCTGTGGAACAGCAGAGGTGAAAGAAGGTGCTGGCTGGAAAAGGTCTCAACTACCAAATTAAAGTTAATTTAAAACTTTAACAAAGGTTATATTTTCTTTTCAAAATTAACAAATGACAACAAATAACAAAAGTGTAACAGGTACCAAGTAGCAAATCAACAAATTAAGAAATTATAGATTACAGTTTTAACATTTTTTTTTTTGGCTTCGAGCCCCGTTTTACATTACCTGAGCCATCAGCTCACAACCAAAGGGCAGAAAACCCCTTCATACCAAGGAGCAATTGCCCCTAATTAGAATGTCAAGCCTCCTAGAGGCACGCAGAGATCAATTTTGGAAAGAGCAGTCCCACTCTCAAGTTTACAAGCTTATCAAAGGCCACAACAAATTTCACTCCTAACTGCCCTCAAGGCACACATACAGTGAAACAGGGGTATCTTGTACCCAACCTACAGGGCCTTCACATGAAGAAAACAAAAATTTGGGTTAATTAAATGGCCCAAAAAACAAATTGACTGGAGGCGTAGCTTGTACTCCTACATGAAACTTCCTAAAACCTATGTGGCACTCGGCCAGTTATACAGGGGCTAATCCCATACTAGGGAGGTGACTTGAGAAGAATAATTTATTACATTAAGAAGAGAAGAAAATCGGTGATGAAAACGTAGTCACCTCAAAACAACATGAGTGGGAGCTCGAGAGGTTTAAGCACTCTCTATCCCAAATTGCGTTTAATTTCCATGAATATAGTAAGGTTTACATTGAAAAGGATTCGAACCTTCCCCCGCGGGTTAAAACTGGTGAGCTAGCAAGAAATAAAGATGTTAACAGGCCATTACCTTGTTGATGAACTGCTGCCCGAAGAAAGAGGCGCTTCCCGTCCCCTGCTACATAATCACACACTAAGCAAGTTGTCGATGAAGTGGTCCCGAGACAAGAAAATCAGCAGTTTATATACCCTCGTGGAACATTCTAGACCTTTCATGAATGATAACAACCCGCCCACAAACTTTTATTGGTCGGCTAAAGATTACCAGTCAAAACTGAAGAAGAAATCTAGGATTGGTGGAAAAATAATTTAGAAAATTTAGGATTGGCTGAATTTAAACTGGCGGAAACAGAGATCAATATTGCCAACCCAAAAAATGAAAGAAAGAAATTGAACAAAGAACAAACTTATAGATACAAAATTTCTTCAAAAACAGTTCGTTCACTTCGCACCAGGGTGCACAGTTATAGTTTTTAAGTAGTGACATCTAGAAGAGAATGTCCACACTTCTTGCTACAGAGCAAACAAACACAAATCGAAATAGACATAATTCAGAACACTTCACAATTTACAGTAGTGACATCTTCCAAGAAACCTTTGATTTAACACAGATTTTAAAGTTCAGAGTTTCTCCAGTAGGGGATACTTTTTAGGTGCACAATTTAAATTTGTGGGGTCGGGGTGTACCAAACGGTACAGGAAGGTTGGCACTGTCCTTTATGAAACAAATTGACACTGTCCATAAAAAGAATTGTACTTTCACTAGGGCACAATTTTACGAAATTGCCTAACACAGTCTCTTGTAGAGGAAACAACTAAAGCACGGTCTTTATGCTCTAAAGGCGGCCACACACGCTACGTTTTGCTTGACGATTTGCATGCGCAAGCCAAAGTCACAGTGTAAAACTGAACGTGTGTGTTAGTAAGTCGTGCGATTTAGTAGGCTTGCGCAGTCTTGGGCATGAGTAGTATAATAGGCGGATTCTGCCGCCACCTCCTCCTCCGGCTCTCGGGAGAGGCCTCCACCTCCCGCGGGAAAATTGAATTTTGGCTGGAAATTTGAATTTTGGCGGGAGATTTGAATTTGTAAACAAAGCCACGTGTTTTTTGACAGCTGTCATCGACAACAACGCATCGCTAATGTCACTACTGCCATCATGACGGGCCTAAAACTCAGAGGTACCAACTTAACCTAACCTGCGCGAGATTTTAATCGGTAAACAAATCCACGTGTTTTTTGACAGCCACGTGCTTTTTGACAGACAACAACGCATCGCTAACCTCACTGCTGCCATCTTGACGGGCTGTCATCCGCCATCCTTAATCCATAGAGCACAGTGCTGCCCTCTTTAGCTACTTACCTTGGAAATGTGATGGCGGATAATTTGAAAATGCTTTTTGACAGCAGCCATCTTTAATCCAGAGAGCACCGTGCTGCCCTCTTTAGCTAGACACCTTTGAATTCTACGTGACAGCAGCCATCTTTGAGCACCGTGCTGCCCTCTTTGTGGCGGTGACAAATTCCACGTGCTCTTGTTTGGAAACAAACTCACGTGCTTTTTCTGACAGCTGTCATCCGCCATCTTGCATCACAAACCTCAGTGCTGCACTCTTTAGCTAGATATCTTTGAAATGTGGTGGCGGCAATTTGAAAAATTCTATGTGCTCTTGTTTGTAAACAAAGCCAGGTGCTTTTTTGACAGCTGTCATCCACCATCTTTAATCAATAGAGCACTGTGCTGCTATCATGCGGGCAATTTCGTCAGTTGTCATCCGCCATCTTTAATCCACAGAGCACCGTGCTGCCCTCTTTATGACATGTAGTAGCGGGCAATTTGAAAAGTTCTGTTAGCTGTCATCCGCCATCTTTAATCAAGAGAGTACCGTGCTGCCATCTTTAGCTAGATACCTTTGAAATGTGGTGGCGGTAATTTGAAAAATCTATGTGCTCTTGTTTGGAAACAAAGCCACGTGCTTTTTTGACAGCTGTCATCCACCATCTTTAATCAATAGAGCACTGTGCTGCTATCATGCGGGCAATTTCGTCAGCTGCCATCCGCCATCTTTAATCTACAGACCACCGTGTTGCCCTCCGTAGTAGCGGGCAATTTGAAAAGTTCTGTTAGCTGTCATCCGCCATCTTTAATCAAGAGAGCACCGTGCTGCCATCTTTAGCTAGATACCTTTGAAATGTGGTGGCGGCATATTGAAAAATTCCACGTGCTCTTATTTAGTAAACAAACTCACGCGCTTTTTGTCAGCTGTCATCCGCCATCTTACATCGCAAACCTAAGTGCTACACTCTTTAGGTACATACCTTTGAAATATGGTGGCGGATAATTTAAAAAGAAAAATCTACAGCAGCCATCTCTCGACGCTAATTACACAAGATGGTGGCTATACATGACTCCTTAAAGGTGCTTATGCAAGATGGCTACAATACATAGGTTCTTATGAGACGCCCTTGGGATGCTTGCGCAAGATAGCGGTTATACAAGGCTCCTTATGAGACGCCCTAGAGATGCTTGCGCAAGATGGCGTTGCTCTTATGAGGCGACTTAAGGGTCCTTGCCAAGATGGCTAGAGACAACCTAAGGATGCTTGCGCAAGATGGCGGACGCAAGATGGCGGCTATACACGACTCCTTATGAGACGCCTTAAAGGTGCTTGCGCAAGATGGCTGCTGCTCTTATGAAGAAAGCTAGCTTGGAGGCTAACGTGTCGTGCTAGTTCGATTCATTAAATTTGGGGCTTAAATGCAAAATGTTAAATATCTCGAAAACGGTGCGTCGTAGAGCAAAACGGACAAAATATTACTACCCAATACCTCAGTTCGCAGTATGGGGAACATGATATCATAAGAAAAACATAGCCTACTGATGAGATCAACGGTTCGGTTCCTACTTAGGCCCTTTGGCATTCGCTCTGTTTTAGCTTGTATTGAAGCAAGTCTTCGTAATATGATCAGGTCTAGCTATGGTAGAGAGTATAACGTGCCGTGCAGGTTCGATTCATTAAATTTGGGGCTTAAATGCAAAATGTTAAATATCTCGAAAACGGACAAAAAATTTTCTACCGAATACCTAGGTTTGCAGTATCAGGAACATGATAGTATAAGAAAAACATAGTCTAATGATGAGATCGACGGTTCGATTCCTACTTAGGCCCTTTGGCATTGGCAGCTATCTAATTCTACAAGATGGCGGCTATACATAGCTTCTTATGAGACAGCTTAAGAGCGCTTGCACAAGATGGCTGCTACTGTTATGAGACACCCTAGGGGTGCTTGCGCAAGGTAGCAGCGACAAGACGGTGACTATACACAGCTCCTTATGATACGGCCTAGAGGTGCTCACACAAGATGGTGGCTGCTCTGATGAAGAAAGCTAGCCTTGCATCGTGCAGGTATCTTTACAGCACTAAACCTCATACCTTTGAAATGTGGTGGCGGGTAATTGAAAAATTCTACGTGCTTTCTCTTAACAGCAGCTATATTTGAACAATAGCGGCTATACATAAGCTGTTAAGGCCTCCTCTTATGTCAAGGCATAGCTCTATCGAACAAGTTTAAACCTGCATCGGGATAGCTAGAGTAAGCACGTGCTGCAGTGATGACGTCATTATGCATGTTTAGACTTGCAAATCACAAAAGAAACATAACAAGACTAGAAACGAACACTGCACTCTATGCCGTTAACTTTATCATGTGATCGGAACATTGATTGAAATGTTTAGAACACTAAATAAGTGATCAAGACTAAAATAGAACACTGTACTCGATACAACATGTGTTTAGAACATGTCAGGGGATACCTTTAATCTAAGAAGATTAGATTACCGCACATTCCTTGTAGGGCTAATAGGCTAACGGGCTAATGGGCAAAAGGGCGAAAGGGCTAATGGGCTAATGGGCAAAAGGGCTAAAGGGATAAAGGGCTAAAGGGCTAATGGGCTAAAGGGCTAGGGTGCCTCTCCTCTCTTTATCCGGGCTTGAGACCGGCTCTACAACTAGAGGCGGAGTTAACACCCTAAGGAAGGGAGAATGTTGGGAAATAATCTATACGAATATAGCTACTCGATCGACTATATACTACAGATGGATGACTTAGGTGAGGGTAAGCGCTTACTTAATAATACCTACACGTCGTAATTCATGGTCTATTTCAAAAATATCTTCTTTGTACTGTGTGTAACCAGCATCATGATAGGCTCTTAGCAGTTGTAAACGTTTTACGAGTACGTTGGGGTCTTTACAGTATCTTATATCTACATAGGGTAACAGAGGCTTGTTGTGAACTTTGAGTCTATATGCAGACAGTTGATGTGTAGGGACTTGTTTTGGTGTAATACGTGCTTCAGCAGTAGCGTTTCTAGGCACAAACTTAACTTGTTTCGATAGCGATGAAGCGTTGAAATTTCCTTCTTCTTTACCTTGTATCTCTTCTTGAGATGTTTGCACTGCGACAGAACGTGTAGTAGGCCTAGGAAATTAAGTAAAATCATCAAGCTGTAATGGCAATGAAACATTAAGATTTTCTTCTTCTTCTACTTTCCCTTTACTACTGTTTCGATCAACATCATTATCCTTATTATCATAATAATGATCTTGCCTCTCTTTATCTTGAAGTTTGTGCTTAGTAACAGAACTTGTAGCAGGCCTAGACAACAAGGGAGAATTAAAAATCTCTCGCAGAGGTGTACTTTTTAAACATAAATCAGTGTTCGCTTGAATATGGTCGAGCTCTTTGTATTTTGTTCCCGATGAAGCTACATTACACGCGGCTTCATGACGCTGAGCGTTGTATGCGTTCTTGAACTCTCTTCTACAATGTTTTCATTGAAAAATTGTCCTACATGATATCTTATGACGTCTCTTGTGATAGCTTCGGGAAAATGCTTTTCCACACTCTTCGCAAATATACCTAGAAATAGGTTTTTCCATGACGGACTTTTATCTTCTGCTAACAGATTCTTCTTTAAATCTACTTGACATTTGTTACTCTCTACTTCGATGATGCGAACAACTTAGCGATTAACAGTAAACTAACACAAAAGCATATAACCAAGGTAGCAACAGTAAGGTTTAAGCCCATCAAGATGGCAAGAGTGAGGTTAGCAATGTTCTGTTGTTGGATTTTAAATTCCGCACTATAACAAGCATAAGGTGGCAGCCTTGAGGTTTACCGCCGTCAAGATGGCAGCAGTGAGGTTAGCGACGCTCTATTGTCCTTTAAAGTGAGGTTAGGGGCCATCAAGACGACAGCTGTCAAAAAAGCACGTGGCTTTGTTTACTAAACAAGAGCACATGGCTGTGACGTCACGGTCACGTAATCAATCTTTAGCTCTACGTCGTTTAGAGCAGCATTAGGATTAACTATGTTTAAAAATCTTGGGAACAGAGGAGCAGTATGAATAACAATGTTTCAAAGCATGTACACATCACCTATCGATTTTACATGCATCGACCCTCGTACTAAACTTTTTCCGCTAGATCGTGCTGCTATCTTAGCATAAGCTATACGTATGAACTTACAGTACAAAGAATAGCCATATTTCAAAGCGTGTACACATTACCTATCGATTTTGCAAGCATCGACTCTCGTACTAAGCTTCTTCCTCTAGGTTGTGCTGCTACCTTAGCATAACCTATACGCATGACATTAAAGTAGAAAGAATAGCCATGTTTCAAAGCGTGTGCATATTACTTATCGATTTTGCAAGCAACAAATATCGTACTAAACTTCTTCCGCTAGATTGTGCTGCCATCTTAGCATGACTTATACGCATGAACTTAAAGTACAAAGAATAGCCACGTTTCAAAGCGTATACACATTATCTCATGATTTTGCATGGATCGACTATCATACTAAACTTTTTCCATTAGATTGTGCTAAAATCGTGTAAGTGTGCTGCTATCTTAGCACAACCTATCGATTTTACATGCATCGAGTATCGTAATAGGCTTCTTCTGCTAGAGCATGTAGCAATCGCTTTTGTGTATCCCTAACCCATGTGCACGAACTTAAAGCACAAAGAAGAGCTATGTTCTAAAGCGTGTACACATCACCTATCGATAATGTATGTATCGACTATCGTACTAAACTTCTTCTGCTAGAGCGTACGACTATCGCTTGTGTGTGCACGAACTTAAAGCATAAAGAATAGCAATGTATAAAAATCTTGTAAACATAGCAGCAGCATTAAGTATAGCCATGTTTAAATGCGTGTACACATCATGTATCCATGATGCACGCAGTACTAAACTTATTTCACTAGAGTGTACAAAGTTCGCATGTGTTTGTGCTCCTATCTTAGCATAGCCTATGTGCATGAACTTAAAGTACAATGAATAGCGAAGTTTAAAAATCTTGTGAACATAGCAGCGGTAACAATAGCAAGGTTTAAAAGCGTGTACACACCACCTTTTGATAATGCATGCATCTTCTACTAGAGCGTGTGACCATCGCTTGTATCTGCTGCTATCTTAAGATAACCTATGTACACGATCGTAAAGCATAAAGAATACTTATGTGTAAAAAATCTTGTGAAAATAGCAGAGTGTTAACTACGTAGGTGTAGACATTGATCTTTTCATGCTGACGCAGCATACCACGTGACCGTGATGTCACAGCCACATGCTCTTGTTTAGTAAACAAAGCCACGTGCTTTGTTGACAGCTGTCGTCTTGATGGCCCCTAACCTCACTTTAAAGGACAATAGAGCGTCGCTAACATCACTGCTGCCATCTTGACGGCGGTAAACCTCAAGGCTGCCACCTTATGCATGTTATAGTGCGGAATTTAAAATCCAACAACAGAACATTGCTAACCTCACTCTTGCCATCTTGATGGGCTTAAACCTTACTGTTGCTACCTTGGTTATACATTTTTGTGTTAGTTTACTGTTAATCGCTAAGCTGTTCGCATCATCGAAGTAGAGAGTAACAAATGTCAAGTAGATTTAAAGAAGAATCTGTTAGCAGAAGATAAAAGTCCGTCATGGAAAAACCTATTTCTAGGTATATTTGCGAAGAGTGTGGAAAAGCATTTTCCCGAAGCTATCACAAGAGACGTCATGAGATATCATGTAGGAAAATTTTTCAATGCAAACATTGTAGAAGAGATCAAGAACGCATACAACGCTCAACGTCATGAAGCCAAGTGTAATGTAGCTTCATCGGGAACAAAATACAAAGAGCTCGACCATATTCAAGCGAACACTGATTTATGTTTAAAAAGTACACCTCTGCGAGAGATTTTTAATTCTCCCTTGTTGTCTAGGCCTGCTACAAGTTCTGTTACTAAGCACAAACTTCAAGATAGAGAGAGGCAAGATCATGATTGTACCGGGCGGTACACCTCCGCTCCGCTAATTCAAACATTGCGCCAGTTGAAACTCCTCTACTAGAGGAAGCCTGAACTTTAACTACAGTGTTAATTCTCAAGTTTCTCAGAAGATGTCCCTACTTGTAAATTTTGAAGTTTTATGAACTGTGTCGTTTTCGATGTATTTTTGTTTTGCCTGTAGTAAGAAGTGTGGACATTCTCTTCTAGATGGCACTACTGAAGGACTACAATTATGCACACTAGTGCGAAGTGAAAGAACTGTGTTTTTGGAGAAATTTTGCGTTCATAAGTTTGTCCTTTGTTAAATTTCTTTCAGTCATTGTTTAAGTTTGCAATATTAACCATTTCTTTCCGCCAGGTTTGAATTTGACCAATAAGGAATTTCTGTAATTAATTTTCCACCAATAAGATGTTTCTTCTTCGTCTAGTGTAGTAGTTTTTGCCATTATCCAATAAAATGATTGGGGGCGGGTGTTATCATTCCTGAAATGTCTCGAATGTTCCGCGAGGGTATATAAACTGCTGATTTTCGGGTCTCTGCGCCACTTCAGTAACACCTATCATTGTGTAAATTATGTAGCAGGGGCGGGAAGCGCCTCTTTCTTCGGGCAACAGTTCAACCACCAGGTAATGGCCTTTTAATAACTTCTTTTCTTGCTAGCTCAGCAGTTTAACTCTCGGGGCAGGTCCGAAGCATTTTACCATGCAACTTTCCTCTAAAATGTAAAGACACTTGGTATCAATTCTATCTTTTTAAACTACAAATTGGGATAGAGAGTGCTTAACCCTCTCGAGCCCCCACTCCAATTGCTTTGAGGTGAACTTATTTTCACAACCGTTTCTTCCCTTCTAATGTAATGTCAATCGTTTTCTTATATAGTCACCTCTTAAGTATGGGATTAGCCCTTGCATTAGCGGCCTAGTGCCAAGTAGGTTTTAATAAGGTGTATTGGGAATGCAGTTTCGCCTCCTCTAAAGTTGGTATTTTTGGAGGCCATGTAATTGTCCTGTTTCTTCACTGAATAGGCCTCAGTGGGTTGGGTATTTTTTACCCCTGTGTGTATGTCCTTGGAGGACAGCTTGAATGTGGAGTTTGGTGTGGCCTTTGATAGGCTTGAAATTTGAGAGCGGATTGCTCTTTCTTAAAGTGTCTCGAGGAGGCTTTATTAGGTAATTGGGAGCAAGTGCTCCTGGGCATGATTGGGGTCTTCTGCCCCTTTGTCGAATCTCGTATTTGGGTAAATTCGGGCTAATTGCTCAAGAATTGTGAGTCCGGGGCTTGAAGCCCAAATTCTGTAAAAACTGTAATTGTACTTTCTTAACATGTTGATTTTCAACTGTGTTCCTTTTATTCTTGTTATTTCTTGATTTTGAAAAGAAAATGTAACCTTTGTTAAATTTTATCTTAACTTTAATTTCGTAAGTTGAGACCTATTCCACCCAGCACCTTCTTTCACCTCTGCTGGTCCACGGGTAGCCCCGTAACAAGTGGTAGCAGGGCGTGGTTGAATGGGTCTCAAATTAGCCCCTTTTGACGGCTAAATATTGCTTGGCTCTCGATCTCTAACAATTTTCTCTGTCGCTGGAATTTTCCTTTCCTTTGTTCAAAAATGTTAAATGTTGTCATCATGCCCGGCCCTCGCGATGTCCTCCATCTCAACTATTTGTGCAAGGAGGAGTTGATCTAGGAATTAACTATTTAAAACGTGCAATCTGGAGGCACGGTTGCGGTAGACACCAATAAGCTTCGAGAGTCCCTTGATTTGCCGATTACCATCCCAATTTTGGGAGAGAAAAAAATTGACTCCTCTCTCTCCACGATCACTGAAAATACTACTGAGCTGGCATCTGTAATTACCTTTTTTGAAGAAAATGACCCGTCGCCTAATCAAATTAAACGTGTGCAAGCTAGGCTATTTCATTTTTCTAATAGGTTTAACGATCTATTGTCTCTGAAGTTGAGTGACATTCAGAAGAAGGAAGCTAGCGTCGTTCTTGAAAGTCTTTCTGAATTGTCCAGTAAGGTTACCCAATTGTTAACTGGGGAAGTTCCTCCCAAAACCGCCCAACCTGCTACGATAAACGTAGTTCAAGAGGAAGAGTCTTCCAAAAATAGAAAGAAATAGGAAAGCTGTTGGAGCGCAACAAAACTCTGCCCCATTAGACAACGAACCCGATCGTCATACCCCGTTGAATAATGCACGTTCTGATCTAGCTTCGTCACCACTTAAATCTTTACCTAACATGTCACCAGGATTCAGTAGTTTGCCGCATCCATTAGCAATGTTGCTTAGAGGTATCTCTAAGCTTTCGGTTAACTCTACCAGTGACGTAATTGCATTTTTACGGTTTTTAGTTGAGTTTCAGGACCATGCTCTTGTTTTTTCTCTTTCTCCGTGTCAAATTTTGCAGATAATTTATCCCTATGCAATTGGTGTTCTCTCGGACAAAATTGTTAGAGCAATAGCAGAACAATCATCTATTGAAGATTTTCATGCACACCTTCTTGCAAATTTCATTCCTGCTCGTGCGAGGCCATCTCTGATTCAGAAGTACTATTATCGAGTACAGGGACTGGATGAAAATCTTGCAGATTTCGTACAAGACATTAAGTTCAATACCAGGGTGTTTGCTCTTCACTTCCCTGAAGATTAGATTGTACAGGCTATAGTAGAAGGTATTTCACCACCTTACCGATCATACTTGTGTTTTGCGTCGCGTCCGCAAAGTTTCGCTGAGCTAGAAGCTATGGCTGTATCGGCCGAAGGAGTTAGATACGCCGATTCCTTGCGTGTCGCGAAAGAACCCCTTCCTTCTTTTAGTAATCCTCGGCCTCCACCTCGCCGACCAGTCACACCCCGTAAATGTTATGCTTAAGGGTCGCCTGACCATCTTCGCAATAAATGTCAATTAATCAAATCGAGTAGGACAAATAGTGGAGCAGGTTCATCACAAGGCTGTTTTAAATGCGGCGCGTTCTCCCATATTGCCAAGAACTGCCCAAATACCAACAGCACCCCGTCTTGCTCAACTTCGGGTGCAACTTCCAACAACAATCAAAAGTGACTAGTGGCTTCGGCTGAGTCGACTAATCCATCTTCCCGAGGCTCAGCCCCTGGTAAACAGGTCGAAAATTCAGGGAAAACTCAGTCTTCAGATTTATCTTTGAATGCCCCAAAGAATGTCTTAGGATTGTGGGGGATACCCCCGCACCTGTGCCCTTCCTAAAAATTGAATTAAATAATGAGCCTGTAACAGCTCTATTAGACTCTGGCAGTATTTGTTCTATCATTTCGGCTGAATGGTATTCGAAATTGAAATCTGTTTGTAGACTTCTTGACTATTGCTCATCTGCAGTTCAATATGTTTCGGCTAATTCTTCTCCGTTAGAGATTTTAGGCTCCTTAAATGTCAAAATTCGTATTTCTAAATTTACTTGGAAAGTTAAATTGTTTGTGGCTAAGCATTTGTCTTGCCCCATTATATTGGGAGCTGACTTCATGTCCCATACTGGTTTTGTGCTCGATCTTCAGAGTAGGTCGTGCACTTTCAAATTTGCTTCTAATTGTAAAATCCCCTTATTGAAATTAATTCTGCACCATGTTCATCTATTTCGCCTACCCAGGATGAGATGTTGTTAGATCTTAGACATCTACCTGAGGAGCAGGCTGACAGTGTTCGTAAGTTGTGTCAGTCTTTTCCAGAGGTGTTCTCTGATACTCTTGGTGTTACTGACCTGATCGAATACAAAATTGAGGTCACGGATTCGATTCCTGTCCGTTTTCCACCTTATAAGCTATCTCCACCTAAAATGAAGGCATTGAAAGAAATCATCGATCAAATGTTAAAGGATGGTATTATTAGGCCCTCGAAGTCGGCGTATTCTTCACCTATTTTTCTAGTCCCGAAACCCCAAGGTGGCTTCAGGCCTGTGATTGATTATAGGGCTCTCAATCGGAAGGTGGTGTTACAATCTGTGCCCCTTCCTGACCTTCATTCTTGTTTTTCATGGTTTCGTAAAGCTAAGTTCTTTACCATCTCGGATCTGAATCAGGCCTATAATCAAATTCCTCTGGCTGAAGAATCTAAACATCTTACAGCGTTTGCCACGGTTTGGAATCTGTATGAATACAACCGCTTGCCTTTCGGGATCCGCACGGGTGCAGCTGTGCTTACGAGGCTACTAGATAGGGTTTTCTCCGACATCAAATTTGAGTCCTTGTACCACTATCTTGATGATGCCGTCGTCTTTTCGGAGACTTTTGAAGAACATCTGGATCATATGCGAGAAGTTCTCAACCGTCTTCGTAAGGCTGGGTTAACTGTGAAGTTGTCCAAGGTTGCTTTCGCTAAGCCTTCCATGTCATTCCTAGGGCATATTGTCTCGCCCGATGGTGCTGCTGTCGATCACTCTAGAACACAGGCCATCCGTGATTTTAAACCTCCCAAGGACATCAAAGATATTGCCAGGTTCATTGGTATGGTGAATTTCTTCAGGACGTTTATCCCTAACTTCGCTAATACAGCGGCACCCTTAAACCTTCTTCGTAGGAAAGGCATCAAGTTCCAGTGGGGGCCTTCGCAACAAGCCGCTTTTGAAGACCTGAAATTAGCACCTTGTAATGCCCCTGTCCTTGCTATGCCCGATTTGTCTAAGAAATTCATTGTCCAAACTGACGCGTCGTCGTCGGCGGTAGCTGAAATCCTTCCTCAAGAGTCTGAACTAGGGAGGCGACCCATCGCCTATGCATCTAGGACTCTATCGGCTCAAGAAGCCAAGTATTCCATCTATGAGCTCGAAGGTTTGGCAGTCTTATTTGCCTTAGAAAAGTTCCATCTCTATCTGGAACATGTCAAATTCGACTTGGAGACTGATAATCAAGCCTTAAGCTGGGTCTTAGGTAGGCCGCGCCGTACTGGTCGAATAGCCCGGTGGGCTATCCGAATTTCTGCCTTCCAATTTGACGTTAGGCATATCAGAGGTACTGAAAATGTTGTCACAGACGGACTCAGCCGTATGTTTTCCAATGACGTTGAGACCCATGAACCGGTCGATAGTTCATCACCTTCCGAGTCCATACTACCTGAGGTTAATGCCATCTCAAAACAGACGCTCCCATGCTCTTTAGGGATATTCAGAAATATCAACGTGAAGATCCGACGCTGGCTCCGATAATGGAAACCCTTTCTTCTGGGGAACACGTCGTCCCTTATGTACTGAGGAATGGTGTTTTATGTTGCCCTTCGAAGCATGATAAGATGATGAAAGTTGTCGTTCCAGCTGTTCTTGTACCTATGATCATCAAGTACTATCATGAGACCCCATTAGGGGGGCATCTAGGCATCTTTAAAACTCGTGAAATGATTCGTGAAAGGTTCATCTGGAAAGGTATGGACGGTGAAATCTGTGAACTTGTAAAGACTTGTAAATCTTGTTTGCTTTGTAAACCAACTATGTCCACCAAGGTAGGCCTTTTGTCTTCTCATCAAGCGTCGCGCCCAATGGAACGCCTGTATATTGATTATGTAGGACCCTTCCCACAGTCAAAGGGAAATGCCAACAAGTTCATCTTTGTATGTGTAGATGGTTTTACTAGATTTTCCTGGTTATTTCCGACTAAGCTGGCTACCGCTCAGTCCACCATTACTTGTTTAAATTCAATCTTTGCTTCTTTTGGTCCGTGTCAATATATTGTGTCTGACAATGCCAAGGCTTTCACATCCAATCTATTTCGTAAATTCTGTTTTGATCTGTCCATATCTCATGTGACTACTTCTGCTTATTATCCCCAACCATCTCTTGCCGAAAGAGTCAATCGTAATCTCAGGTCGGCCCTTATTGCCTATCATCATGAAGATCATTCTAGGTGGGACACGTCCTTGCATTGTTTAGCTTTTGCTTTGAATTCGGCGGTTCATGAATCTCATAAGTTTACTCCAGCTTCTTTTATGTTCAACACGCCGCTCTCTAACCTCTGGTCTCTGAGTGACTTTCTACCCGAGACAATAGATCCAGATAATATTAAAGATCTTTGGAAGAAGGCTAAAGCCAATCTTAAAGTGTCTCATGAAAAAGTTAGGGAAAGATATGATCGTGGACGGAGACCCACCCATTTGAAGGTAGGTGACCAGGTGATGGTCAAGAATTTTGTTCCCGCGGGGGAGCTTGCCCCCAGATTTCATGGGCCGTGCGTAATTCTAGATTTTCTTACGCCGGTCACATTGTTATTAAGCAATCCAGCCACTGAGAGAATATTTACGGTTCACCTGTCACAGGTGGACCCGGTGTAATGTCTATGCTAACTTGCTTTGTGTATAATCTTGAAAGAATTAGGAAGGTTATATTTTTTGGGGGGATTTCAGTTTGAGTCCTTCGGCATTTTGAATCATGTTCCTTGTATTTTAGTATTTATTGTAAAACCTTCCCCGACCAGCTAAACTGCCATCCTGTACTTGCCATAGCCATTACCATGCCCTCGTCTCCTGCTAACATAAAACAGTGGCTAATGAAAAACAAACCTCCACGCCGCTGGCCCATCAACCTCACCACAAAGACTGTACCCTAAAATTATCCGGTCCAAAAAAACTCTGCCGCCGAGATCTTAATGTTTCAGTGCCCCGCAGCAGCGCGGCTCCGTACCGCCACTGAGGTGGGGTATGGGCCCGCCCCTCTCCAGTGAGGCCAACCAGGGTACGGCGAGCCGGAGTCCTCCTCCCGTCCAAGGCTGATGTGCGGCGCACAACCTGCTACTTGCCCACGGCCTGTATACGTTCGCCGCGGGAGCGGCGTGCTTCAACACCACTACTCCTCTCATAGTGCGGGCGAGCGGTATCTCAGGGTACTTGAGAGGTCCGAGCGGCCCCCTCTGAACACAAGAAGCAGCGGCCGGTCTGGCCGTCCAACTTTATCAACATTGAATGTACTTAATCAGCTACAGGGACATTTAATATCAACAATTACTACATTTTTGAATTCAACGACAATATCTGGTGGACATAGAAATTTTTTCTTCACTTTCAAGAATATAAAGGTTTTCCTTCTGAATTCAACTTCTACAAGCATAAAGACATTACATCAATAGTAACCACAAAGAATTTTTGACCTGGATCCAATCATTTAAGAAAATTGGTTGTAAATACGTCTGCAATTAACTTCTATATCAACATAACTTGGACCTTATTTTAAAACAAAAGTTTATGTTCTCCTGTGTTACCCCTTGGAGGGACTTTTGGGGGGGAGGTCTGTACCGGGCGGTACACCTCCGCTCCGCTAATTAAAACATTGCGCCAGTTGAACCTCCTCTACTGGAGGAAGCCTGAACTTTAACTACAGTGTTAATTCTCAAGTTTCTCAGAAGATGTCCCTACTTGTAAATTTTGCAGTTTTATGAACTGTGTCGTTTTCGATGTATTTTTGTTTTGCCTTTAGTAAGAAGTGTGGACATTCTCTTCTAGATGGCACTACTAAAGGACTACAATTATGCACCCTAGTGCGAAGTGAAAGAACTGTGTTTTTGGAGAAATTTTGGGTTCATAAGTTTGTCCTTTGTTAAATTTCTTTCAGTCATTGTTTAAGTTGGCAATATTAACCCTTACTTTCCGCCAGTTTTGAATTTGACCAATAAGGAATTTCTGTAATTAATTTTCCACCAATAAAGTGTTACTTCTTCGTCTAGTGTTGTTGTTTTTGCCATTATACAATAAAATGATTGGGGGCGGGTGTTATCATTCCTGAAAGGTCTCGAATATTCCGCGAGGGTATATAAACTGCTGATTTTCGGGTCTCTGCGCCACTTCAGTAACACCTATCATTGTGTAAATTATGCAGCAGGGGGCGGGAAGCGCCTCTTTCTTCGGGCAGCAGTTCAACCACCAGGTAATGGCCTTTTAATAACTTCTTTTCTTGCTAGCTCAGCAGTTTAACTCTCGGGGCAGGTCCGAAGACTTTTATCATCTACCTTTCCTTTAAAATGTAAAGACACTTGGTATCAATTCTATCTTTTTAAACTACAAATTGGGATAGAAAGTGCTTAACCCTCTCGAGCTCCCACTCCTATTGCTTTGAGTTGAACTTATTTTCACAACCGTTTCTTCCCTTCTAGTGTAATGTAAATCATTTCTTATATAAGTCACCTCTTTAGTATGGGATTAGCCCTTGCATTAGCGGCCTAGTGCCAAGTATGTTTTAATAAGGTGTATTGGGAGTGCAGTTTCTCCTCCTCTAAAGTTGGTATTTTTGGAGGCCATGTAATTGTCCTCTTTATTCACTGAATAGGCCTCAGTAGGTTGGGTATTTTTTACCCCTGTGTGTATGTCCTTGGAGGACAGCTTGAATGTGGAGTTTGGTGTGGCCTTTGATAGGCTTGAACTTTGAGAGCGGATTGCTCTTTCTTAAAGTGCCTCGAGGAGGCTTTATTAGGTAATTGGGAGCAAGTGCTCCTGGGCATGATTGGGGTCTTCTGCCCCTTTGTCGAATCTCGTATTTGGGTAAAGTCGGGCTAATTGCTCAAGAATTGTGAGTCCGGGGCTCGAAGAGCAAATCCTGTAAAAACTGTAATTGTACATTCTTAACTTGTTGATTTTCAACTGTGTTCCTTTTATTCTTGTTATTTCTTGATTTTGAAAAGAAAATATAACCTTTGTTAAATTTTATCTTAACTTTAATTTCGTAAGTTGAGACATATTCCACCCAGCACCTTCTTTCACCTCTGCTCGTCCACGGGTTACCCCGTAACAATGATTATGGTAATAAGGATAATGATGTTGATCGAAACAGTAGTAAATGGAAAGTAGAAGAAGAAGAAAATCTTAATGTTTCATTGCCATTACAGCTTGATGATTTTACTTAATTTCCTAGGCCTACTACACGTTCTGTCGCAGTGCAAACATCTCAAGAAGAGATACAAGGTAAAGAAGAAGGAAATTTCAACGCTTCATCGCTATCGAAACAAGTTAAGTTTGTGCCTAGAAACGCTACTGCTGAAGCACGTATTACATCAAAACAAGTCCCTACACATCAACTGTCTGCATATAGACTCAAAGTTCACAACAAGCCTCTGTTACCCTATGTAGATATAAGATACTGTAAAGACCCCAACGTACTCGTAAAACGTTTACAACTGCTAAGAGCCTATCATGATGCTGGTTACACACAGTACAAAGAAGATATTTTTGAAATAGACCATGAATTACGTCGTGTAGGTATTATTAAGTAAGCGCTTACCCTCACCTAAGTCATCCATCTGTAGTATATAGTCGATCGAGTAGCTATATTCGTATAGATTATTTCCCAAAATTCTCCCTTCCTTAGGGTGTTAACTCCGCCTCTAGTTGTAGAGCCGGTCTCAAGCCCGGATAAAGAGAGGAGAGGCACCCTAGCCCTTTAGCCAATTAGCCCTTTAGCCCTTTATCCCTTCAGCCCTTTTGCCCATTAGCCCATTAGCCCTTTCGCCCTTTTGCCCATTAGACCTTTAGCCTATTAGCCCTACAAGGAATGTGCGGTAATCTAATCTTCTTAGATTAAAGGTATCCCCTGACATGTTCTAAACACATGTTGTATCGAGTACAGTGTTCTACTTTAGTCTTGATCACTTATTTAGTGTTCTAAACATTTCAATCAATGTTCCGATCACATGATAAAGTTAACGGCATAGAGTGCAGTGTTCGATTCTAGTCTTGTTATGTTTCTTTTGTGATTTGCAAGTCTAAACATGCATAATGACGTCATCACTGCAGCACGTGCTTACTCTAGCTATCCCGATGCAGGTTTAAACTTGTTCGATAGAGCTATGCCTTGACATAAGAGGAGGCCTTAACAGCTTATGTATAGCCGCTATTGTTTAAAGATAGCTGCTGTTAAGAAAAAGCACGTAGAATTTTTCAATTACCCGCCACCACATTTCAAATGTATGAGGTTTAGTGCTGTAAAGATACCTGCACGATGCAAGGCTAGCTTTCTTCATCAGAGCAGCAACCATCTTGTGTGAGCACCTCTAGGCCGTATCATAAGGAGCTGTGTATAGTCACCGTCTTGTCGCTGCTACCTTGCGCAAGCACCCCTAGGGTGTCTCATAACAGCAGCAGCCATCTTGTGCGAGCGCTCTTAAGCTGTCTCATAAGAAGCTATGTATAGCCGCCATCTTGTAGAATTAGATAGCTGCCAATGCCAAAGGGCCTAAGTAGGAATCGAACCGTCGATCTCATCATTAGACTATGTTTTTCTTATGCTATCATGTTCCTGATACTGCAAACCTAGGTATTCGGTAGAAATTTTTTTGTCCGTTTTCGAGATATTTAACATTTTGCATTTAAGCCCCAAATTTAATGAATCGAACCTGCACGGCACGTTATACTCTCTACCATAGCTAGACCTGATCATATTACGAAGACTTGCTTCAATACAAGCTAAAACAGAGCGAATGCCAAAGGGCCTAAGAGGAACCGAACCGTTGATCTCATCAGTAGGCTATGTTTTTCTTATGATATCATGTTCCCCATACTGCGAACCGAGGTTAAAGGTAGAAAAATTTTGTTCGTTTTGCTCTACGACGCACCGTTTTCGAGATATTTAACATTTTGCATTTAAGCCCCAAATTTAATGAATCGAACTAGCACGACACGTTAGCCTCTAAGCTAGCTTTCTTCATAAGAGCAGCAGCCATCTTGCGCAAGCACCCTTAAGGCGTCTCATAAGGAGTCGTGTATAGCCGCCATCTTGCGTCCGCCATCTTGCGCAAGCATCCTTAGGGTGTCTCTAGCCATCTTGTGCAAGGACCCTTAAGCCGCCTCATAAGAGCAACCGCCATCTTGCGCAAGCATCTCTAGGGAGTCTCATAAGGAGCCTTGTATAACCGCTATCTTGCGCAAGCATCCCAAGGGCGTCTCATAAGAACCTATGTATTGTAGCCATCTTGCATAAGCACCTTTAAGGAGTCATGTATAGCCACCATCTTGTGTAATTAGCGTCGAGAGATGGCTGCTGTAGATTTTTCTTTTTAAATTATCCGCCACCATATTTCAAAGGTATGTACCTAAAGAGTGTAGCACTTAGGTTTGCGATGTAAGATGGCGGATGACAGCTGACAAAAAGCGCGTGAGTTTGTTTACTAAATAAGAGCACGTGGAATTTTTCAATATGCCGCCACCACATTTCAAAGGTATCTAGCTAAAGATGGCAGCACGGTGCTCTCTTGATTAAAGATGGCGGATGACAGCTAACAGAACTTTTCAAATTGCCCGCTACTACGGAGGGCAACACGGTGGTCTGTAGATTAAAGATGGCGGATGGCAGCTGACGAAATTGCCCGCATGATAGCAGCACAGTGCTCTATTGATTAAAGATGGTGGATGACAGCTGTCAAAAAAGCACGTGGCTTTGTTTACAAACAAGAGCACATGGAATTTTTCAAATTGCCGCCACCACATTTCAAAGGTATCTAGCTAAAGAGTGCAGCACTGAGGTTTGTGATGCAAGATGGCGGATGACAGCTGTCAGAAAAAAGCACGTGAGTTTGTTTCCAAACAAGTGCACGTGGAATTTGTCACCGCCACAAAGAGGGCAGCACGGTGCTCTCTGGATTAAAGATGGCTGCCGTCAAAAAGGATTTTTCAAATTATCCGCCGCCACATTTCAAAGGTAAGTAGCTAAAGAGGGCAGCACTGTGCTGTATGGATTAAATATGGCGGATGACATCTGTCAAGAAAGCACGTGGATTTGTTTACCGATTCAAATCTCGCGCTAGTGAGGTTAAGTTGGTAGCACTGAGGTTTAAGCCCGTTAAGATGGCAGCACTGCGGATGACAGGTGACGAATTTGCAGCTACTGCGATAAAGCGGGCAGCACGGTGCTCTGTCGTTTAAAGATCGCGGATGACAGCTGTCAAAAAACGTGGATTTGTTTACAAATTCAAATCTCGCGCTAGTGAGGTTAAGTTGGTAGCACTGAGGTTTAGGCCCATCAAGACGGCTGCACTGAGGTTTGCGATACGTTGTTTTCTGTCAAAAAGCACGTGGCTGTCAAAAAATACGTGGATTTGTTTACCGATGCAAATCTCGCGCTAGTTTGGTTAAGTTGGTACTACTGAGGTTTATGCCCGTCAAGATGGCAGCAGTGAGGTTAGCGATGCGTTGTTGTCTGTCAAAAAGCACGTGGCTGTCAAAAAACACGTGGATTTGTTTACCGATTTAAATCTCGCGCTAGTTAGGTTAAGTTGGTACCACTGATGTTTAGGCCCGTCAAGATGGCAGCAGTGAGGTTAGCGATGCGTTGTTGTCGATGACAGTATTCAAAAATCACGTGGCTTTGTTTACAAAATCAAATCTCCCGCCAAAATTCAAATTTCCCGCCAAAATTTAAATTTCCCGCGGGAGGTGGAGGCCTCTCCGGAGAGCCGGAGGAGGAGGTGGCGGCAGAATCCGCCTATTATACTACTGGCATGGCATGACAGAAGTCTGCAGCTGCTTGAAATTCCCCGCGTGTACAAGCAAGACGCCGTGCAAGTTGTAGCGTGTGTGGTGACCGATTGCGTTCAGTTTCAACTTGAGTTAAAACTGTGTATGGAAATGTGTGATTTACGTGTGTTACCGCATACATTCTTATCTGAGTTCATTGATATTTACAGACAGAATACTAGTCTGTGGAAAATTATATCAAAGGAATATTCAGATCGGAATAAGAAAAACATTGCTTACGATTTGTTAATAGAAAAACTCAAAGAGTTTGATTCCGAAGCAAATAAAGATAAGAGTTATTAAAAATGAACTTGCTTCGAACCTGCTTTCTTAAGGAGCTAAAGAAAGTGAGAGACTCAAAGAGATCAGGAATTGGCACTGATGAAGTTTATCATCCTATGCTGTGGCATTTTGATGAATTGTTATTTTTGGCAGATCAAGAAACTCCAAGGTCATGTGTGTGTACAATGCAGGAATGAATGCAAGAGGATGACATAATAAATCAGGTAAGGTAAAAATATATTTAGAGATATTATTGTGATATAATTATTATCTATCTAGTTCAAAACATATGGAAGCCTTTCTTTTACATGCAAGTTAAATTATTGTTTCCAGAACGATGACGACAATATTGATGAGGTTGAAATAGAAAAAGTGATATCACCGTCAGCTCCATCTTCTGCGTCCTCTTCTTCAAGGCGTCCAAAGAGAAGTAAAAATCCCGACCCAGCTGATGAGGTACTGCAGATTGTTGCAAAAAAACTCAAGTCACAGGAGGAGGGAAGTATGTGACATTTGGCAGGAACATTGCAGAAGATTTGGCTGCACTTGATGACAACATGGCAACATTCTGCAAGGAAGTCATCAACGATGCAATTTTTTAGGCTCAGATGGGGACACTTAACCGAACATCAACAGTAGTGATGCAGGGAGTGTCATCCCACCCACAGTCAGTTGTGTACATCCGGACGGAGGACGACATACACTACGGAAACTCACAGACTTCCTCAAGCAGTGTCACTGGAGAATACCTGTCAAGTTTTCAAGTAAGTAATAGCATAACGTTTTGAAAATCACTGTTACACTTAATCGATCATTCGGTCCTGCCATTCTACCCTGCCTTCGTTATTAAAGAATTGCATGAACATATATCTTAGTTCCTTCGCCTCTTGACCATAATTCCTATTGAATCCTCTTTGTAGTGGAATGAACACATTATCGGCTAGCTCTGTATCCACCGCGTTGATTTCTTCATGACTGAAAGGTTGTGGAGACCAGTACGACATAGATTGACGACGTAAATAATTATGCAAACAGCAACAAACCAAAACAATAGTTTCTATACGATCTAATCTTAAATTAATTTCTGTGTGAAAAATTCTAAATCGTGAGGCCATTATTCGGAAAACATTTTCCACTACCCTTCTTGCTCGTGAAAACCGGTAGTTAAACACTTTTCGTTCTGGAGTGAGATCCTTTTGACCGAAGGGCTTTAAAAAGTCTCTGCGCAAGGCGAACGCTTCATCTCCTACAAACACAAACGGAAGTTCGATTGTGCTATTTTGTGGACATCTTGGTTTCGGCGACTGGAGATGACCACCCACTAATTTTTGGTAGAACCTTGTGTTTTCTAATATTCCTCCATCTGAAATTCGTCCATTAGTTCCAATGTCACAGTAAATATATTCATAATTTGCATTCACAATAGCCATTAACACCAAACTGTTTGATCCCTTGTAATTCCAAAAGAACGATCCACTTCCACCAGGAGGGATTATTTTTATGTGTTTCCCGTCAACAGCCCCCATGTAATGTGGGAATTGCCATCTCTCTTCAAATTCTACTGCAATTTGTAACCACTCTTTCTCGCTTGACGGGAACTGAAAAATAAAATAGCAGAAAATGATCTGTGAAGAGCTGCGCACGTGCACGAGTTCCAAATAACGATGACATTTATTTCCTACCGATGCTTATATTTTTATAATTATACATTTGTATTACTCATCAATTTAAATAAATTATTAAATAAATCATAACTTGCAGTATTCTTCCTTTAGCTCCTCATAAATTGCTCTGCATATTTCCGGAATAATTACTCCAAGGGCCTGACTAGAAATAGCTGCAGAGAACTTCAGATCCTCATAATTCCTTCCAGTGTCCAAGAAACGGAGTGTTATAGTGAGCCTTTCGTGTGGAGTAATTGCTTGTCTCATGACTGTGTCGGATTTTCTAATTCGAGGAGTTATCTTATTAAGAAGAGTCAAATACGTATCTTCATCCATGTGCAAGTAATTATACCAGTCCCCTGGTTCTAACCTCAATTCACTCAGTAAGTTTGTGTGCAAAAATTCATTTCATTTCATTAGCCAGTTCTTCGTCCATCTCTTTCTAGAAAATATGTCTTTTTTCCTTTCTTCTTTTTGAAAATTATGGCAAGAGCTACGTATATACCGTTGCCTACGCTATAATACAAGGCCTTGAAATGCACTCATGGAAACGGGTTGCTTCCTAGTTCACCATTCAGCCGCTAGGATCGCGGTCTTGTATTCGCATGGCCGTATATGTCAATAAGTAAAGTATATCCTAAATAAAAAGAACTGAATGTTTTTGCGAGTATTGACAGTACTTTATTTATAGAGCGGTGCTGCATTGGCTTGGATATGTCATTGAAGTTTCAAAACTTTCCTTTTGAGGGGCTTCTTATCAAGTTTCAAAACTTTCTCTCTTCTACTTGAGTGGCTCAAAGCAATGTTGTCTAACAGAGGTCTCAGAAATGTTCATATTAGAAAAAGAGGTGGTTTGTCGTCTTTACAGTTTCCACACTTAATTTCACCGTTGAACATGTATTTCGAAAAAATAAACGTACACCTTTTAGTAACTCTCTTCGGGACAAGTACTGCGTAGTGGAAGTGACAAATTCCGTCATTCACTGCAGAAGTGCCACAGACGATGATTTTTGGTATATGAGGGCTCTAAATTTTACACTATTGAGATTCTTCCACCGTTTTGATACTTTATTTTGCCTTTTGGCAAATTTTTTATTTATATGTCAACAGTACATGTTTCGTTCCCTATTTGGGAACATCCTCAGCTGTTATAGTGGCTTAGGTGAATGGTTAAGATTTTAAACACCTAGATTTACAAATACATTGATGCACTTAAAAACTAAATACGAATTAATATAGATGATATAAAAAACAATGTGGGGTTAGTGTGTTACTGGTATGAGAGTAGATGATTACATGGTTGATTGACTTAAAACTATGTCTATTCATTAGAATAGTTGTTCAAAAAAATTTTCACTTTGTTACATAAAAAGTCTGCATAAAATGAAAATTTTTTAAAAAATGTTTAACTTCATTACATTGTTCGAATTGTTGAAAGTTTTTCTTCCTTTCCTTCCAGGTAAGTTGTTGTATGTTGTGTGCTTGCTTATAGTGCTTTTGATTGAGTCTAATGTGGAAACTTTGGAGCTGATTGCTGATCTATTAATGTGAAGGGAGCCTCGTTTCAAATTTCTGAAATAAAATAAAATACGGTAGTGGGAATTTGTTCGAAAGCATGTGTCTTTGCGTAATAATAGAATGTATAAAAAAGTTCCTTTACCTTACTATAGCTGAATTCCGATTCTACTGTGACCCTGGAGGGACGTTTGATGCTGCTCTGCGTCTGGTGAAGTAATGGTGTGTGTATTCCGTTGTATGCTCCTCCCTACGGGGAGGTGGTGCTGCGGAGAGGGGAGGGAGCGTGTCGGTTACAGTCACGGCATCAACTTTGGGAGGGATGGGTAGAGGGGATGTTCAAAATGGCGAAGGCTCTGTCTTGTTTATCCTTCTACTATTTGTATTGTGTTTTTTGCCTAAGCTTCGAGACTTGATAATATCCCTTCAAAGAAAGGGTTTCTATTATCAATAGTTTCATTGAGGTTATTGTCTTGATTACTTTTTTGTTATAAATAAATATATAGATTTTCTAAAGTATTAAGAAGAGCTCCTTTGTTTATTTTATGTAATATAGTGAATTCCTGCTCTATAGTTGTAAATTGATGTCCCGTTAAACTCATGTGCTGGCCCATCGCGGAAATTTTTTTATGTCTTTCGGCATTGACATGTTCTTGGTATCTTACAGTAAAACTGCGCCCAGTTTGTCCGACATAACTTTTTTCACATTGATGGCACTTTAATTTATAAACCCCTGATTCAGAGGGTTTGTTTTTATCTAGGGAATTGACACTGTTGTGATTTAAAAAATTTTGCTTCGTGTTGTTGCTGGTTGAAAATGCGATCTTATAATTATGTTTTCTGAATAAATTGATTGCTGTGTATAGATTGGGGTTGTTGAATGTGAACTTAGCGTATTTGCTTTCTTTTTTGTTTCGGGTGTTAGATTGGTTTGTAATTTTTGTTTGAATTTACCAATTATTTTGTTTATTATCTTCGGTTCGAAACCGTTATATTGGGCTTGTTTGCGAATAAAGAGCAGTTCTTTTTCTCTTTCTGTGTGTGTAAGGGGTATGTTAAACGCTCTGTATATGTAACTGTAATAAGCTGACATTTTTTGCGATTCTGGGTGCAATGAGTAGTTCTTTATTGTGATGCGAGTGAAAGTAGGTTTTCTATGTATCTTGAAGACGAACTCTTCCTTTTTTCGCGATACATTTATGTCTAAAAAATTTATTGAGTGTTCTTTTTCTTCTTCTAGT
The DNA here is from genome assembly GCF_040414725.1 of Anabrus simplex. Classification (NCBI taxonomy): domain Eukaryota; kingdom Metazoa; phylum Arthropoda; class Insecta; order Orthoptera; family Tettigoniidae; genus Anabrus; species Anabrus simplex. The sequence goes on from NC_090269.1 coordinate 180,782,590, forward strand.
GTGAACTTTATTCTGGAATGAATTGTATTTAATTTATTGAGGATATCGTCACTGTTATTCTCTTTTTGATCTATTACGGCAAAAATGTCGTCTACGAAGCGTATCCAAAAATTAAGACCTTCTATTTGTCCTATTATTTTGGTATGTTCTAGGTAGTCGAGATAAATATTGGCTTAAATGCCCGAAGCAGGAGCACCCATTGGGAGGCCTTCTTGTTTATATATTTTGTTATTGAAAGTGAAGTAATTGTGTTTCGTAATGAATTTGAGTATGTTAATGAAATCCTCTACTTCTGGAATGCCGAATTGATTATGTTCTCTGAGATTCTTTCTGATGATTTTTATTGTTTCGTCCACTGGAACGTTTGTGTACATGTCCTTGATATCGAAGAAACTTGTTACTTGATGTGGTGTTAACTTAAAATTTTTGAGTACTTTGCAAAAATCTATGGAATTTTTTATTGGTGTCTTGTTGTGAAAAACGTAATGTTTGGTTAGGAAAGTGTGTACGTATTGCGATGTTTTATAAGTAGGACTGTTGCGGAAGTTTATTATTGGTCTTATGGGAATTCCTTCTGTATGTAACTTCTGTAAAGCTTTTGCTGTTGGAAGGCCGGAATTCATGTTTATTAATTTTTGGACGTCCTGTTCATTCAAAATAAAAGTTGCGTTTCTTAATAGTGTTTTTAACTCTTTCTGAGTTTTAGATTCTTATCATCTGATGGCCAAGCAGGCATCAATTTTGGTTAACGAGACAAAGTCTCTCATAGTGCATTGGCACTGTCGGTGGCTACAATTAGCCTACGCAGTGGCCTCCACGGTATGCACTAGCCAACGTCTTGATAGGTGTGCTAGGTACCAACAGATGAGCCCAGTCTAGCACACGGGGGCGAAACGCTGGCAACCAGGAAAGACTTTAGCTGGAAAATTTATAATGTCCAATAACGGACCATTTATATTGGTATTATAAATTTACTCATTCGGAACATATATTTCATATTCCCTATGGCAATCAACATCTATATCATCTGATGGCCAAGCAGGCATCAATTTTTGATAACGAGACAAAGTCTCTCATAGTGCATTGGCACTGCCGGTGGATACAATTAGCCTACGCAGTGGCCTCCACGGTATGCATTAGCCAGCGTCTTGGTAGGTGTGCTAGGTACCAACTGATGAGCCCAGCCTAGCACACGGAGGCGAATTGCTGGCAACTAGGAATGAGTTAGCTGGAAAATTTATAATGTCCAATAACGAACCATTTATATTGGTATTATAAATTTACTCATTCGGAACATATATTTCATATTCCCTATGGAAATCAACATCTATATTATCTGATGGCCAAGCAGGCATCAATTTTTGATAACGAGACAAAGTCTCTCATAGTGCATTGGCACTGCCGGTGGATACAATTAGCCTACGCAGTGGCCTCCACGGTATGCATTAGCCAGCGTCTTGGTAGGTGTGCTAGGTACCAACTGATGAGCCCAGCCTAGCACACGGGGGCGAAACGCTGGCAACCAGGAATGAGATAGCTGGAAAATTTATAATGTCCAATAACGGACAGAGCACACTGATCCCAGAGCACACCGACCTGGCGTGTAACATCTGGTATTGGTCCCAGCTCAGGGTTACGAGTTAAGACCTCAACGGCATCTACGGCACAGAAGGTGTACTTAGGTACGGCGGAGATGGCGGAAGGGGCATACCCATAGCGTCTGTACTCCAGAGGAGCGGCTACGAAAGGCGTCTGTCTCCATGTTAAGGGTGGCCTAATTTTGAAACTGGCAGTAGGTATAAAATGCCTTTGGGTGTGGCGAGCCCATCGTAACAATAGCCTATATGGACAAAGCAGATATGGTGCCTCGGAAAAGGGTAGGGCGTGCCCTGCTAAAAGCGACGCACAGCTCTTCAGGTGCTGGGGGAACTGTAAAAAATGGGCAACCAGCACCAAACTACATCAAAATTGCAACAGTAAATGTACTGACTCTGACGGGAAAGACAGAAGAACTAGTTGACTTCATGATAGAAAAAGATATAGCCATACTTGGACTGTGCGAAACCAAGAAGAGTGGTACAGGGGAGATCCCTCTGAGATAAGGATACAGGCTGTATTACAGCGGAGGACCTGAAGCAAAAAATGGAGTGGCCATCATACTTAGAAGAGAAATCCAAGAATTTGTGGAATATACAAAGTACGTCAGCGATAGGATGATGATGATGAGACTCCAGTTTAAAAATGGCGTGAAGGATCTATTTCAGTTGTATGCCCCACAAACTGGTTGCATAGATGAACATCTAGAGGACTTCTTAGAGGAAGTGGAGAGACAGATAGAAGATAAGGAAGTACTATTGATGGGAGATCTAAATGCACAATTTGGAATGGAAAGACAAGGAAAGGAAGATGTTGTAGGGCCCTTTGGATATGGAAATGTATATCCAGAAGGTGAGTTGTTGGTGGATTTTTGCATGAGGAATCAAATGATTGTTGGAAACACCTAATTTAGGAAGACGAACAGTCAGAAGATTACAAGGTATGGTTGGGGAGACAGACGAAAAAAGACCATGATTGATTATATAATCATAGAGAAAGAACACCGGAAGAACCTTGTAGATGTAACAGCCATGCCTGAAGAGGCCTTTGGTGGAGATCATAGTGTTGTGATAGGAAAATTGAAAGTTGGAAAGATTGAAAAACCCCAATTAAGAAGAGAGAAAAGAATTAAAGTATGGAAGTTGAAGGAGAAAAGCATACAAGAAGAATTTCAAAGGAAAATAATACCCTTGGTACCCAGGACAGAGGTGGGGAATGTTGAAGAGGAATGGAAAAGATTTAAGGAAGCACTGGTTGGATGTGCAGAAAAGGTGTGTGGTAGAACATCAGGAAAGGTGAAAGACATAGAAACACACTGGTGGAATGATAGGGTAAAGATTAAAGTGAAGGAAAAGAAAATGGCATGGAAAACATCTAAAACTGAAGAAAGTAGAAGAAAATATGTGGAGGCAAAGAATTTGGCCAAGAAAGTAGTGAGGAAAAAAAAGAGGAAAAGCTGGGCCTTATTCACACAGAAATTGAGAGATGATTCACAGATCAGCAAGAAATTACTGTATGGTATCTTAAGAAACAAAAAAGAGAGATCAAGTAAACACCAGATTTGTGAAGGATGAAGGTGGCATAATTTTAACAAAGCCAGAAGAAATAAGAAATAGATGGAGAGAGTATTTTCAGAAGCTGTTGAACATAAGAACGGATGACAGTCATTCAATGGACGACCAGGAAAGGCAATTAGTTGATGAAGAAATGGATAAAGAAATTACAATGAATGAAATTGAAATGGCAGTAAGAAAGATGAATGGAAAAACTTCTGGAATAGATGAAATTTCAGTGGAGATGATAAAGGCAGCTGGAGCTGTAGGTCTGCAGTGGACATATCGGGTTCTCAGGAATGTCTGGGAGAATAAGGAGGTCCCTGAGGATTGGCAAAAAGGAATAATCATCCCAATTTTCAAGAAAGGTGATAAGAACGTTTTGAAGAACTACAGGGGAATTACTCTAATATCCCATGTTGCTAAGATAATGGAAAGGATACTGAAAAGTAGAATAAGGTTGAGGGTTGAGAATCAAATACAGGAAAATCAGTTTGGTTTCAGAAGTGGAAGGTCAACAATAGAGCCCATTTTCATGATGAGACAACTAATGGAAAAGCATTGGGAGTACGGGAATGATATGGTGATGACATTCATTGATATTGAAAAGGCATATGACAGTGTCCCTAGGACGAAAGTTTGGGACAGTCTGGTGCAAAAATGAATTGGACAGGGATTAATAAAAATGATCATGGCATTGTATAAGGAATGTTGTAGTTGCGTGCAAACACAAGTTGGCAGGACGAGTTGGTTCAAAATAACTAGTGGGCTGAGACAGGGAAGTGTTCTGTCACCAATCCTGTTTACAATAGTAATGGATGACATCATGAGAACAGCAAAAGCAGCATATGGAGGAAGTGAAATGAACATGATGTTATTGCAGATTAATTGATTTGGGGAGAAGACGACAGGAAGGTTCAAGAACAGTTGAATGTGGCGAATGGGAAGATCGAAGAATGTGGATTGAAAATAAGTGTAGAAAAGTGTAAAACTCTTGTTATGACTAGAGGGGAGAAAGAAGGGAAAGGTCAGATTAGACTTGCAGACAAGCCCCTGGAAGTAGTGGAAATGTTTAAATACCTGGGGAGTGAATTAATGGAGAATGCTCGACTGGATGCTGAGATTAGTAAAAGGATTCAAGCTGGAAGTTGTTTCTATCATAGTGTAAAAAACATGTTATGGGACAAAGATGTGCCAATGGAAGCAAAGGAAATTATGTACAAGATGTATTACGTACCCATAACAACTTACGGAGCAGAAACTTGGACAATGACAAAAAAGGATGAGAGTCGAATACAGGCAGCCGAAATGAAGTTCTTGAGGAGTATGATACAGAAGAGTAAAAGAGTCAAATTAAGGAATGAGAAAATCCGGGAAGAAATTTTAGTGGAAAAAATGAATGATAGAATAGAGAAGAGCCGACTAAGGTGGTTTGGGCACATAAGGCGAATGAGCGACGAAAGAATGCCAAAAAAGGTGATGGAAATGCAAATCCAAGGAAGGAGAGGCCGTGGACGATCACGATTGAGGTGGAAGAATACCATCCAACAAAGCATTATAGAAAGAAACCTGGACTGGGACACAGTGTTGGAGGAGGAGTGGTGGAAAGACCGAAGAAAGTGGAGAGGAACTATATTTGCCCCTACCCGGCTACATCTGGATAAAGGGAAATGATGATGATGATGAACGGACTATTTATAGTGGTATTATAAATTTACTCATTCGGATCACATATTTCATATTCCCTATGGGAATCAATATCAGTATCATCTGATGGCCAAGCAGTCATCAGTTTTTGGTAACGAGACAAAGTCTCTCATAGTGCATTGGCACTGCCGGTGGCTACAATTAGCCTACACAGTGGCCTCCACGGTATGCACTAGCCAGCGTCTTGGTAGGTGTGCTAGGTACCAACAGATGAGCCCAGTCTAGCACACGGGGGCGAAACGCTGGCAACCAGGAATGACTTTAGCTGGAAAATTTATAATGTCCAATAACGGACCATTTATATTGGTATTATAAATTTACTCATTCGGAACATATATTTCATATTCCCTATGGGAATCAACATCTATATCATCTGATGGCCAAGCAGGCATCAATTTTTGGTAACGAGACAAAGTCTCTCATAGTGCATTGGCACTGCCGGTGTCTACAATTAGCCTACGCAGTGGCCTCCACGGTATGCACTAGCCAGCGTCTTGGTAGGTGTGCTAGGTACCACCTAATGAGCCCAGCCTAGCACACGGGGGCGAAACGCTGGCAACAAGGAATGAGTTAGCTGGAAAATTTATAATGTCCAATAACGGACCATTTATATTGGTATTATAAGTGGTATGTTCTTAGCTGTCAGTGGAGAGATGACGTGGGAGGACATCAGTAGACGAATAAATTTGGATGGTGTCTTTAAAAGTAGGAAAGATCACAATATGAAGATAAAATTGGAATTCAAGACGACAAATTGGGGCAAATATTCGTTTATAGGAAGGGGAGTTAGGGATTGGAATAACTTATCAAGGGAGATGTTGAATAAATTTCCAATATCTTTGCAATCATTTAAGAAAAGGCTAGGTAAACAACAGATAGGTAATCTGCCACCTGGGCGACTGCCCTGAATCAGATCAGTATTGATTGATTGATTGATTGATTGATTGATTGATTGATTGATTGATTGATTGATTGATTGATTGATTGATATTAATTCATAAAAATTCGCCATTAGTAGGGTTGTGGTAAGTTATGATCTTCATTTCCGTGTTGATGTTTGATTAATAATGTAGAGTTTAAGGGATGTTTCACCATTCAACACATTGCAAAAATATATTAAATTATAAGAAGACTGGTTTCGACTCGCTTGGAGTCATCATCAGTTTTGGTGAAAATTAAATTAAGGGGAATCTGATAACAATCATCATAATGAAAATCCATATACCTATAGGTGATTGCGTGGAAAGACATCATTGAGTTGATAGACATTATCTTGAAATGCAACGTACACTTGGCAAGCAGAACTTGGAGCTTAGAAAGTTCCCAGTTCTGGCTCTAACAGTCATGTGTTCATAGAACACAAAACACTAGAATTACATGTACTGGTTGAAAATATTTACAAAACACAATAAGGACACTTATAATGGTGTGGAAACTTGGCTCTCTAAGAGCATTCTTGGATTTGACAGTCCTGTTTCTGTCTGAAAAAGATTGGATGAAATACACACAATGAAACAAAATGTACAAAGACATAGTTCTAGCCTAAACTGTCCCGCATTCATGTACACGGAACACAAGGAACACATGCATTGTTTGAGAACACACACATTTGAATGAAAACACTTATAACCATATGAAATATTGGCGTTACAAGAATGTTTATGGGTTTGACTGTCCTGCTTCCCCTGACTAAACTAGTGAAATATACACTGACTGACAGTGACAATGCAACACCAAAGAGGAGTGGTTCGAAAGGGATGAAAGTTGGGGAAAAAACAGAGACGGCACGGACGAATAATTGATGTTTATTTCAAACCGATATGCAGGTTACACAATGCGCACGGCATCGACTCAGTAGGATGTAGGAACACCGCGAGCGGCGATGCACGCAGAAACACGTCGAGGTACAGAGTCAATAAGAGTGCGGATGGTGTCCTGAGGGATGGTTCTCCATTCTCTGTCAACCATTTGACACAGTTGGTCGTCCGTACGAGGCTGAGGCAGAGTTTGCAAACGGCGTCCAATGAGATCCCACACGTGTTCGATTGGTGAGAGATCCGGAGAGTACGCTGGCCACGGAAGCATCTGTACACCTCGTAGAGCCTGTTGGGAGATGCGAGCAGTGTGTGGGCGGGCATTATCCTGCTGAAACAGAGCATTGGGCAGTCCCTGAAGGTACGGGAGTGCCACCGGCCGCAGCACATGCTGCACGTAGCGGTGGGCATTTAACGTGCCTTGAATACGCACTAGAGGTGACGTGGAATCATACGCAATAGCGCCCCAAACCATGATGCCGCGTTGTCTAGCGGTAGGGCGCTCCACAGTTACTGCCGGATTTGACCTTTCTCCACGCCGACGCCACACTCGTCTGTGGTAACTATCACTGACAGAACAGAAGCGTGACTCATCGGAGAACACGACGTTCCGCCATTCCCTCATCCAAGTCGCTCTAGCCCAGCACCATGCCAGGCGTGCACGTCTATGCTGTGGAGTCAATGGTAGTCTTCTGAGCGGACGCCGGGAGTGCAGACCACCTTCAACCAATCGACGGGAAATTGTTCTGGTCGATATTGGAACAGCCAGGGTGTCTTGCACATGCTGAAGAATGGCGGTTGACGTGGCGTGCGGGGCTGCCACCGCTTGGCGGCGGATGAGCCGATCCTCGCGTGCTGACGTCACTCGGGCTGCGCCTGGACCCCTCGCACGTGCCACATGTCCCTGCGCCAACCATCTTCGTCACAGGCGCTGCACCGTGGACACATCCCTATGGGTATCGGCTGCGATTTGACGAAGCGACCAACCTGCCCTTCTCAGCCCGATCACCATACCCCTCGTAAAGTCGTCTGTCTGCTGGAAATGCCTCCGTTGACGGCGGCCTGGCATTCTTAGCTATACACGTGTCCTGTGGCACACGACAACACGTTCTACAATGACTGTCGGCTGAGAAATCACGGTACGAAGTGGGCCATTCGCCAACGCCGTGTCCCATTTATCGTTCGCTACGTGCGCAGCACAGCGGCGCAATTCACATCATGAGCATACCTCAGTGACGTCAGTCTACCCTGCAATTGGCATAAAGTTCTGACCACTCCTTCTTGGTGTTGCATTTGCTCTGTCAGTCAGTGTATATATACATTGAATGCACAAAGATAAACCACTTGGTATTTGAAAGCTCTGGTTTTTTGTTTTAAAAATTGTCATGTGTTTATGGAACACAGAATAGAATGCTGGTCCTGCTTCTATCTACTGGAAACTAATGCATTAACACAGTCGAATTCATTGAATGAAAGTTTATATACCAATGGAACTTTAATGTTTTTGGATCTGAGTAAAAATGCCGTCGTATGTTTATACAACTTGGCATAGACTTGTCAAGCGGTCTTGTCACAATCAACCGGAATATGTGAACCTTTTTAAAAAAACAAAGTCTTGTTGACTATTACAACCAAACATCACATGAAACGTTTGGTAAACAGCTGAAATTATACACTGGCCTGAGATGCTTAGTATTTAAGAGAGATCTTGGGTCTAAATTGGAATTGTTACCATGTGTTAGTGGAATACAGAACTTGATTGTCGGTCCTGATTCAAACTACTTGCTGATTTTAGTTTACATGAGCTTGCAGTGTTTTAGGATAGATGGAATGAACTTATTAGTAGATTTAAGTTGGTTGAAGAGCTGGGGGAACATCCTTCAATATGGAATACTTGCTATTGTAGTTGTAACTGTCGTCGACTATTGTTGTTGTAGAATGGTGATGGTATGGCCTTGGCTTATGGAAATGTGCATTGAAGGTGTACTGTATCCTCTCGCGCTGACCAGCCGTTTGAAGAGTGGGTTGTGATCTGTTCAAGTAGGACAGTCAAAACCATAAACGTTCTTGTAACGCCAATATTTCATATGGTTATAAGTGTTTTCATTCAAATGTGTGTGTTCTCAAACAATGCATGTGTTCCTTGTGTTCCGTGTACATGAATGCGGGACAGTTTAGGCTAGAACTATGTCTTTGTACATTTTGTTTCATTGTGTGTATTTCATCTAATCTTTTTCAGACAGAAACAGGACTGTAAAATCCAAGAATGCTCTTAGAGAGCCAAGTTTCCACACCATTATAAGTGTCCTTATTGTGTTTTGTAAATATTTTCAACCAGTACATGTAATTCCAGTGTTGCATGTTCTATGAACACAAGACTGTTAGATCCAGAACTGGGAACTTTCTAAGCTCCAAGTTCTGCTTGCCAAGTGTACGATGCATTTCAAGGTACTGTCTATCAACTCAATGATGTCCTTCCATGCAATCGCCTATAGGTACATGGCTTTTCGTTGTAATGATTGTTATCAGATTCCCCTTAATTTAATTTTCACCAAGAACTGATGATGACTCCAAGGGAGTCAAAATCGGTCTTCTTATAATTGAACATATTTTTGCAATATGTTGAATGGTGGAACATCCCTCAAACTCTACGTTATTAGTAAGGATGTGTAGTACGTTTAATGGTTTGTTCAAAAACCACGACAGATCTCTCAATGTCCCTAACAGACTTCAAAAAATGTCTAGTGATTTTCTTTAGTGAATATACTTAAAAAATCTTCACAAATAGCATCTCATAAAAAAGAAATAGAAATCATTACACTATCTCTTTGTGAATAATACAAATGGAATTCAATCGTCTATAAACTTAGAGATATTATTTTTACACTCTTAGTCATGCACCTGACCTGTTCACACATGTGTGTGCCTGCACATAAAGTTTTAGTTCTTCCCACTTATGTAATCAGGAGCCAGTAATTGCAGCACTATGTAATCCTGATCTGTACATAACCTATTGATGTTTTTGTCATTTTTTCTTCGAAATTTGTTTCTTATTGTACCGGGCGGTACACCTCCACGCCACTAATTCAAACATTGCGCCAGTTGAAACTCCTCTACTGGAGGAAGCCTGAACTTTAACTACAGTGTTAATTCTCAAGAATAAACAGGATTCAAAGCCACAGTTGGTCTGACATGACAACATCAATACAAGAAGTTGTGGAACAAATGATCTTACAAATTAAAATGAAGAAACATTCGTGGTGGAACGAAGTTTGAGAGGAAACTCTACAAAAAAGAGCTCAAACATGGAAGAAATGGAATTCAACAAAAAAGACTGAAGACTGGGAGGCATTCAAAGCTCAAGGAAGAACAACTTCCAGAATTATAAGAGGCGAAAGGAAATACTACGATACACAACAACTAAAGAAAATAGATGATTTCATGAAAAATAATACACGTAATTTCTACCAAACATTCAGAAGCCAATAAACAAAATAGCAACCACCAACTGTATGCTTCAAAAATGACAAAGGAAATCTAATCACTGGAAATGAAGGGAATTATCAGTACCTTGCAAATTATTTCCAGAAACTTCTGAACTGTAAAAAACCTGGAAAAAACCTGGAAAAAACCTGACATTTGAGAAACCCAAGAACAAAATATTGGACTCAAAATCACCCAACAAAGATTAAATCAGGGGAATAATAAAAGGACTGAAAAACAACAAGACGTCAGGTGATGATTCAATAGTTGCAGAGTTATTGAAGTATGTTGGAGATCACCTAGTAACTCAACTAGAAGCACCGTTTGAGGAAATTTGGCGGACAGAGAGTATCCCAAAAGAATTGAAAACGGCATTAATACACCCACTACACAAAAAAGGAGACAGAACCAATGTTAATAATTACAGAGGAATATCATTACCACCAGTCGCTTCTAAGATCTTATCTAATGCATTACAAAATAGGATTGAGGAGATATTTAAAAGAGAACTGGGCGAATACCAGGAAGGATTCTGGAAAGGAAGATCATGCAGTGAACAAATTTTCAATTTGAACTCCATAATACAACTGTGCGCACTCACAGCCAAGAACTTAGTGACTGTATTTATTGACTTCAAGAAAGCGTATGATTCGGTTGACAGAACAACCTCGACAAGCACTTTGGAGGAATTTGGGGTAGATGAGAAAACTAAAAATTTAATCAAGGAAACCATCACTGACACTACATCACAAGTAAAGTTTATGGGTACGTTGTCAAAACCGTTTAAAATTGAAACAGGTGTCTGACAAGGGGACAGGATATCAGGATATCACCACTCCTGTTCAAGGTTGTCAGAGAGTGGAGGAAAAGATTGACAGAATTAGGGGTGAAAAAATAATACTGGGGAGATCTGGAATCAAAATTGACTGTCCAGCGTTCGCAGATGATATGGCAATTCTGGCAAAAGACGCAGAAACTGCTACGCCAAAGATTGAAACGCTTCAAAAGATTGCTGTAAAGACAGGACTTCAGATATCGTTTGAAAAAACTCATGATTAAGAGCACTAATGACCCAACAAAGACTATTGTCACTAAGTATGGAATGGTTAAAAGAGTGCAGAAGTTTAAGTACCTAGGAGAGTGGATAACCCCAACAGGACTACCAGGAATAGCATTACGGAACAGGGCAAGAAAGATGGTAACAGCGTACCATTTATGTCAAAATGTCTGTAACAAAAAATCAATTTCAATCACTGCAAAACTCAGACATTACAACACTGTGATACAGCCAGGAAGTTTGTATGCAATTGAATGCATTCCATTGAACAGGAAAGGATTACTAGAGAACATTGAGAAAAAAGAGAGAAAAATCTTGAGGAAGATACTAGGGCCTAGGAAAGTGGGACAAGAATTTAGACTGCGACCAAATGAGGAACTATACGAAAGGAGCGAGAAAATCACAACATCCTTTAATAAAAGAAGACTTTGCTTCTATGGACACGTTAAAAGAATGCCAACAGAGAGAACAGCCAAGAGAATTCTGGAGAGCAAGAAGACGCAAACTAACTGGCTTAAAGGAGTCAAGGAAGATCCTGAGAAAGAACTTCAAAAATATTATACACAAGATCAACTTGTATTTTGTTCGGATGTTCAAAATCTTGTGCATCAATTGGGAGAGAAAGAGTGTGATCCAAGCCACTGGCACCTGTTTATTGACTCTTCCCAAAGAAGTCTTAGGCTGTTTTGCTTCATAACTGCAACGTTCTGGATTCCATACTACTTGCATACTCCATAAAGCTGTCTGAAACATGAAAAACATTGAAGTTTGTGCATGAAATAATTAAATATCAAAGCATGAGTGGCCAATAAGCAGTGATTTGAAAGTCATTGGATTGCTGGGGCAACAAAAAGGCTACACAAAATTTCGCTGTTTCCCATGTGAATGGGATTTAAAAAAAATTATATTTGTTCATGGCGTCGACCTCTGTAGATCTTTTGCCACTACTTGCACCATATGATATGAACCTGCATGTGATTGTAATTGCGGAAGTGTAGGTGTGTAGGTGTTGAATGTGAGGAAAGGAACGTTAAGGACTACACAAACACCCAGTCCCCAGGCCAGGGATATTTATAATTTAGAATTAAAAACCCCTGACCCGGCCAGGAATCGAACCTGGGGCCGCCGGTTGACAGGCGGACGCATTGCCCCCTACACTATACAGGGAAGAAATGTGTTCCACCTATCAATACTTTTTTATTATAAAATGGATTTTCATTAGTACTGTTTTCGGCCTTCCACGGCCATCATCAGCTAGTACATTACAGCCATTAGACAATATCACAAAGATGTTATTATGTTTAGATCATCCGGATGTCTAATGGGGATGAAAATAAAATATATTGTAGTAGTGTTTTGTCTATGTGGGGTTAAAATATCTATGATTAATGTGGTAATGAAGGCTACAGTAAACTAAACCTATTGAGTGTACATTGGACATCCTGAGTACATTAAACATATTAAAATACATAAAGCACAGTATAAAACACTTAATAAGTTAAACACAGTAAAATATGGTCCCCTACACCGCGGAGCCGGACATGTGAACGGGATAGCAGGGCATGGAATAAACATTGATATACTATGCCTTGGCCTGAAAGGGAGCAACTTCAACCAGGATCCAAAAATGTCTTAAATGTAAGTCTTGTTGACTAAAAAAAATATTACTTCCTTCCTTGCACATCAAATTGGGAATGACAAAACAGTATGTTAAGATATTAGACCAACGAGCTAGAATAACATAGAGAGGCGGAAACGCTGCCTGGGTGAACCTAATTGAACGAACTTCCGCCATGTTTCCTGTGGTCACACAAGCAAGGGGGCATGGCCTTTAAATGACGAAAAATGTAGAAAATGCGCATTTTAGAATCACTGGGGGAGAATTAAAGACCGTTGCCGAAAGCTTGAAGCATTAAAGCGAATACCGCCACTTCATCATATTGCGGCACGAGGCCAACATCACGATCAGTTGATTGTAGGGTAGTTCGAAATCATCGCACAGTGACATACGAATAGGCCTCGAAATCGGAACAAGAGCGTTACCCTGCTTGGCTGTTGTGGTTAAGCGTAAATTAGAATAAAAACGATGGACATGAATATTTATGACAGGAAGGCTTAAAATCATAGGGACCTACAATAGGTTACAACCTCATTCTGTTCATATTTTTAAAATTATTGTACCGGGCGAGTTGGCCGTGCGCGTAGAGGCGCGCGGCTGTGAGCTTGCATCCGGGAGATAGTAGGTTCGAATCCCGCTATCGGCAGCCCTGAAAATGGTTTTCCGTGGTTTCCCATTTTCACACCAGGCAAATGCTGGGGCTGTACCTTAATTAAGGCCACGGCCGCTTCCTTCCAACTCCTAGGCCTATCCTATCCCATCGTCGCCATAAGACCTATCTGTGTCGGCGCGACGTAAAGCCCCTAGCAAAAAAATTATTGCATCCTCATGAGTACTGTGTTCCTTTCTTAATCTGTTTACCCTCCAGGGTTGGTTTTTCCCACGGATCCCACCTCTACCACCTCAAGGACAGTGTTCTGGAACGTGAGACATTGGGTCGGGTGATACAACTGTGAGGGAGGGCTGCACCTGCTATGCTGAACAGGGACCTTGTGGCGGGGGGGGGGAGAAGGAAGCGGCCGTGGCCTTAAGTTAGGTACCATCCCGGCATTTGCCTGGAGGAGAAGTGGGAAACCACGGAATATCACTTTATTATAATATAGGGGGGATATCATGTTTCTCACATTACCATATCATACTGAGATTACTAGCTGAAAGGTAAGCTTGAAAATTGTCCATTATGAAGTGTGGCAACAGACATCTACAATAAAGGCTGTATACATTTCAAAAATAGCAGTAAAATGCTGTATTTACCATACTTAGTGTACGTTTGAACGAAATAAGTGATTTTTTTGTGGTTACGTTTTCTTGGTGGTGGGCGCTCCATTTCCTTTATTTGTAAATGTGAATGAAAATTAAATAGGGCTGGAAATGTACAGAGCATAAGCAACTGAATTGAGTGGGATACCATTTATCTCTTTTCGCCCTCACAACGCATTGTTCGGTTAATTCCTTGTTCTTTAAACGAAATCTGGAACAAAATTCGACAAATAATTACCGTGGCTATCCGTACTTTCGCTAAGTAAACAATAAAATGGATTTAATTACAAAAAGAAATCTCGGCTATAATTCAGTAATACTTACTTAAAGTACGATATATCCTTGGTTTTATTACTCCGATTAGTACAACCATACGCTGAGCTTACGGCTGGCATTCTTGAAAGCGAGAATCTATGTTTTCACTTCTTAAAACTTAGGGAATTAAATTGGCATGCGCGATCTCCCTGTCACCTCAACATATGCTCTCGCGCCAATTCGCTTTGTTTTGACAACCGTTAACATGGCTGCCCCTTATTAACTTGCTTCAAGCAGGGAGCGCTGATGTCAGGTATACAGCCCCTCTATGTTATTCTAGCTCGTTGTATTAGACCAAAATAGTCCATGCTTCAAAAGTTTATGCATGAAATTTTCCGCATTATAAGATGCAAAAATCAAAGGAGTATTTGATGGACCACAGATTCATAAGCAGTTGATAGACAAAAATTTCACAGAAACAATGACCAAAATTGACAAAGATACATGGACCGCATTCAAAGTAGTGACAAAATTCCTAGGCAACATCAAGTAACCTTTATACAAACCCTGTTGTAATTTGAGCCTAAAGCATACTTTCTTAGCGTCACATCTGGACTACTTCCCTCCATATTTAGGAGCCATACCTGAAAAGCAAGGTGAAAAGTTCCACCAGGATCTCAAAGATGCAGAATGACACTACCAAGGATGTTGGGATATAAATGCCATGGCCAATTCAAGTAACAACCCTTCCAGATGGCACTCGCGAACTTCAAAAATACGCAAATTCTATGGGAAACGGAAAAATACTACTGAGTAAGCTTTGATTTTACATATCATTTACTTTGCTTGCTAACTTGTTTAGTTTATATGTTTTGTCTCTCTACTCTGCATGCATAATTCAATCAATACTAGATATCAAAAATTTTATATGACAAAATAATGTTTTGTACAATTGCCATTTAACCAGACGTGATACGGCAAAACAAAATTCATTTTTGAATTCAGCATTTGGAATTAATAAAACCCAATAATTTAGTTTGTGCCGCACAAAAAAAACGTGTTTTTTTACAGGCTAGTATAATTTTTTGGGAATCCAAAAACCCGTTGACAGACAGAAGATCCCTATTCCTCCAACATATTTAAGTAGTAACACTTTTCTTATGAAGGATTATTTATTTATTTGACACATGTCTGTAACCAGTAACAGAGTTGCACTTCAACTACAACAGACATTACAAAATACAGTAGAGTACAATGATATATATTGCAAAACAGAAAAAAGATCACAAAAATTGAACAACAGATTTTGAAAAATTATAAGTGTTACCGTGGTTTGGTGGATCAGCAGAGGTGAAAGAAGGTGCTGGGATGAATAGGTCTCAATCTACGAAATTAAAGTTAATTTAAAATTTAACAAGGTTATATTTTCTTTTCAAGATCAAGAAATAACAAATATAACAGGTACTTAGTATCCTAGCAACAAATCGAGAATGTACAATTACAGTGGTTACAGGATTTGGCTTCCGAGAGCCAGACACACAATTCTTGAGCTATAAGCCCAACTTGACCCGTATACAAGATTCAACCAAGGGGCAGAACTTGGGCATGATATTCAAGGTGAATTTCTCACACAACTCTATCAATCTCTTCAACCTCTTACCATTCATGTTTGTCTTGTTATGTGCCATGGCACTTCTTTCGTAATTCTAAGATGCCAACCCTTGCCGCGTCTCAAAGTATTCTAAGACCCATTAATACATGAAATCATCTTGATTCACTGTTTAAATCTTTCAGATGCCATGGGAAAAAGCTATTTCCAAAATGTATCCAACAAGGGGCATTTATATTATTCAAATAATGCACTAGCACACATAACCTCGCAAAACAAAAGAAAAAACACACGATTCAAAGAAGAGGACAACAGATTCTGGTTCCCCTGTGCAAATGTATTTATTTTTTTGTTTACTGTACTGTTTGCATTTTTTGCATGCCTTGTACTTGCACGGAAAGTGCCCGACGCCCTTAAAACATCGTGGCTTATCAAACTTTTTTTATGACAAGGGGAGAAAGTCTCTTTCTTTTGTGTGCATTGCAATACAGTACAATGACCCCCACCCTTGTACGATTTCCCAGCTGGCACTGCTCTCCTTTAAAACCATAAGCTTTGTGTTTAAAAAAAATGCAGTTTCTTAGGCATTGACAATATTGTTTGGTGCGTATGAATTGCTTATATGAGCCACGCATTTTTGCCAACTGTCGGCATCACCAGTGTTTGCGGATTCTGCTTCTCCGCACACTGCCTGCCTGCTACGTGATGTTGTGGCATTCCTTAAAACACTGAATACAAAAAATTGAGATTTTACTTGAACTTAGCAAATATGAAGCACACTGTAGACACACCGAAGTGAGTGAAAGTGCAGAAAGCTACCCCTGCACGTTCCAGAAGATGAGTTCTATCATGATGGGGATAAATTTTGAATTTAAATTACTTGGTAAAATACTGTTATTTTCAAAATGTAAAGGAAGTTTGAATTAAATGTCTGAATTTTGGTAATGGGACCATCATATAAAACAATACGCTTTGCTGATGACATTGTTCTGATTGCAGAAAATGAACAAGATCTAGAGAACTCTCTAAAGAAATTGAATGACCTCTTAGGAAGCATCAGCAACATGAAAATAAACATTAAAAGCAAAGATAATGTTGTGCACACATGATGGAAATCAGTCTGCTGCAATGCTTGGATGGAGAAAGACTTACCCAAGTGAAACAGCTTAAATACTTGGGAAGTCTCATCTCGCCGGATGTAAGATGTAAAAATGATGACCGCTCTCATATTGCTCAGGCTAAAGAAGCCTTCAATGAGAAGAGAAGTCTACTAACATCAAAGACTACCTCACTTTCAGTGAAGAAACATTTTACTAAAAGCTTTGGAGCATTGCAACCTACGCCTCAGAAACTTGGACTTTGTTGAAGAGGGACACGGCAAGAATAAGGGTTTTCAAAATGTGGTATTGGCGTTGAATCCTATGAATACTATGGACAAGTAAGGTAACAAATGATGAAGTTTTGAATAGAGTTAGAAGAGAAATGCTCATTGTTATAACTTGAAAATCGACTGAACAGCTGAGTTCGTCATCTATTGCGTCATTCATCCTGGTGCATCTCACTGATCAAAGGAAAAGTGGAAGGGAGACCAAAAGGAGGGTGACCAAGAACAGAATTTCTACATGACGTAAAAAGAAGACGCCCCTACCAGCTAATTAAATACCTGGCTCAAGAGCGGAAGTCATTGGGAGATCATGCTGCCCACCAACCTTCGGGTTCAGGAGACAAAGAAAGGAATTGTTCTTCGAATTGCGAATTATCCGTATTTCGAATTAAACAATTTAAATAATGTGCAAAACCATACCTCATATTTCCGGGAACGAGAGCTGCTTCAAATTAGGCAGGATTTCGAATTATCAAGGTTCTACTGTATTATTAACAATGAATGCAGACTGAATCATTTTCCAGAATATGGTCTATAAGAGTAGATATATTATCCGTGATACGAGTTGTAAAAATGTTGTTACACTGATAAAGTAGAAGAGATTTGCAAGATAAATTATATATTTTAACAAAAGGGTTTCCTTTTTCCTGAGTATCAGTGCTTGTCACCAGTGATTATTACTATTTTGTAATTCAGGTAGGTAGCAACTTTTACAAAATAGTTAAAGACACAATATGGAACAAGAAAATACCAACAAAATGTAAGTGAGTCATATATGAAACCTATTACATACCAATCCTGACTTATGGTTACGAAACATGGACCATGAGAAATAAAGATGTTAGTAGAATCCAGGCAGTAGAAATGAGATTTGTCCGTAGCATGATCGGTAAAACACAGAGGGACAGAGTCCGTAATGAGGAAATTTGCAAGCAGGCTCAAGTTGTAAGACTGCAGGACAGAATAACAGTGCAGCGACTGAGATGGTATGGACATATGCGACGCATGGGAGATAACAGATTACCGAAAAAAATGTATGATCTAAAACTTGAAGACAAAAGACCAATAGGGCGACCAAGGCTCAGGTACAAGGACATGGTGAAGATTGACATTCAACAGCGAGGACATACTTTGGAAAGCATCAAAGAAGGAAAGAAGTTCAGAGACCGCAACTGGTGGAGAAACCTCGTTCGCCGACCCATCGCTTAAGATGGAACGACGTGGGATATGTATGTATGTATGTATGTATGTATGTATGTATGTATGTATGTATGTATGTATGTATGTATGTATGTATGTATGTATGTATGTATGTATGTATGTATGTATGTATGTATGTATGTATGTATGTATGTATGTATGTATGTATGTATGTATGTATGTATGTATGTATGTATGTATGTATGTATGTATGTATGTATGTATGTATGTATGTATGTATGTATGTATGTATGTATGTATGTATGTATGTATGTATGTATGTGCATGCAAGCAGCGATAACATTCTCCAAGTCAAATAGAAGAGAGTTTGTACTTCCTTCTTTAGGTTTAGTTCCTAGTTGACCGGGCTGTGCTCGAATTCATTGTGAACTTTTATTTATATTTGATGAACAGTAAGAAAGGATCATGAAAACAAAATATAATTCATATATAATTACATCCTTATTATAACTTTTGAATAAGAAATATAATTATTTTGCTTTTAAGAAGTACAATCTTAATTATGAAAAATGTTAATAAACATTGTAATCTAACACCTCTCTCTATACTATATTGCGCGAATGAAGTGGATTCTCCTGTGGTAATGTGCTTGGCCTCTTGACTCTAGAAAATGCCATGCACACTGTACCATGCATTCTTGTTGTTTTTATTTGAGTCATCAGTCCGTACACTGGTTTGATGCAGCTCTCCATGCCACCAGGTCCTGTTCTTTTTCATTCATATGTAACTGCTACATCCTACATCTGCTCTAATCTGCTTATCGTATACATACCTTGATCTTACTGCCTACACTTCCCTCTAAAAACAACTGAACAAGTTCTAGGTGTCTTGAAATGTGTCCTATCATTCTATCTCTTCTTCTTGTCAAATTTAGCTAACTCGATCTATCCATCTCACCTTCAGCATTCCTCTGTAACACCACATTTCAAAACCTATTTGCTTTCTTTGTGAGCTAGTTATCGTCCATGTTTCACTTCTATACAATGCCATGCTCCAGAAGAAAGTCTTCAAAAACATCTTCCTAATTCCTATATCAATGTTCAAAGTGAAGATATTTGTTTTTTTAAGAAAGGCCTTCCTTGCTTGTGCAAGTCTGTATTTTGTGTCCTTCTTACTTCTGCAATCATTAGTTATTTTACTATCCAAGTAACAGTATTAATTTACTTCCTTTAAGTCTTCATTTCCTAATCTAATATTATATACAGTAGAATTTGGTTATGATGACATCCAAGAGACCTGAAAAAAATAGTGTCATTGTAACCGAGATTCGTATTATCAGTCTAGTGAGGTGGAAAATGAAAAATACAGTAACATAAACTTAATTAGGCTTATTTTAGATTTATATATTCACTTTTAAGCAATCCATGAACATGATAAAATACATGTACCATTATAAATACAATATTCTGTATTAAAACAGTTCGTCCAGTACTCACCAAACTTCTTTACTTAGGTGTGAAGTAATCAGTCATCGTGCTCTATTGTCTCCTACTTGCCCAATACACCTTTTCTAAATTACATTCTATGGTCATTATTTCATTAGTAATTTCACTACTCCCTTCCCTAGCTTCATACCCCTGTGGGTGTAGGCAGTAGAATAACACCCATGGTATCCTCTGTCTGTCATAAGAGGCAACTACAGGGGGCCCTAGGGACTCTTAACTTGGGGCTGCGGGTTGGTAACCATGGTGCACTTAGCTGAGTCCTGGCATTGCTTCCACTTACCTGTATCAAGTTGCTCACTTTCATCTATCCTATCCGACCTCTCTTGGTCAACTCTTGTTCTTTTCCAACCCTGACCGTATTAGAGCATTCAAGTCCTAGGGAGTCTTTCATTTTCATGCCCTTCGTAGCCCTTGTCTTTCTTTGACCGATACCTATATTTTTTGAAGTGTCGGGCCCCTTCCATTTTTTTCTTTTTGATTAGTGTTATATATGATGGTTGCCTAGTTATACAATACTTCCTCTTAAAACAGTAAACACCACCACCACCTCGCCTAGCTTCATAGAACATGTTCACAATTCTAATGGCTTCTAAAGTGTCACTCAGTTTAGGGACAGGCACTTCAGTCATTTCTTCTTCCTCCTCTTCTTTTTGTTCTTGTTCTTCATATTCATCTTTTCTTCTTCTTTATCATCTCCTTCCTTCACTTCATTGTCACTGTGAATGTTATTTTTCAATTCATTTACAATTTCGTCTTCAGTTTGCACTTTGGTTGTAACTAGGTCATTATCTATTGTTGCATACCTTTCATAGTCACACTGATTAAGCATATCACAATTAGTTTCTCGCAGAAATGCAGATAACAGCAGATCATCACTGTCATTGAACGTATCTTTAGTTTTGGCGGCATTTATTGCATCTGATCGCATCTATCAGTGTAATAGAATAATCCTGCATTTTCTCAATGGATTCTGTCATTTTCAACAATATCAGCTTACGATAGTGGCATTTTAGACCTAATTACTCCTTGACCCATCGACTGCAATATGCTTTTTGTATTTGCAGGAAGAAAAACAAGCTTAATATTCTCCAGACGTGAGATTACAGGTGCGCTGGACAGTTGTCAACAAGAACCAGGATCTTTCTTTTCTGAATTCCAAACTTCCGATTTCAACGTCTCATTTAAGCTTCGAACAACTTAGAAGTCGTCCAGGACTTGTTATTAGCACTGTAGTATACTGGCAGATATTTTACATGCCTAAAGCATCTCAGAATTTTTTTAACTTCCCATTCATGAACAGTTTTCTCAGTTCCATTTGCATTAGCATAAACTAGAACTGTTATTCGCTCTTATTTAGATGATAACTTGCCACCAACACATTTATCATCTTTCAAATCCAGAGTTTTGTCTGGTGTCAGTCTGAAAAAAATGCTTAGTACAATTAGGCAACCATCCTTTATGTTACCGTGTTTTTGTGGTAGTTATGCGTGAAAGAAGGTGCGGGGTGGTGAACAGGTCTCAAGCTACGAAAGTAAAATTAATTTAAAATTTAACAAGGTTATATTTTCTTTTCAAAAGTAAGAAATAACAAGTACGGCAGGTACAGAGTAGCAAGTCAACAAAATGTAGTTACAATATTTACTGGATTTGGGCTTCGCGCCCCGACTTCACACTTATAGGGCAATAGCCCAACTTTACTCCAAAATGGGTTTTACCAGAGGGGCAGAAAACCCCATTCATGTTCAAGAGCACTTGCTCCAAATTACACAGAAAAGCCTCCTCGAGGCATACAACACTTAATTTTCAAGAAAGAGCCACACGCTCTCAAACTTTAAGCCTCTCAAAGGCCACACTAAACTCCACCTTCAAGTTGTCCTCTCAGGACATAGACACAGGGGTAACATACCCAACCTACTGAGGTCTATTAAATGAAAAGGGGTAATGACATGACCTCTAAAATAACAATTTGAGAGGAGGCGAACTGCACTCCTAATACACTTTGTTTAAAACCTACTTGGCACTAGGCCGTTAATACAAGGGCTAATCCCAAAGAAAAGAACAATTTGCTTTACGTTAACGAAGAATAGGTTGAGACAAATAAGTTCACCTCAAAACAAAATGATTGGGAGCTCGAGAGGGTTAAGCACTCTCTATCCCGATATGCAGTTTAAAAGATGGAATAGATACAAGTTTCTTTACATTTTAAGGAAGGTTACATAATGGAAAAACTTCGGACCCGCCCCGAGAGTTAAACTGCTGAGCAAGCAAGAAAAGAAGTAATTAATCGACCATTACCTGGTTGTTGACTGCCGCCGAAGAAAGAGGCGCTTCCCGCCCCCTGCTATGTACTTTACACACGAAAAGATGGAACAGAAGTGGCCCGGAGACCCAGAAATCAGCAGCTTATATACTCTCGCGGAAGGTTCGAGGCGTTAGGGGAATGAAAACACCCTCCCACAAGCACTTTATTGGGTAGGATACAGCAACATATTCAAGTTGGGGGAAGATACATCCGATTGGTCAGAAATTAATAAAAGAAATTCGGGATTGGCTAAATACAAAACAAGGGGAAAGAGAGGGGTATACAGCCAACTTAAACAATAACAGAAAGAAATCTAACAAGAAACAAACTTTTGAAATAAAAATTTCTCCAAAAAAACAGTTCTTTCACTCCGCACTAGGGTGCACTATTGTTGATCTTCAGTATTGTCCTCTAGAAGAGAAAGTTCACACTTCTTACTACAAGCAAAACGAAAATACGTCGAAAATGACACAGTTCAAAAACACCAAAATTTCCAGGTAGTGACATCTTCTGAGAAACTTGAAAATTTATACCGTCAATAAGGTTCAGACTTCCTCCAGCAGAGGAGTTTCAACTGGCGCACATTTTAAATTAGCGGCGTGGAGGTGTACCACCCGGTACAGACCTCCCCCCCCCCAAAAGTTCCTCCAGGGGTGACACATGAAATCTGTTTGAAACAAGGTCCAAGTTATGATGTGGATATGAAGATTGATTGCAGAAGCATTTATCGAAATGGCTGAAATTTAGTTTGATTCAGTTTCAAAATTTATTTTAGTAACAGCGGAAGAACTGTCTTAATGTTTGTAGAAGGTTGAATTGAGAAGGAAAACTTTAGTTTTAAGGTTGAGGAAACATTTTCTAAGTCCACCAGATTTTGTTGTTGAATTCCCAAGTGTAGTCATTGCTGATAGTAACTGTCCATGTAGTTGATGTTGATTAAGTTGGATGGCCAGACCGGCCGTTGCAGCTTGCGTCCAGAGGAGGCCGCTCGGACCCCTCAAGTACCCTGAGATACCGCTCGCCCGCACTATGAGGGGAGCAGAGGTGTTGAAGCACGCCGCGCCCGCGGTGAACATATACAGGCTGCGGGCAAGTAGCAGGTCGTGCGCCGCACATCAGCCTTGGCCGGGAGGAGAGCTCCGGCTCGCCGTGTACATGTGGTCCTCGCTGGGGAAGAGGGGGCCCTTCCTCTAACCCAATCGCAGCACGGCGCCGCGCGGCTGCGGGGGCACTGAAACATTAAAGCTAGGCGGCAGAATTGTTGGACCATCATCATTTTTTGAGGGCACAGGCTTTGTGGAGAGGTTGAGGGGCCAGCGGCGTGCAGAAATTCATTTCATATGCGAGCCACTGTGTATAGTGGAGCAGGAGACGGGAGCGTGGTAATGGCCGTTGCAAGGATAGGACGGCAGTTTAACCGCGCAGGGAAGGTTTACAAAAACTTACATATGAAACAAAATATTATAGAAGGGGCAGAATGCCTTCAAAGTGAAAACTCAAAAAAAAAATATAACCTTCATATTCCTTTCACGATTATATGAAGCAAGTTACCACAGAAATTATACCGGTTTCACCTGTGACAGGTGAACCCTAAATATCCTCTCGGTGGCTGGATTGCTTAATAATAATGTGACCGGCGTAAGGAAATCTAGAATGATACACGGCCCATGAAATCTGGGGGCAAGCTTGCCCGCGGGAACAAAATTCTTGACCATCACCTGGTCACCTACCTTCAAATGGGTGGGTCTCCGTCCACGATCATATCTTTCCCTAACCTTTTCATGAGAGACTTTAAGATTGGCTTTAGCCTTCTTCCAAAGATTTTTAATATTATCCGGATCTATTGTCTCGGGTAGAATGTCACTCAGAGACCAGAGGTTAGAGAGCGGCGTGTTGGGAACGAACTTGAACATCAAAGAGGCTGGAGTAAACTTGTGAGATACATGAACCGCCGAATTCAAAGCAAAAGCTAACCAATGCAGGGACGTGTCCCACCTGGAATGATCTTCATGATGATAGGCAATAAGCGCGGACCTGAGATTACGATTAACCCGTTCAGCCAGAGATGGTTGAGGGTAATAAGCAGAAGATGTCACATGAGAGATGGACAGGTCAAAGCAGAATTTACGAAATAAATGATGTAAAAGCCTTAGCATTATCAGATACAATATATTGGCACGGAACAAAAGAAGCAAAAATAGAATTTAGGCAAGTAATGGTGGACTGCGCGGTAGCCAGCTTAGTCGGAAATAACCAGGCAAATCTAGTAAAGCCATCTACACATACAAAGATGAACTTGTTGGCATTTCCCTTCGACTGGGGGAAGGGTCCTACATAATCAATATACAGGCGTTCCATGGGGCGCGACGCTTGATGCGAAGACAAAAGGCCTACCTTGGTGGACATGGTGGGTTTACTGAGCAAACAAGATTTACAAGCTTTTACTAGTTCACGGATTTCACCGTCCATACCTTTCCAGATGAACATTTCACGAATCTTCTCACGAGTTTTAAAGATACCAAGATGCCCTCCTAATGGGGTCTCATGATAATACTTGAAGATCATAGGTACAAGAACAGCTGGAACGACAACCTTCATCATCTTATCATGCCTCGAAGGGCAACATAAAACACCATTCCTCAGAACATAAGGGACAACATGTTCCCCAGAAGAAAGGGTTTCCATTATCGGAGCCAGCGTCGGATCTTCACGTTGGTATTTCTCGATATCCCTAAAGAGCATGGGAGCATCTGTTAAGATGGCATTAACACCAGATAGTATGGACTCGGGAGGTGATGAACTGTCGACCGGTTCGTGGGTCTCGACGTCGTTGGAAAACATACGGCTGAGTCCATCAGCAACAATATTTTCGGTACCTCTGATATGCCTGACATCGAATTGGAAGGCAGAAATACGGATGGCCCAACGGGCTATACGACCAGTACGACGCGGCCTACCTCAGACCCAGCTTAAGGCTTGATTATCTGTGTCCAAGTCGAATTTGACATGTTCCAGATAGAGACGGAACTTTTCCAAGGCAAATAAGACTGCCAAACCTTCGAGCTCATAGATGGAATACTTGGCTTCTTGAGCCGACAGAGTCCTAGATGCATAGGCGATGGGTCGCCTCCCTAGTTCAGTCTCTTCAAGAAGGACTGCAGCTACTGCTGACGACGACGCGTCGGTTTGGACGATGAATTTCTTTGAGAAATCAGGCATAGCAAGGACAGGGGCATTACAGAGAGCTAATTTAAGATCTTCAAAGGCGGCTTGTTGAGAAGGTCCCCACTCGAATTTGATGCCTTTCCTACGAAGAAGGTTTAAGGGCGCCGCTCTATTAGCGAAGTTAGGAATAAACTTCCTGAAGAAATTCACCATACCAATGAACCTGGCGATACCTTTAATGTCCTTGGGAGGTTTAAAATCACGGATGGCCTGTGTTCTAGAATGATCGACTGCTACACCATCAGGTGACACAATATGCCCTAGGAATGACATAGAGGGCTTAGCAAAGGCAACCTTGGACAACTTGACAGTTAGCCCAGCCTTACGAAGGCGATTGAGAACTTCTCGCAGATGATCTAGATGTTCTTGAAAGGTCTCCGAAAATACGAAGACATCATCCAAGTAGTGATATAAGTACTCAAATTTGATGTCGGAGAAGACCCTATCTAGCAGCCTAGTGAGTACAGCTGCTCCCGTGGGGAGCCCGAAAGGCACGCGGTTGTATTCGTATAAATTCCAGTCCGTGGCAAACGCAGTAAGATGTTTAGACTCTTCGCCTAGAGGAATTTGATTGTAGGCTTGATTCAAGTCCAAGATAGTAAAGAACTTGGCCTTACGAAACCACGAAAAACAAGAATGAAGGTCAGGAAGGGGCACAGATTGCAACACCACCTTCCGATTGAGAGACCTATAATCAATGACAGGCCTGAAGCCTCCTTGGGGTTTCGGGACTAGAAAAATAGGCGAAGAATACGCCGACTTAGAGGGCCTAATAATACCATCCTTCAACATTTGATCGATGATTTCTTTCAATGCCTTCATTTTAGGTGGAGATAGCCTATATGGTGGAAAACGGACAGGAATCGAATCCGTGACCTCAATTTTGTATTCGATAAGGTCAGTAACACCAAGAGTATCAGAGAACACCTCTGGAAACGACTGACACAACTTACGAATACTCTCAGCCTGCTCCTCAGGTAGATGTCTAAGGTCTAACAACATCTCATCCTGGGTAGGCGAAATAGGTGAACATGATACAGAATTACACTTTAACAAGGGAATTTTACAATTGGACGCAAATTTGAATGTGCACGACCTACTCTGGAGATCGAGCACAAGACCAGTGTGAGAAATGAAATCCGCTCCCAGTATGATGGGGCAAGACAAGTGCTTAGCCACAAACAGTTTGATTTTCCATGTAAATTTAAAAATACGAATTTTGGCATTTACAGAACCTAGAATTTCTAATGGGGATGAATTAGCCGAAACATATTGAACAGGAGATGCGTCATAGTCAGGTAATTTACAAACAGACTTCAATTTTGAATACCATTGGTCCGAAATAATTGAACAAACACTGCCTGAATCTAATAGAGCGGTTATAGGCTCGTTATTTAACTCAATCTTAAGAAAAGGAACAGGTGCGGGGGTATCCGCCGCAATCCTAAGACATTCTTTGGGGCATTCGAAAGATGGATTTACAAATTGAACGTTCCCTGAATTCACGACCTTTTTGCCAGGGGCTGAGCCTTGGGAAGCAGAATTAGTCGACTCAGCCGAAGCCGCTAGTCACATTTTATTATTGGCATTGGTGGAATTTGCACCAGAAGTTGAGCAGGAGGGGGTGCTATTTGGGTTTGGGCAATTCTTGGCGATATGTGAGAAAGCCCCACATTTAAAACAGCCTTGTGCTGAACCAGCTCCATTATTTGCCCTACTAGACTTGATCAGTGGACACTTATTGCGAAGATGGTCGGGCGACCCGCAAGCATAACATTTACGAGGTGTGACTGATCGGCGAGGTGGAGGCCGAGTATTACTAAAAGAAGGCGGGGGTTCTTTCGCGACACGCAAGGAATCGGCGTATCTCACTTCTTCCGCTGAGACGGCCAACGCTTCAAGTTCAGAGAAAGTTTGCGGGCACGCCGCGAAACACAAATATGACCTATAGGGTGGTGAAATTCCTTCTACAATAGCCTGTACAATCTGGTCTTCAGGAAAATGAAGAGCAAACACCTTAGTATAGAATTTAATGTCTTGTATGAAATCAGCCAAATTTTCATCCAAACGCTGTACACGATAATAGTACTTCTGAATAAGGGAGGACCTTGCCCTAGCCGGGATGAAGTTAGGTAGCAAGTGGGCGTGGAAGTCTTCAATTGATGATTGCTCGGCAATGGATCTAACTATTTTGTCTGAGAGAATACCAATTGCATAGGGATAGATGATTTGCAAAATCTGACATGGGGAAAGAGAAAAAACAAGGGCATGATCCTGAAATTCGACTAAAAATCTTAAAAATGAAATTACGTCACTGGTGGTATTAACGGAAAACTTAGAGGTACCTCTGAGCAACATTGCCAATGGATGAGGCAAGCTGCTAAATCCTGGTGACATAGTAGGTAAAGGTTTCAATGGCAAGGAAGTTAATTCCGAACGTATATTATTCAACGATGCACGGCGTTCAGACTCGTCCAATGGGGCTGAGGTTGTTTGAGCAGCGATGGTTTTCCTATTTACTTCTCCCTTAGGAGGCTCTTCCTCGATACCTACATTCACTGTGGTGGGTAGATCGCTTTTGGGAGGAACCTCCCCAGTTAACAATTGAGTGACCTTGCTAGATAATTCAGAAATATTTTCAAGCAGCGTACTAGCTTCCTTCTTCTGAACGTCATTCAACTTTAGAGACAACAGATCGTTAACTCTATTTGAAAAATGAAACAGCCTGGCTTGCACACGCTTAATTTGATTAGGAGAAGGATCATTTTCATCAAAAAAACTAACTACATATGCTAGCCCAGTAATATTCTCGACGATCGTGGAAAGAGAGTCGTCAATTTCTTTCTCTCCCAAGGTGGGGATGGAAATGGGCAAATCAAGGGACTCTCTAAGCTTGTTTGTGTCTACCACAACCGTGCCTCCAGATTGCACATTTCTAATAGTCAATTCATAGATCAACTCCTCCTTGCGCAAATAGTTAAGATGGAGAACATCGCGAGGGCCGGGCATGATGACAGAACAATTTAAAAAAATAATCAGAAAATTCCAGCAACTGAGAAAATTGTTAGAGTTTGAATCAAAGCAAGGTTTAGCCGTCAAAAGGGGCTAAATTGAGACCCATTCAACCACGCTCTGCTACCACTTGTTACCGTGTTTTTGTGGTAGTTATGCGTGAAAGAAGGTGCGGGGTGGTGAACAGGTCTCAAGCTACGAAAGTAAAATTAATTTAAAATTTAACAAGGTTATATTTTCTTTTCAAACGTAAGAAATAACAAGTACGGCAGGTACAGAGTAGCAAGTCAACAAAATGTAGTTACAATATTTACTGGATTTGGGCTTCGCGCCCCGACTTCACACTTATAGGGCAATAGCCCAACTTTACTCCAAAATGGGTTTTACCAGAGGGGCAGAAAACCCCATTCATGTTCAAGAGCACTTGCTCCAAATTACACAGAAAAGCCTCCTCGAGGCATACAACACTTAATTTTCAAGAAAGAGCCACACGCTCTCAAACTTTAAGCCTCTCAAAGGCCACACCAAACTCCACCTTCAAGTTGTCCTCTCAGGACATAGACACAGGGGTAACATAGCCAACCTACTGAGGTCTATTAAATGAAAAGGGGTAATTACATGACCTCTAAAATAACAATTTGAGAGGAGGCGAACTGCACTCCTAATACACTTTGTTTAAAACCTACTTGGCACTAGGCCGTTAATACAAGGGCTAATCCCAAAGAAAAGAACAATTTGCTTTACGTTAACGAAGAATAGGTTGAGACAAATAAGTTCACCTCAAAACAAAATGATTGGGAGCTCGAGAGGGTTAAGCACTCTCTATCCCGATATGCAGTTTAAAAGATGGAATAGATACAAGTTTCTTTACATTTTAAGGAAGGTTACATAATGGAAAAACTTCGGACCCGCCCCGAGAGTTAAACTGCTGAGCAAGCAAGAAAAGAAGTAATTAATCGGCCATTACCTGGTTGTTGACTGCCGCCGAAGAAAGAGGCGCTTCCCGCCCCCTGCTATGTACTTTACACACGAAAAGATGGAACAGAAGTGGCCCAGAGACCCAGAAATCAGCAGCTTATATACTCTCGCGGAAGGTTCGAGGCGTTAGGGGAATGAAAACACCCTCCCACAAGCACTTTATTGGGTAGGATACAGCAACATATTCCAGTTGGGGGAAGATACATCCGATTGGTCAGAAATTAATAAAAGAAATTCGGGATTGGCTAAATACAAAACAAGGGGAAAGAGAGGGGTATACAGCCAACTTAAACAATAACAGAAAGAAATCTAACAAGAAACAAACTTTTGAAATAAAAATTTATCCGAAAAACAGTTCTTTCACTCCGCACTAGGGTGCACTATTGTTGATCTTCAGTAGTGTCCTCTAGAAGAGAAAGTTCACACTTCTTACTACAAGCAAAACAAAAATACGTCGAAAATGACACAGTTCAAAAACTCCAAAATTTCCAGGTAGTGACATCTTCTGAGAAACTTGAAAATTTATACCGTCAATAAGGTTCAGACTTCCTCCAGCAGAGGAGTTTCAACTGGCGCACATTTTAAATTAGCGGCGTGGAGGTGTACCACCCGGTACACTTTATATAACACTAATTAGAGAGAAAAAATAGAAGGGATCCGATACTTTGAAAAATTAAGGTGTCAGTCATTAAAGATGTTGTAATCGGCATATCTTTTGCACAACTTAGGCCACACGGTAGTAAGCCATTCTTGGGTTGTTTCGGCATTCATACTATATGCTTCGCCTCTCACTTCGCGAAAACTAATGTTCTGACGCTGCTTGAATCTGTCAATCCAGCCACTGCTGCACACAAATCTTCATCTTTTAATTTCTTGGCAAATTCTTCTGCTTTCATCATCAGGAGAGGTCCACTAATGGGTACCTTGTAGCCTCTCTGTTGCTTAAACCTCTTAAAACGCTCTTCATCCATGTTGCTCCGTTCAGGTTTTTGTAGCCACTTAATATTCAAACCATTCTATTCAAATGCAGCAACAATTTTATCCTTGCTCTTTGTTTGGACTGTGGAATTAACAAGGCCAAACTCTCAACACACATCAGCTTTTTCAATTCCGTTCTCAGTTTGGTGAATCATTTTAACTTTTTCTTCCAATGTTAAAACTTTTCTTTTCATAGCCATACTGCATTAAAATGTGTGCACTTAGAGGAAACTTCCAGTCGAAACTGACCGCACGTAGGTACAGTTAATACTGCAAGAATTCAGATGGGTTACAGTGGGGTGGGGAATCTGGCTACATTCTGAGGTCTATGACAAAAGGGGACAGGAAATAATTTGCTAGGTTGCTAGATTTCAACAAAATATTTCTTAACATACTTCAGTTCTTAGAAAATCTTATTCCAAACTGAGGATGAAAATGGCGTTATATGGGAGGTATACGCCTATATGTTTATTGTATTAAGCAAGGCTGAAGAACACATTTCTTATGAGGAATGTGTCCGTACCACAGAAAACATGACATTACAGACGAGCTGTTGCTGAAACCGATGTTGTTATAACTAAGTTCAACTGTATATATACAGTGAAACCTTGTTAATGTGTTGCTTATTAACAGGTTTTCGTTCTTAGCACATCGTGAACCCAAAGTTCCAGTTCTCATCTTAGTAATCTCTACAAAAATACCTCACTTATTGCATTACGAGATTTCGCTACTACCGCTTAGTACGATCACACTTTTCCTAGCCCTGAAAATGTTATTTGTCTTCCCTTGTGAAAAAATCTTATTTCCAACTCAGGTCAGAGCTGTCACCATAGTTGCATGATTATGAGAGAAGGCCTTGAATTTCTGAACATCACAGGATAAGTTGCACCTTTGGGGAGCAAGCTTTAGGAATGTTCAGTTTTGCTTGCCAGTTAGCAGCAAGATTGCTGAATAATGCAGTGAATGTGGTTGTGCTTGTATTTCGCACTCCATTCAGATGTTATAAATTTATTTTGTGTTGAGTGGTACGGTGAAGTGTAGCGAATATCTGGATTAGGAACATTATCATGTGAAGTTGACTGGCATACTGCATATTTGTTTTGATATAGACTAGGTATGGATAAGGAAAAAGTCGTGAAATTCCTTACTGATGTAGACAAAATTAAAATCTTTCAGAAAGTGGACTGCATCTGCATCTTCAAGCACGCATAGATCGCGAATGTTCAAACTCGCACCTTCAAGTTTCAACTCGATCACTTGAGTTGGTCAAAGTTTTCTTGGATTTAAAATGGCGGCCAGTGTGTACAGGCTATATAGGTCGAGTGTACTATAACTTACAATTTATTATCTAAGAGTGTGAGCAGAAAATAATGTTTAATAACCCACTGGTCCGAAATAAAAGGCTCCTACTAAAATTTGTTTTGAGAAAGTGTGTTCTGCAATAATACTTTGATATTTTTATTGGACCCTGTGCACATGTTTTCATATTTGTTGTCTGTTTTTCAAACCTTTCAGTGCACTGTTGTTATTTTATAAGCCCCAGCGGAAAAGGTTTTCATATTTGTTCTCTCATGTTTTTCACATCTTTTAATACTTTCCTCTCATCTTTAGAAGTGGTAAGGCCTAGATATAATTTTCACTTTACTCGCGGGTACACGGCGTAAAATGCTCTCATGTTGGAAAAAATTGTATCCAGTGTTACCATGTCCCTGATGGATGGTTTTTATACGTATATTCAGTAGAACGTTTTCTCACTTAATGCATTATTTTTCCCTTGTCCCCTGCAGAAACGTATTAATGTGATTTTACTGTATATACGACTAAAACTGCAGGATGTTGAGGTGATACATAGTCTGAGTAAAATACTTTCTCCCTCACAGGTTATAATAATTGGAAGAGTTCTAAAATGCAGGACTGACAAAAATCTGAGATACTTCTAAACTACCTTGAGAGCAAAGTTCTCATTACTCAGTCTTAAAGAAGGCATACATCTATCAAAGGAGTAGCAGCACCAATGACATTTGCTTTAGCAACCTAAAAGGAGTAAGGTCATGCAAAACTGAAAGCCTATGAAATGTCACTATCAGGAAACACCTTACAATAGAGCTGACTGATCTTAACCTTGGACTCTGAATTTCCTCAGTACAATATTAATAAAGCTATATCCAAGAGATTAGGTAAAGATAGGCTGGAAAATCTCATACAGAAATTACCAGGAATTTTGAGAGAGAGAGGGAGAGATGGATGGCATAAATAAATTAGTGGTGCAGGTATAGCATATTATTAAGGACTTAAATGTACCTTGGAATTAACATCACATGGAAGCAAAATCATGATTTGACTCAGTATGCTACACAGGCAGGAAAGAAAGTATCATAGCCTTCCATAAAACTTGACAAGCTTTACTAGAAGATGTAGAAAAGAGAAAACAGTACAAGACTATTGTCAAAGAGTTCAAGTCTAGATTTTACCAAGAAGAAGAATATTAGAACAGGCAGAAAGAGAGCCCTTCTCAATTTTGAAACAACATTTGCCAAAATTCCCAAGAGCTATTGGTATAGATGCATGGGAGACACATTTCTCCATGTTTTAGAATCTAGAGACACTGAACAGAACCATTCACCTTGGAGGAGGTGGTGGTGGTGTATTGTTTTAAGAGAAGTACAACTAGGCAACCATCCTTTATATGACACTAATAAGAGAGAAAAATGGAAGGGATCTGACACTTCGAAAAATTAAGGTATCAGCCAAAGAAAAGCAAAGGCTGAGGGTGTGAAAATAAAAGGTTCTCTAGGCCTCAAAGGCTCTAATACCGTTGGAGTTGGAAAACAGCAAGAATATACCAAGTGAAGTTAGATATGACAGTCAAAATTGAGGAGCCTGGAAAAAGTAAGTAAGATGGAGGAAGTGGAAATAGTAATGAAAAAATGTAATGACAGGAAATTGGGTGAATCTGACGATATTCTCAATAAGCACATCAGAGTTATTATGTCATTATAGCCTATTATATTATTATATCAGGAGTGATGACTCCCTTGCTGTATCATCCTTCAAAGTACTATACTGGATTGATGGAGAGAAGAAGAACACTCGAAATGTTATATAACAGAGAAGGTGACCCCAGCGACCCGAATTCTTACCAGGGTGTAACTTTATAATGTGTGCTCCTCATGAATCTGAGAAAGATCCTCATGACGTGGATAATGACAGCTATAGATTTGACAATCGCAGACAAGCAATTTGATTTCTATACATAATAATGGGCTTTTGGGCTTAGCCATGTCAAGAAAACAAGGTGAAACTCTTTACGTTTCGCAGAGAACTGTGCTCCGCATCTTTAGATATTTCTAGGAAGGCTTCTGAACTCAGCAAATTAAGGAGAAAGAAATCCATTCTCCTTTATGCTTTTTACTGAGATGCTGGGACCATAACATAATTCCCAACTGTGTGGAGATGAAGCACACATTAAATACTCCTAAGGCCAGGAGAATATATCAGCACACTAGTAAGGTTCTTGTTATTGAGGGAGTGCATCACACTCGTAAGGATCTGGACTCAGTCTCCTGAGAGTTGTTTCACATAAACCTGCTTTTAAGCAACACTCTCTCACAGGAGTTGTAGTTGTCTTTCGATTGCATTACTGCTATACAGGCTGAACGAAAATTCAACCAGATGTCATTCAGGCAGAAATGTAAGTTCCCCCGATTGGCTCAGCAACTGGCAGTCTCTCGCACAAACACGGATGCTAGCAAAATTGTCATCAATCTTTCCAAGAAATCCTCATAAAAAGAGATTCATCAAGACTGCAAGCATCAGAAATGAAATTTCTTAGATTCACCATCCAGAAGACCAAGATGGACAAGTTAAGAAATGAGGAGGCGAGGAAAGAAGCTGGAATAAAGACACCCCTGAATCAGCACATCCAGACTACGGTGTTCCAGGTATGTGATGATGATGATGGAGCCTACAAGAACATCTATATCTATATATATAAAATAAGAGTTTTGTCTGTACATTGCTCAGAATTTGAAAATAATGGTATTTCTGTATAGGTCATGTCCATAGTAACAAGAAAATGTACTTTTTACTTTTCCGTAATTTCTGTCTGTCTGTCTGTCTGTCTGTCTGTCTGTCTGCCTGTCTGTCTGTCTGTCTGTCTGTCTGTCTGTCTGTCTGTCTGTCTGTCTGTCTGTCTGTCTGTCTGTGTGTATGTACACGCATCACGGGAAAACGGCTGAAGAGAATTTAATGAAAATCGGTATGTAAAGTCGGGGGATGAACCACTACAATCTAGGCTATAAATCATTTTATTCGCGCTGAGTAAAATGGTAGTTTAGGGGAAGGCCTTAAATTTAATTATCGAATATTTATATTATTAGCAGTCCTATCGATAAATACTATATAACTAAAGTTATATAGAATTCAATTTCCAATCATTTATGTCTTATACATTTTTACCGTACCGGCTCTGATAACACAGATATTAATGAATTTGTATTTTTGTTGCTAAGTCCATATCAACGCCGAGCCACGAGAAAATGAGTTAACAGAATTTAATGAAAACAGCTATATAGAGTCGGGGAATAAGAAACTACAGTCTAAGCTGTAAATAATTTTATTTTCCCAAGATGAAATGGTAGTTTAGGGGAAGGCGCCTGAAATGTAATTTTTAAATACCGGTACCTATGTTATTGGTGCTATTGAAAAGTACGGTACTACATAACAAAAGTTATAGACAATACACTTTCCGATTCAGTTTTACAGTACCGACTATGATAAGAGTGGTATTTCAGAAGGCCTACAATATCCAAAGCGCATAACACTGATCAACAATAACTTTACATTGACCATTGTTTGTTGTGATGTTCTTCGTACCGCTCAACTCCGATAGATGGGATTACTACTGCGTACCGAGTATAACAGCCTGACTGAACATTGGCGGGCAATAGCTATTTAGTTGGAAAACATTCTTCTTTAACATGCCACTCCTCTGGTTCATACATTTTTTGATACTGCAGGTACGTAACACACTGGTTCATCATAGCATTCGGGCTATTCAATCACTACTCTGAGGCACTGATTGGAATGAGTAGTGTGCATATTTAATGGAATAATGACAGAGGAGTGTTCATGGCAGTCTGCAACCTGGTTGTTCCAGCTCTGAAACTTTGGACTGTTAGGTCGGCACCGTTGTACTGTTCGTTGAAAGTGAGAAAGTGTGCGGTTTTTCATTTGATCGAGTATTTTGTATGATAACATTCTTTCAATCGCTACATTCCTACTGACGTTTTTGTAATGACCTATGTTGAATTCAGTTAGGAGAACCGCCAAGTCAGTCTTTCAGAGAATCCCGTAGCGAAGCACGGGTACATCAGCTAGTCCAAAATAAATTTGAAAAGACAGGTGGAGGGGAAAAGACCTGCGGGAAGACCTAAAACCCAGTGGATGGACATGATCAAGGTTGATCTAGTTACCAGAGGATGGACATTGGATGATGATTTCCATGACAAGTTGTATATGGACAGGAAAACGTGGAAGAGTCTCATTAACAGCACCCGGGAAACTGGAACTGTACAATGATGATGAAGAAAGCATTGGTACCTAGCAAGTGGCTGCACAATTTGGGCCATATAGCTGTCAGCTGGCATTCGGGAGATAGTGGGTTCGAACCCCTATGTCGGCAGCCCGTAAGATTTTTTCCATGGTTTCCCATTTTCACACCAGACAAATGCTGGGGCTGTAACTTTAGGCTACAGTTCCTTCCTTCCCATTCCTAGCCCTTCATTGCCTTAAGACCTATCTGTGTGTGTGCAACATAAAGTAAATCGTAATTTTAAGAACAATTCTTTGGTGCTCCCTCAACAGGCTTAGGACTGGACATGGCTGTTGCAACTAGTTCCAGCACAAGCAGGGCTAGATCAGCTCAGCAGTGTACGACTGTGGTGTAGAGGAGCAGAGTATCGAACACCTTAACCAGAGCTGCCCTCCCGTTCTTACCTTGCAAGCCCTAACAAACTGTTCATTCTCACTGCCAGACCTTGAGCAATAAAATAACGTAGCGATCGCAACTCCGCACCTGCAGCCAATTGTTCATGTTTCACTCTGGCATTTGAAACCCGAGCAAAAATATAACTTACTTGAAGCCCTCCTCCCTCGTCATCGCTCTAAGTAGCTCGAGTTTATACCACTTCTGTACTTATTGGAGACTGTTTTTCTTATAGGTAGCCAATACGACAATGTTCACTTAAGGAGTGTACAAACTGACAAATTTGTTCAGTCAGCACATAACTCTGGTAGAGGAAGGTTCCACTAATAAGGCAATAAATCAGGATAAATCGCACCTCGTCTGACCCTTCTTAAGAAAGGGATAGTCTCTCATGAACCTCTCATCCAATTGGAATAACATTCTAATGTTTACCATTCTTGTTGTAACAAACAGAATTCAAAAAAAGATTTAAAATGTACATTTTTCAGGGGGGGAGAAGTTAATTTACAGTGAAATTATACACCCCCTCTGGGACTCACATAGACATGGGCGCCACTCCCTGGGCAAGGCTGCCTCTAAAGCCGGGCACACATTGAGAAGCAGTTGGCTGCAGAGCAGGACAGTGCGAAGCTTACGAAACTGCGAAGTGGACGTGAGCGCACATTGCCACGCAGGGTCTCGTCCGTTTTCAGAAAGAACATGTTTTCTTTAGACTCTGTGATTTTTTTTGCTAGTTGTTTTAAGTCACACCGACACAGATAGGTCTTACGGCGACGATGGGACAGGAAAGTGCTAGGAGTGGGAAG
The DNA here is from genome assembly GCF_040414725.1 of Anabrus simplex. Classification (NCBI taxonomy): domain Eukaryota; kingdom Metazoa; phylum Arthropoda; class Insecta; order Orthoptera; family Tettigoniidae; genus Anabrus; species Anabrus simplex. Next base: position 180,819,879 of record NC_090269.1, read on the forward strand.
GAAGCGGCCGTGGCCTTAATTAAGGTACAGCCCCAGCATTTGCCTGGTGTGAAAATGGGAAACCACGGAAAACCATTTTCAGGGCTGCCGACAGTGGGGTTCGAACCTACTATCTCCCGAATACTGGATACTGGCCGCAATTAAGCGACTGCAGCTATCGAGCTCGGTATTCTGTGATATTGGGGCATCCAGTATAAAGAGGCTCTTTTTTTCTTTTTCTTCGAGCATTAGTGATTTTTCTCATTTTGATAGTCATCTTCACAATTTCCCTTGTGCTGATGGCAACGCGGTTGTTCACCTTAAGAAAATCGCAATAAAACAACCACCTTCGCCAGTTTACAAGACTGAACAATATTTCTATGTTAGCAATGTTCGGCGTTCATATGGACTATGCAAAAAATCTAAATTCATGATTACTTTTTATATTTTTTATGTCACACCGACACGGATAGGTCTGATGGCAACGTTGGAATAGGAAAGGGCTAGGAATGGGAAGGAAGCGACCGTGGCCTTAATTAACGTACATTGTATTGTTTATTTCAGCTTTAGTGATTTTTTATAGAGATGAATATATACATGGTGATTTGACTATCAATCGATTTATTATTTTAGTATTAATGTTTGTGTTGTCAATAATATTTTTGATTATTAGACCAAATTTAATTAGAATGATAAGAATTTTAGCTATAGGGTTTCCTAAATTAGCATTTTTTCATCTTTTAACGCATGCATTATTTAAGGCTCTTTTATTTATATGTGCTGGTTCATTAATTCATAATATGAAGGATTCTCAAGATATTCGGTTTATGGGAAATATGGGAAATTTGTCTGGTGTGAAAATAGGAAACCACGGAAATTAAATGAAATGAGTTTCATAATGATAGATCCGTATTTAACTGTGAATACAATAGAGTAAATTAATGTATTATTTGGGTCCACCTTTTCAATACAAAATGTAAATAGTTTAAATTACATAAATGATTAGGGACTAGTTTCGGCCTAGTACTAGGTCATCGTCAGCCTAAAGAAAAATTAAAACACAAAATATCGAAGAAATTAAACAATGTAAAGACACGTACGGTTTCGTAAAAGTACATACCATGTGAGATATTATGCAGCAATATGTTAAAAAATAACTCTCTGAAAGAGATTCATAATAAGTCCAGTGCATATTAAAAAGATGTTATGGAAAGGAATCCTTGAGTTGCTGGAATATGCTGGCTCCTTTAAGATGCAGGTATCCAATTGAAGAACCACTGAGCCGAAGTTACGTCGTTTATTTTTGAATAAAGTCCAGTGCATCGTATAGCATTAAAAAGCCCAGTGCGCACTAAAAAGATGTTAAAGAAATAATTCTTGAGTTTCTGGATAAGGAGATTAGAATATGCTGGCTCCTTTAAGATACTGGTATCCAATTGAAGAACCACTGAGCTGAAGTCACGTCGTTTATTTAGATTAAAGACCAGTGCGCCGTGTAGGATTAAAAAGTTGATAGGGATAGACATTTTTCAGTTGTTGGTCAAGGAATTCAACATATGCTGGCTTCTTAAATTTGCTGCTGTATATTCGAAGAACAACTGAGATGAAGTTACGTCATTTTTTAAGATATTCATAGACGTAAAAACACATGGATGCTGGAAAGGCTCTTCAGTATTTGGAACTTGAAGGAAGGTACTTGTTGCGCATGGAGGCTTAGCAATCCAAAGATGCGCTATATTATGTTAAACAATAGAGATCCATAAAAAGGTCCCGTGCGCCGTATAAAAGTAACAAGTTGTAAAAGTAATACTTAAGTTGTTGGTCATGGAAATCGAAAAACGTTGGTTTCCAAGCGATGCTGTTGTTCATTCAGAGATCAATTGCAATTACAGTACTGTAACATTATCTTGTCAAGATGTTTATAAACTTGAAATAAATGTCGATGCGAAGTAAGATGCTAGAAGAAAGCTCTTCTGTTTCTAGAATCTTGAAGGACGATGGATGTTATGCGAGGAGGATTAACATATATGGAGTTAAATAAAGGTAGATAGAAATTCGCAGTTCAATGCGGACCATACACTTGACTCTGAATAAATGACGGCAAGGAAAGAAAGAAATTTGGTCAGGTGGAAGAAAATATTTAAACAAAATATGTCAAAAGGGAATTAACGCGTGTTGTAATAAGCTGAAGAGAGAAATGGGGGTAGGTGAGGTTTAAAGGAAATCTTGAGGAGGTGAAGGGAGAAAAATAACGGAAGGAGAAGAATAGGGGAGGGGGAGAGGATATTAAGGTGTGGCTGAGGGATGTGAGAATATGGAAGATTGTTTAAGAAAAGTACTATAAATAGAATGAAAAATCGGACCTTTAATATTAGATTTTGATTGGCTGAAAAGCTGAATGAGCAGGTCAAAAAGAATATTCGATTTTTCGGAAATGTCATTAAGATTGAAGTTTGGATTAAAATATTGGTTTAGATTTATAAAGCAATTCTCTATTATGTTAAGGAGGGGTCCTTTATTCATAATTTTGAGAATTACCTTTGAGATTTGAGATTTCCTTTGAACCTTACCTACCCCCATTTCTCTCTTCAGCTTATTACAACACGCGTTAATTCCCTTTTGACATATTTTATTTAAATATTTTCTTCCACCTGACCAAATTTCTTTCTTTCCTTGCCGTCATTTATTCAGAGTCAAATGTATGGTCCGCATTGAACTGCGAATTTCTATCTACCTTTATTTAACTCCATATATGTTAATCCTCCTCGCTTAACATCCATCGTCCTTCAAGATTCTAGAAACAGAAGAGCTTTCTTCTAGCATCTTACTTCGCATCGACATTTATTTCAAGTTTATAAACATCTTGACAAGACAATGTTACAGTACTGTAATTTCAATTGATCTCTGAATGAACAGCAGCATCGCTTGGAAACCAACGTTTTTCGATTTCTATGAGCAACAGCTTAAGTATTCAGGATCGAGAAGGCAGTGACTGATGATGTTCGCGAGTAATTACCTTGCTCAAGTTTTGGTATTTAATAGATGTTCGTAATCGTTACATTAGTGCAAGAGTGATCAGAAATAAATATTTAGATCACCTACTACATTCCTGTAAGTAAGATACCTGACATTATTTCCGTGGTCCTTGTGTGAAGTGAAGAACTATACAGATAACCTAAAACCCTTTGTTGACCCACTCAAAATGGCCACCACTGTTGATAGAGGTCGGCATTTATCGAATTCAGTGAATGAAAAAAGCAATGATATTTTTCCTCAACAGACACTATGCAAGCCAACAAATAGTAATAACAACACCGTAAATAACCCTCCACATCCTAACAGTGCATCAGGTAACCAAATGACAACCGTCACAAGTAGGCCTAGTAACGAACGTAATTCAAGGTTCAGCTATTCTGCTGCAATACAGTCGTACCCCTCCAAAGAACAAGCTAATCGTCGCCATAAGACCTATCTGTGTCGGTGCGACGTAAAGCCCCTAGCAAAAAAAAAAAAGAACAAGCTATTGTAATCGAATCTCATGACGAGATCAGTATCAAGGATTATGTGCTAGCTATAGGTAAACTTACAACCCCTAGCAACATTCGGATTGTTTCACGTATATCGAACGGAAGGATATGCATCTTTCTCTCTAGTAGGAAAAATGTCGAAGATCTAATATTGACAAACCCTAAGATCTTAATAAACAATGTATCACTGGAAATACGACCCCTTTTAACAAAAAAACAAGAGTATTATATTATCCGACGTCTGTCCTGTGATCCCAAACTATGTTATTGAAGAGGAATTGTTAAAACTCGGTGTGAAAATCATGTCTAGGATTACCCCAATCAGAGCAGGTTTGTCAATTCCAGGATTCTCCCACATTTTAAGCTTTCGAAGACAAATGTACATTCAGAATGAAGACTTTGATAAACTCCCCGAATCCCTTCATCTCGAATACGATGGTACAAACTACTGGATTTACCTATCATCCGACTCACCCACTTATTTTCTTTGCCATACCGAAGGACATCTGGCCAAAGATTGTCCTAACAACGTATCACTTCCAAAAGATGAATCCTCTTCGAATAATTTTCCTCAGCTCCAAGAGATTTCACAAAAGTCACAGGTCGAAAACCCTAAAACAGACATCGGTACTTCTAGCTCTTCGAGCTCACTCCCAAAAGATAGGCCTACTCAAGAAGCCACTTCAATGACCAACCCTGACTTAGCACTTAGCCAAGTCTGTAATGATCCTCCCTCCTCCAGAATTCAAATTGAGAGAGAAATTGCAGCACCTATGGAAACACACGCCACCCCTACAACAGTGAATTTTTCTGGATGTAAAAGGCCAATTTCACTAGCTAGCAGTGAAACAACTAATCCAAATCCTCCTGATAGCAACAAATCCATACTGGCCTCTCCTGAACAAATAGAAAACCGTAAGACAAATCACACTTCCAAGAAACCCAAGACAGACACGCAAAAATCAATAAGTGATGTGCTCCTGCCAGTAAAACAAGTTCTGGAAGCCGACCCATCAATATTCCCCCTCAGCTACCTACAGCTCCAGTCCCTCTTTGAAAATACAGTTGGTGCCAAGGACATATCAGAAATTGCTTCAAACTACACACAAGACATAGAAGGTCTTGCTAAAGCCCTTCAAAAACTCTATCCTTACTATACCGATAAAAGCATAAAAAACAAAAGCACTCGAATAGTAAAAAAAACTACAGAAATCCGCCAGTCAAAGTGAAGACCCAACGCATATCAATGTAACGACAGACTATTCCAGTGACGACAATTCCTTCCCAGTATAACAATGGCGATAAACCTCGTTCTGCTTTTGATCATTATTATGGCAACATTACTCCAATGGAATCTTAACAGTTATCGATCACAGTTAGAATATCTACAACTCCTAATAAACAAACACCAACCATCTGTTATCTGTCTCCAAGAAACAAACTTTCAGAACGACTTTGCTGCCAATCTAAGACTCTACAGTGTCTACCACAAAAATAGAACTAATGTGAATCATGCGAGTGGAGGAGTAGCTACTTATATCAAAAACAATGTCTATGCCAAAGAAATTACTGTTAACACTAATTTGGAAGCTGTAGCAATTTCAGTCCATCTACCACCTTCTCTATGTATCTGCAATGTTTATATTCCAAACAGTTATTTGTTTCAAGGTGACGATCTACGAAACCTTAGCCACCAACTACCTAAACCATTCATCCTAGTAGGCGACTTCAACAGCCACAACACGTTATGGGGTAGCCATAGTTCTGATGCAAGAGGAAAAGAGATAGAAAAGATACTTGATGAATTTGATTTAATTCTAATGAACTCTACTGCTCCAACTCGCTTTGACTTAGCCCACGGCACCTGTAGTAGTATAGACCTAACCATCTGCACACCGGACGTAGCAACCCTTTTCAACTGGTCTGTTTATTCAAAACTCCAAGGAAATAGTGACCACTTCCCAATACTAATCAATAATGAAAATTCTTCTGTCAACTCCTCATTTATTAACAACTCTAAATGGAACTTAAATAAGGCAGATTGGACAAAATTTAGGCAGACAGTCAATAATCACTTAAAAGACTTAACCCCCCCAAATGATTTCCCTATCTAAGCACATAAATATCATTGTTCAAGATTTCACAGAATTTCTTGTTAAATCTGCAGACATGAGTGTTCCAAAAGTAACTTCAAATTCCTTTAAGAAAACAGTACCTTGGTGGAATGACACTTGTAAGGAGGGTATTAAGAATAAGAATCACCGGGCGAGTTGGCCGTGCGCGTAGAGGCGCGCGGCTGTGAGCTTGCATCCGGGAGATAGTAGGTTCGAATCCCACTATCGGCAGCCCTGAAAATGGTTTTCCGTGGTTTCCCATTTTCACACCAGGCAAATGCTGGGGCTGTACCTTAATTAAGGCCACGGCCGCTTCCTTCCAACTCCTAGGCCTTTCCTATCCCATCGTCGCCATAAGACCTATCTGTGTCGGTGCGACGTAAAGCCCCTAGCAAGAAAGAAGAATAAGAATCATGCTTTCTACCTCTACAAAAGGAAACCCACACCTGAAAATAAAGCCCAATTTCAGAAATATAGAGCAATCGCTCGAAAAGAAATTAAACTCAGCAAAAAGAATTCATGGCTATCATTTGTCTCCTCGCTAAGTTCCCAAACCCCACAAAAGGAAATGTGGAATACACTTCAAAGAATAAATGGCAAATATAATCACTTCTACATTACTTCCCTCAGAAACTCTGTTGATGGAACCTTCATAAACAAACCTCAAAACATCGCTGATAAATTAGCTGACACATTTGCCGAGATCTCTAGTGACAAAAATTATGATCCCGAATTTCTCCATACAAAGAAATCTAGTGAATCCGTTGATCTAAGGAACCCAACTATAATCTAAACGATGCTTTTCAACTGCAGGAAATAATTACTGAACTTGAAAAATGTGGCAAATCTAGTCCTGGCCCAGATAGGTCCCTTATGAATTTCTAAAACAGCTTCCACTAAGTGCAATAAATTATCTTCTGGCCATTTTCAACCACATATGGAGCTCTAAGACATTTCCTGACCAATGGCGAAATGCCATTGAAGTTCCAATACCCAAACCAGGGAAAGACAACTCAATTGCAGAAAATTACCGCCCTATTCCTTTAACTAATGCGATGTGTAAACTCATAAAGAAAATAGTCAACAAAAGATTACGCTGGTATCTCGAGCACAAAAATTGTTTCAGTAATGTACAAAACAGGTTCCGTAAAGCACACTCCACAACAGACACTTTGATAAGTCTGGAATCTGAAATACAGGAAGCGTTTCTCAATAACCAACACCTAATAGCAGTCAGTATAGATATTAATAAGGCATACGACATGGTATGGAAAGACTATGTAATCAAAGTACTAATGACACATTATATATCTGGAAATATCCTATATTTCATTTATAATTTTCTCCAGATGCGCCGAATTCAAGTTAGAGTAAATGGAATGCTGTCAAAGGAAGTAGTAATCAACAATGGAGTCCCACAAGGATCAGTTATCAGTGTAACACTGTTTCTTGTGGCAATTAATGGTATAGTCTCTAACATCCACTCACCAGTTAAGTGTTGCCTTTTTGCTGACGATTTGATAATCTTCTGCCCAGGGAAAAACATTACAACGACTCAACTCCTATTACAAGAATCAATTGTAAATATTCAAAACTGGACTAAAACCACAGGATTCAAACTTTCTAAAACTAAAACCAAATGTATTCTCTTCTCCAAAAATAAACATACTATCGCTAACCCTGAATTATATATGGAAGACCATAAAATTGAATCAGTTAAAACTATTAAAATTCTAGGACTTCTATTTGATAACAAGACCACCTGGACCCCATACCTTAAAAATCTTAAAGACGAGTGTCAAAGAAGAATGAATATCATGAAAATTCTCTCAGCAAAAACTGGGGAGCAGGCTACCATGTCCTAATGAACACATACAGAGCCACAATCAGAGCCAAACTGGATTATGGCAGTATAGTATATTGTTCTGCCAGACCATCTACTCTTAAGATCCTTGATACCATCCAATCTTCAGCTCTTCGAATTGCCCTAGTAGCCCACCGCACCAGCCCCATAGCTAGTATAGAGATTGAAGCCAACGAACCACCACTTGAAATCAGACGTAAACAGCTGAGTTTGACATGCGCAATCAAGATAGCTGGTACAAATAACCAACACTTGAAAAAACACCTAATTTCAAAGAGACATAAAGGAAAACTTTTTTTTTGCTAGCGGCTTTACGTCGCACCGACACAGATAGGTCTTATGGCGACGATGGGAGAGGAAAGGCCTAGGAGTTGGAAGGAAACGGCCGTGGCCTTAATTAAGGTACAGCCCCAGCATTTGCCTGGTGTGAAAATGGGAAACAACGGAAAACCATCTTCAGGACTGCCGATAGTGGGATTCGAACCTACTATCTCCCGGATGCAAGCTCACAGCCGCGCGCCTCTACGCGCACGGCCAACTCGCCCGGTCCCAAAGGAAAACTAACTGGATCTCAACCCCAACCCTTTAACATCAGAATATCCAATCTTCTCAAAGAAATAAACCTCAGCCTTCCACCCATTTTATTTCCACACAACTCACTAGATACCCCTCCATGGAAAACTCATTTGCCTCCAGTCAACTGGGAATTGAACAACAATCTTAAAGCTCAAACTGACACAGCAAAATTCCAACAGTTATTTAATGAAATTCGTAATAGATACTCATCATATAGTGCAATTTATACTGATGGATCAAAATTCAATGAGAGAAATGGTTGTGCAGTGAAATATAAAGACTATAGTAAGCTATACAGACTACCAGATCTTTTCACAGTTTTTACAAGTGAACTGTATGCTCTTAAACAGGCCATGATTCACATTTCAAAAGCAAGCTACAATAACTCATTCACAATATTCTCTGATTCCAAAAGTGCATTAACATCATCAATACAAAATCTATCAAGAACACACCTACTTGTTAAAGAAATTCAAATGCTGTACCACAAGATCAAGATTGCAGGAAAAAATGTTATTTTTATGTGGATACCATCTCACAGAGGAATACCAGGCAATGAATCAGCTGATCAAGCAGCAAAAGAAGCTACTAGTCTTCCAATCAACGACCGTCAAATTTCCACGCCACATTCTGGTATCATCGCTTATATCAAAATCAAACTACACGAACAATGGAAAATGAACTGGCTTAAAACTTCCACTAGCAACCTCCAAAAAATTAAAATGATATCTACGAGAACATATCCTCTCCAATACCTCGCCAGACATGAACAAGTCTTAATCTCCCGACTAAGGATAGGACATACGAAGATCACCCACAACTATCTCCTAGAAAAGTAACAACCTCCCACCTGCAGCAAATGTAACTGCTCTCTCACTGTCAAGCATATCATCTCAGAATGTCAACTGTATGACCATTGGCGCCAACACCACAACATACCTAAAGAAATGGAACTGACACTGTCTTCACCAGCACTAAGTCATCAAGTCATCAACTTCCTCAAAGACACTGGCTTGCACTCCAAAATGTAATTACATTATACTTATTTTTTTCTTTACATTTTTATAATTACATTATTATTATTATTATTATTATTATTATTATTATTATTATTATTATTATTATTATTATTATTATTATTAGCATTATTCTGTAATCACATGTAAGAGTCACGATAAGACCTTGGAGTTAAAGCGACTATAAACAACCCTAATAAAATAATTGAAAAATATAAGTATTACTTTTACAACTTGTTACATTTATACGGCGCACGGGACCTTTTTATGGATCTCTATTTTTTAACATAATATAGGGCATCTTTGGATTCCTAAGCCTCCACGCGCAACAATTACCTTCCTTCAAGTTCCAAAAAACTGAAGAGCCTTTCCAGCATCCATGTGTTTTTACGTCTATGAATATCTTAAAAAATGACGTAACTTCATCTCAGTTGTTCTTCGAATATACAGCAGCAAATTTAAGAAGCCAGCATATGTTGAATTCCTTGACCAACAACTGAAAAATTTCCATCCCTATCAACTTTTTAATCCTACACGGCGCACTGGTCTTTAATCGTAAATAAACGACGTGACTTCAGCTCAGTGGTTCTTCAGTTGGATACCAGTATCTTAAAGGAGCCAGCATATTCTAATCTCCTTATCCAGCAACTCAAGAATTATTTCTTTAACATCTTTTTAGTGCGCACTGGACTTTTTAATGCCATACGGCGCACTGGACTTTATTTGTAAATAAACGACGTAACTTTGGCTCAGTGGTTCTTCAATTGGATACCTGCATCTTAAAGGAGCCAGCATATTCCAGCAACTCAAGGATTCCTTTCCATAACACCTTTTAAATATGCACTGGACTTATTATGAATCTCTTTCAGAGAGTTATTTTTTAACATATTGCTGCATAATATCTCACATGGTATGCACTTTTACGAAACCGTACGTGTCTTTACATTGTTTAATTTCTTCGATATTTTGTGTTTTAATTTTGCTTTAGGCTGACGATGACCTAGTACTAGGCCGAAACTAGTCCCTAATCATTTATGTAATTTAAACCATTTACATTTTGTATTGAAAAGGTGGACCCAAATAATACATTAATTTATCCACTATCTCCCGAATGCAAGCTCATAGCAAGGCGATCCTAACAGCACGACCGACTTGCATGGCGAAGTCATTAATAGGATCAGAGGAGGAAAATATTTATTTACAAATGTACTGCCAGAATTTCATCTAGTTGCCACAAGACACAATATACTAAAATCAATCAACATTGACAATCTGTTGTGAACGCGTTTGCATTTATATTTGACAAGACATGATAAATTATTTTCCGTACTTATCTCTTCACATAAATGTGATGATGGATGACGGGGACGGAGTCGGCGATGATGCTCTCCATAATTAGCATTAGATTTTTGTCTTAAATACTCTATGTTGCAAGAACTTGGGTCACGGATTGTTTCATAGATATTTGGGCATTACATTTTCTTGTACTGTTTGTTTTAACGTCGCACTAACACATCGAAGGTTTTCGGCGACGGAAGGGTGAGAGATTCTAAAGGTAGCGGCCGTGGTCTTCATTAGGGTCAGCCCCAGCTTTTGCCTAGTGTGAAAATGGGAAACCCCGGAAAACCATCTTCAGGGCTGCCGACAGTGGGGTTCGAACCCACTATCTCCCGAATGCAAGCTCACAGCTGCGCGACCCTAACCACACGCCCACTTGCTCGGTGGATTACATTTTAGGCCTTCGTCTAAAATAACCTTGTTACATAAATAATTTTAAAATTTAATAGATATTTATAACCACATTTTACATGCTTCGTCATTTGGTAACCGCTGATGAGAGGAAGTTATGTAAGATTTCTCTCTGCCTGATTTCAAGCTTGGAAGATGAAACCGCAATCCTAATTATAAACAGAGGTGTCTAGTTCATTTGCATGTTTTTACCAACTTAGTACCGGTACTGAAAGATACAAGAATCTAAAATGCTATGCTTTTTACATTGCATCTACACAGATGGCAACAATGATGGTATAGGACAGAACTAGGTCTGGGAAGGAGGCAACCATGGCCCTTAATTAAGATACAGCTTCAGCTTTTCCCTAGTGTAGAATATGGGAACACATGGAAAGCAATATTCAGGGCTGCCGACAGTAGGATTTGAACCCGTTATTTCCCAAATGCAAGTTCACAGAGAGAGTGAAAGGAAGCAGTGTGAAAACGTAGGTATTCTAAGAGCCATATTACACACCAGAATCCTTAGACAAAGTTGCTACGTCCTTCTGAATGAGAGTACATAAAGAATAGAGAAATAATTACTTTAGTCTAGTTATTTATCAATTTTTTCAACAACATTGATGAATCGCTCTATAACTACAGACTGGTTTTCAATTGCTGCAATTAGCCTCCCTGTTATTTTGTTTTGTAAACATCCATTTTCAGCCTCTGTAGAGAGCCTTGGTCATAAGCATTGCTGCCTCAGCCTGCTGCTTTGCAGTTTCACCAATCATCTGCAAAGAAAGAGAACAATTTATGACTAATATTTTCTTCTTTAAAAATATCTTGCTCTGGTCTTATATCGCACAGACTCGAACAGGTCCTATCCCATTGTTACTGTTTCGAGGTATCTGTGGAACAGCAGAGGTGAAAGAAGGTGCGGGCTGGAATGGGTCTAACTACAAGTCCGAAAGATGAATTTAAAAGTTAAATAAAGGTTATATTTTCAATAGACAACAAGAGTTAACAAAAGTTTACATAGAATTTGAAACCTTAACAAGCCAACAACAAGCCAAAATCAGGTACAAAGAAATCACACTATTCAGGGGTTTATTACACGATCTGGGCTTCGAGCACCAAGTATAATTTCTGAGTTCTCAGCTCACAATCACAAAATCCCAAAGGGCAGAAAACCCTTAATTACATGGAGCATTAGCTCCCGACTTTACATCTCAAGCCTTGCTAAGGCACTTTTACCACAACACCATAAAGAGCTGACCCGCTCTCGATCTTTCAAGCCTATTTAAGAGGCCATAAACTAACTTAACACTAACTGCCCTCAAGGTACACGTACAGTGAAACAGGGGTATCTTGTACCCAACCTACAGGGCCTTCGCAAGAAGAAAAAGCAAAAAACAATAGGTTAAGTTACTGGCCCAAGGTACGGAGAGGACTGGAGGCGTGAACTTGCACTCCTAAATACACATTTTAAAACTTAAGTGGCGCTAGGACGATCACACAGGGGCTAATCCCAATCTATGGAGGTGAGTAGTATACAAGATAAATTTAACACATTAAGAAGGAAGAGAAAAACCGTTATGAAAACATAGTCACCTCAAATTCAAAATGAAGAGGAGCTCGAGAGGGTGAAGCGCTCTCTATCCCCGAATTAAAGTTCAAGAAAACTGAAGTTTACCAGGAAAAGGGTTTACATGTTTAATAGGTTACATATTAAAGGTTTCGAACCCTCCCCGAGAGCTAGACTGCTGAGCTAGCAAGAAATAAAGATGCTAAAAGGCCATTACCTTGTTGAAGATCTGCTATCTGAAGAACGAGGCGCTTCCCGCCCCCTGCTACATATTCACACACTGAGTTAGATGTTATACTAGTGGCCCGGAGACAAGAAAATCAGCAGTTTTTATACCCTCGTGGAAAATTTGAGACCTTTCAAGAATGAGTAGACACACCTTCTCAACTTTGTTGGATAGCTTAGAGCTACATATCCATATCGAAGAAGACATACATGATTGGATGAGAATTAATTAAAGAAATTCGGGATTGGCTAAATTCAAAACAGGCGGATAGAAAGGATTAATTCTGCCAACCCACAAACCACAGAACAAAATTTAGTAAAGACAAAACTTATGAATACAAAATTTCTTCAAGAAGGTACATGCCTTTACACCAGAGTGTGTTATCATAGTTTTTGGTAGAGACATCTGTTAGAGAATGTCCACACTTCTTGATCCATGAAAAACAAAAGCAAATCAAAAACAGTCAGTGACATCTTCTGATAAAACGTAGAATTAGTTCAGTTGTAAAGTTCAGAGCTTCTCCTGTAGAGGAGTTTCAATTGGCGCAAGATTTGAACTTGCGTCATAGAGGTGTACCGCCCGGTACAATTACCATAAGACCTGCCTGTGTTAGTACATCATAAAACAAATAACAAAAAATACCCACATGCCATTGCTCACTTGTCAGTAAAAAACTCAAAGTAAACTCAAAAGATAAAATATATGAAGCATTTGCCAAGGAAATCCAATTAGTAAAGTATATATGTATATTTATATATTAGTGGGAAAGAAAAAGATGAAGTGTGTCATACATTTCATGCATACTGCAGGTTTTTGGACAGCTGGAGTAATAGGCATTGGTCACAATATTTAAATAGGAGAAATCTGCTGCAGACATTCATGTTTATTTATAAATTCATCTTGTTTTGCAGATATAGCCAGTTATTTCCTCAACAAGTTAGTATTTTGTATGAATAACTTATAAAGGATGGCCGTAGTAGACTTTGTATAGCCAATTGCATCAGATGTGTGGACAATAAGTATTTCAATATCTATTTATTTGTTTATTTAATCGTATCAGAAACATACATTATACTTACAATTATACAGGGCAATATCAAATCTGGTACTATAATCATTAATCATTTCTGATGATGGCAGGTAATGATGTGATTTAAACTCTACATAAATACAAAATTAATTAAATGTAGTTTGACCAATAAGCGGCTAATTTACATGCTTCCTGGGTACCGTTGATCACATTCTGTAGAGAGCAAGTAGTTTGACACAAGTTACAAATAAGAACATGGCTCATCGTCTGTTCTTCACCACATTCACATAGAGTGGAGTCACAAACAAAACCCCACTTTTTCATGTTGGCAACCTGTTGAGCGTCTTCCATGTTGACCAACTTTCCTCGTGGCCTGGAGGAAGTCTTTCGGAAGGCGTCATCCATCCTGCATGGTGGCTGGATCTGTTGTTGTTGTTGTTATTGTGGTTGGAGAGGTTTATGGGCTCTATTATTTCACCCAGCCACAACACTTATTATCGTGATATTACACTTATAATGCGAAATCACACGCAATTAGTCTCACTACGACACATATCTTCGTTGCACTACCAAGGTCACAAGAACAGAGTTGAGGATCATGTCTATGTACACAGCTAAAGTAGCGCGAAACATAACAAAAGAAGTGCGTAAAAGCAAAAAAAAAAAAAACCAGTGGATGCAGGAGTATGTTACCGTGCGAACATTAAAAAGACAGTAATTTACAAATGAATATGAGAGTCATCCAATTACATCAGCACTCGGAGTACCACATATAAAGGAGGAGTGGCGGGAGAAGTTAAAGCGATGTTTATACAGAGGAGTAAGGGCATGATTAAAGCGAAGACGAATAATGTTGGTAATGTGACGGCGAGAATAATTACCCTTCAAATACCAAGGATAGGGAGGAATACAAGGCTGGATATTGTATTGATAGCGACCTTTATAAGAAGCTGATCGAGTCCAATCTTCTTGCCACTGACGATAAGCGTAAAAATCGGGTAGAGGAACTGCAAGTTGAAGTACGGATTTTCCATCACGAGCAGCTCGCGTAGCGAATAAATCCGTCTGTTCATTCCCATAGATACCTATATGACTAGGGATCCAGACAAAAGTGAGAACCACCCCAGATTGATACAAGGTATAAATGAGACTTTTAACATGATACAAATACCAGTTAAAAGAAAGATGACAGGACATGAGCGACTGAAAGGCACTGAGAGAATCCGTATAAATATCTGCTTTAGGTATAGAATGATGCTTAATGTACATGAGAGCTTGACGAATAGCAAAACGTTCCGCAGTATAGATAGAAAAGTCACTGGGTAAACGATAGAGTTCAGCAACATTGGTATTGACAATATAGAACGCTGCTCCAACGCCAGAAAAGATTTTTGAGCCATCTGTACATATGATGACGCCTGATTCACTTAGAGCAAAACGTAGTTTTTTAAAAGGAGGGCCAGTTAACGAAGAACCAGGAATAGAAGAGGAAAAGGAAGATGTAGGGGAGATAATGATAGAAGGGACAAAAAATAAACAGTCAAAATGTACTGTATAAAAGGGAGAAGAAGGAGTGCGTAAGATAGTATTTTTATAGGAGAGAAGAAATTGATATGCATACAACCAAGCAGGAATCTTACGACGGCGAGCCTGTGAAATAAGGGAGTATTCATCTAATAACTGCAATTCAGGAAGCAATGGGTGTTGAGCCAGGGCAAATCTTTTAAGTAAATATTTAGATGTTATCATTTTACGGCGAATTGGAAGAGGGAGCTCACCGGTCTCGACAAGGAGAGCATTAGTATGGGTAGACAACAATGCTACAACACAAGTTCTCATGGCTTTAAATTGTATAGTACACTGACTGACAAAGCAAATGCAACACCAAGAAGGAGTGGTTCGAAAGGGATGAAAGTTGGGGAAAAAACAGAGACGGCACGGACGAATAATTGATGTTTATTTCAAACCGATATGCAGGTTACACAATGCGCACGGCATCGACTCAGTAGGATGTAGGACCACCGCGAGCGGCGATGCACGCAGAAACACGTCGAGGTACAGAGTCAATAAGAGTGCGGATGGTGTCCTGAGAGATGGTTCTCCATTCTCTGTCAACCATTTGCCACAGTTGGTCGTCCGTACGAGGCTGGGGCAGAGTTTGCAAAAGGCGTCCAATGAGATCCCACACGTGTTCGATTGGTGAGAGATCCGGAGAGTACGCTGGCCACGGAAGCATCTGTACACCTCGTAGAGCTTGTTGAGAGATGCGAGCAGTGTGTGGGCGGGCATTATCCTGCTGAAACAGAGCATTGGGCAGCCCCTGAAGGTACGGGAGTGCCACCGACCGCAGCACATGCTGCACGTAGCGGTGGGCATTTAACGTGCCTTGAATACGCACTAGAGGTGACGTGGAATCATACGCAATAGCGCCCCAAACCATGATGCCGCGTTGTCTAGCGGTAGGGCGCTCCACAGTTACTGCCGGATTTGACCTTTCTCCACGCCGACGCCACACTCGTCTACGGTGACTATCACTGACAGAACAGAAGCGTGACTCATCGGAGAACACGACGTTCCACCATTCCCTCATCCAAGTCGCTCTAGCCCGGCACCATGCCAGGCGTGCACGTCTATGCTGTGGAGTCAATGGTAGTCTTCTGAGCGGACGCCGGGAGTGCAGGCCTCCTTCAACCAATCGACGGGAAATTGTTCTGGTCGATATTGGAACAGCCAGGGTGTCTTGCACATGCTGAAGAATGGCGGTTGACGTGGCGTGCGGGGCTGCCACCGCTTGGCGGCCGATGAGCCGATCCTCGCGTGCTGACGTCACTCGGGCTGCGCCTGGACCCCTTGCACGTGCCACATGTCCCTGCGCCAACCATCTTCGCCACAGGCGCTGCACCGTGGACACATCCTTATGGGTATCGGCTGCGATTTGACGAAGCGACCAACCTGCCCTTCTCAGCCCGATCACCATACCCCTCGTAAAGTCGTCTGTCTGCTGGAAATGCCTCCGTTGACGGCGGCCTGGCATTCTTAGCTATACACGTGTCCTGTGGCACACGACAACACGTTCTACAATGACTGTCGGCTGAGAAATCACGGTACGAAGTGGGCCATTCGCCAACGCCGTGTCGCATTTATCGTTCGCTACGTGCGCAGCACAGCGGCGCATTTCACATCATGAGCATACCTCAGTGACGTCAGTCTACCCTGCAATTGGCATAAAGTTCTGACCACTCCTTCTTGGTGTTGCACTTGCTCTGTCAGTCAGTGTATTTAAGTGGTTAAGAAAAGAATCCGGCGCAGTATCTATAACATGCGCACAGTAGTCGAGTCTAGAGCGAATAGTAGCGGAATATAACAACTGAGCTGTGCCAGGGTCAGCACCCCATGATCGTCTAGTAACAGCTTGGAGAATTTTAATATGCATATCAGAAGAATTACGTAACTGAGTAATATGATGTTTCCAAGATAACGAGCGGTCTAGCATGACACCAAGGTATTTATGGGAGGAACAAAAAGGAATGACATGAGAATCGAAAACAAATGGATCAGAATTAAACCTACGCTTAGAGGTAAAAAAACTTTGCACAGCATTTGGAGGTGGAAAGTTGAAGACCATGGAAAGTAAGCCATTAGCTGATATATATGGTGACGACACACATCGACAATACTATGAGAATAATAAAGAACTATATCATCAGCATAAAAGAGAATGCGAGCTTTTTGTGTAACCAATTGTTCAAGATTACTTATATACAGGGCGAACAGCAGACCACTTAAAATGTCTCCCTGAGGAACACCGACAGATGACAGACGACAAGGAAGAGAAGAATAAGCGGATTTAAATGAAAGTTTCTGATACATAAACAAATTACGCAAGATAGGGAGAAAATGAGCAGGAAAACCTTTCTGTGCGAGATTAGTCCAGAGAAGATGAAGTGGTATGGAGTCAAAGGCTCCTCTTACGTCAAAAGTATAGCAATAAGACAATCCTTACGAATTTGTGCTAATAAGATGTCTATAATTAAAATGTTAATAGCATCTTGAGCACAACGACCTTTAAAGTAGGCGAATTGATATTTGGGAACCAAATTATAATATTCAAGAGACCACAGGAGTCGTTGAAGGAGAATTTTTAAAAACGTCTTGCGGATACACGAACCAAGGACAATCCCTCGAAAGCTGTTAGCGTCAGTGTGAAGTTGACAAGGTTTGCGGATAGGCACAAAAAATTCATTCCAAGAGGGAGGAACAGAAGTAGTGAAAAGTATATTATTATAGAG
Organism: Anabrus simplex; assembly: GCF_040414725.1. Lineage (NCBI taxonomy): Eukaryota > Metazoa > Arthropoda > Insecta > Orthoptera > Tettigoniidae > Anabrus > Anabrus simplex. The sequence goes on from NC_090269.1 coordinate 180,837,798, forward strand.
AGCCAATAAAGCTTGTTTAGCACGTAGAGGGAGGATCCGGAGCATATCGTATGATATATAATCAGGGCCTGGAGACGAACTCTTTGCGTTACACAAGGTGGCCTCAGGTTCAGAAAGGTGTATAGGTTGGAGTAATACAGAAAAGTGGGAAGAGCATGGAGACAGGGGGAGAGTAAAGTCGGGCACGACATAATCAGAAGCGAGTGAGTTGAGAAAGATAGGATCTGGGGAGGGGTGACAGAGGGTGGAATGTATTGAGAAGCTCGGGTAAGTAAGCGAATTGCACTCCATAATTGGGAAGACGAAGTATGAGCGAAGGATCGCCATGCAGCACGGCGCTTAGAAAGAAAAACTCGTCTAGCGTAAGCAATATATAGTTTAAAACGGAAATAATGATGCGAGGGCTAATATTTTTCCTATATATCCAAAATAAGCGGCGTCGTTTAAGAACCAGATTATGGCACTCTGAGTCCCACCATCGTAAAAAGGAAGAGGGACGAGCAGAGTGAGAAGAAAGAGGGTTATAGGGATGGTAAAGATCGAGATAATCTTGTATAAATAGAAAGAGAGTAGAAAAGGACAAAATAGTATCCGAAATAAGCTCAATACGATGGGTAACATGAGAAATAAAAGATACTCTATCAAAGTGACGGAAGGAGCGAACATTACTAATACATGTAGGAGTGGAAGAAGAACTAGGAAACCTACCAAGACCATACGTAAGAATAATAGGGAAATGTTCGCTAGAATGTGTATCAGAAAGGCGATGCCAAGTTACAACCGAAGTCATTGCAGGACGATTTAATGATAAATCCACAGCACTTCGAGGATAGCCGGGGGGAGTGAGGAGCGTGGGAGAACCATCGTTTAAAATGACGAAGTCGTGCGATTGAGAAGCAGTAAGGAAGTAGGAACCCAGGGAAGTATCACTACTGCTTCCCCACATAGAATGATGGATATTGAAGTCCCCTAAGAGGAGAAACTCGGTATGAGAAAATTGCTGCAAGAATCGACACCATTGAATATGAGAAATAGAAAGATCTGGAGGGCAGTAAAGGTTAATAATTGAAAGGCGATTATATGAGATACCGATAACAAATGTATGGGGTATACAATAGTAGATATGAATACGTTGATAGGATAAACTATGGTGAATAAATAAAGCAACACCACCGAAACCAAAACCATCGCAACGCTCAACATTAAAGCCATTTAAATAAAACTCAGAGGATGGGGAAAATCAAGTCTCCCGTAATGCTATAATGAAAGGGGAAATTTCGTTTATCAAAAATTGTAACTCATACCGTTTAGAAGGAATACGCCTAGCATTCCACTGCAGGATTCGTAGCATCTAAAGAGAACATAGTGTGCACACAGTCACGAAGCTTATAAAGTGTATGTGCAACATGTGGCTGGTCCCCTAATAATTGAATAAGTTGTAGAAGTAGTTGATGAATGCCACTTTGGAGATGAACCTTTTGGCGTAGCACAGGGAAACTAGATGATTGAGAAGGAGCTGAAGGTAAACACTGAGAATTACGGGACGTAGACGGAATAGGGGACGGGGAGGATGAAGATGAAGTGGATGGAAAGCCCGAGGTATGGGAAGACACTGGAGTGGGTCTGATGAGATTAAGATACCCAGACTTATCAAAACCAGGTGGTGGAATGGGACGGGACTCTTTCGTAACCACCTGAGTAAATTTACGTTTCCTGGAGGTTTCCACAGGTGAAGAGGAACTAGTAGAAGAAAGAGGTGGAAATGATGGGTATTATTGGACATGTCAAATTGGGTCGAGTGTATTCTAGCAGACGCCTCGGAAAAGGATAGATTTTCTGTACATATAAGCTTTTTAAGGGCAGTTTGCTGTTGATGAGTAGGGCAGTTTGATGAGCCAGTATAATGTGCCTGATGACAGTGAACACATCGGCGAATATTTTCATGACACTCAGATGTAAGGTGATGTAACGCACAATGCCCACATTGGGGTGACTTAGCCTGACAGTTTTTAATCATGTGTTCATATCGCTGACATTTTGAACATATAATCGGTGAGAATATAAAAGGGTGAACTTCTAAATGCACTTGAAACAAAGAGACATATTGAGGAAGAGTCTGAGAGCGAAAAACAATCTTAACTGTTCCAGTAGGAACGTAGGTCTCTCCACTGGGCTCCACAACCTTACGGTTAAGCCGCTTGACTGATTTGACCCGAATATCAGATTTGAGGTATTTAAGAATGTCAGAATCAGAGAGTGAGTTGCAAGTATTGAATGACATAGAAGAGAATTAGCTTGGATCGCGGAACTAAATTCCACCAATAATCTATTTCGTCCTTTGGGCGTTATACCTTTCACAAAAATATCATTATCGTAAAACATTCGCCCAAGCGTCATGGGATGTAGCCCACCAATATTTTTCGACTTAGTTGATTCAACAAAGACAATAAATGGACCAAAATGAGCCTGTTGATAAACCTCCAACTCCTCAGGAGGTGGGGATGGTGGGGGAGGTGGGGGAGGTGGCTGATCTTCATTAGACTGTTGAGGTTGTAAAGGTTGCTGTAATGAATTCATATTTGAAGTGAGATTAATCAAATCAGTTTGCATCGGTACATTTTCTTCACGACCAACATTGGCATTGGATGAGGGATCCGGTGCCTCATCTCCTCCACTATTAGTATCCATCGCCAAAGCTTACACAGACACACACTCGCCAAACGTTCACACACTACTTGTCACCGCAGGCAAACACCAGACTGCAACCAAAGAACGATCCGCACCGTACGAGACACACGAACGTACTGTGAGGCTGGATCTGGAACGCCATGAATTCACTCTAAAGTTCGATGGTGATTCTTTCTTGAGGAGGTTGGTTGGGATTGAATGTTCTATCTCCCAGTCACAAGCCGTTATTAATATTGCACTTAATTCACTTTTAGGTTACACACGCATCACTAATAGTCTTTAGAAACACTAAATTACGTAATAGCATGTAATAGAAGAAAACGCTATATGACCTACAAAAAGGTGATGTAAGGAATGCACTGGCAACTTATAGATGTGTCACTTCCAGGTAGTCGTGAAACAACTGAACGACTATAGCGTAATTACAACTTTATTTGAGTGGAATCAAGATAATCGTTAAGAATAGTGATGATTTGTGGTGAAGGTTGGAATAGCAAGACTGAAACTCGCGTTGGCAAAGGTACGTGAAGTCTGATTAATTTCCTCATTAAGAATCTCTGTTGAGGCGCATATTGGGGACACTGAAAAATTAAATGATCACTGTCTCCATTATTATATCCACAAGAACAAGATGGGCTATTTGCTATGTTAAATCGATATTGATAAATAGGTGCGAGCGAATGATTAAAGCGTAATCTTATAATATTAATATTAAGGCGTCGCGTGTACGTACCATTGACAAACCATGGTTGTTTCGGAATGGTGGGCTGCATTTGATAATAGAGTTGTCCCTTCGTACCGGCAGAAAGTCGCCATAGTGTATTCCACGCTTGATGAGCATCCCTTTTAATACGTGAGAAGAAATCGGAAACCGGGATTTTAATTTGCAATAAATGTGCGATATCAGTACTTGCCTCTTTGGCTGCTAAATCGGCTGTATCATTACCCACGTGGTTACTATGTCCTTTTATCCAAAGTAACGTTATAGAAACACCAGACCTCTCGAGTTGAAAAAGGGGGTATTTAACCTCATATGCATACATATTGTAACTTTGTGAAAAAGATTGTAGAGCTTGAAGCACACTTTGGGAAATATTTATTTTTCGATAATTCAGTTGTTGAACATATAAAAGTGCTTGGTATATGGCATAGAGTTCCGCTGTAAATATAGTTAGACTATTCAGCAACGGATATTTAAAACTTGTGTGGGTTTGGGGATGAAATAATGCTGCCCCTACGCCATCGGTAAATATATGATAATCTTGGGAATGTAATAAACCTTTAAATCTCTTATGAGAAAAATTTTGCGAGTTAATTGCACGTGAAGATTGGGTAGGTGGACAAGAAGAAGCTATAATTATGGATGGACGGAATATGATAATGTCATAAATGTATGAATACATGATGAAACGCGGTGTTCGTAGAATGGAATCGTGAATATTTTGCATTTCAACGTATGCCGTATATATTGCAGGGTATCGGTGATTCTTTGGAGGACGCTGTTGGTAGTATTCATATGGTAATTTCAATTTAGGGAATATAACAGAGTTCAATCTACTGATGTGCTTGAGCAGAAATTTTTCGCAATTTTTAACCGGCGAATATGAAGAGGCTCTTCTGTGGCTTCAACTAACAAAGCGTTAGTCGGTATTGTTTTGAGAGCACCAACACTCATACGTAAAGCGGAAAATTGTATGCGATCTAAGATTTTGTTTGGAAGCTAAATCTATGATGTGTGCTCTGTAATCTAAGGTAGAGCGAACGGTAGCACGGTATAACTGTAACGCTGGCAAAGGATCAGCACCCTACGTACGTTTCGTTACTGTTTTCAAAATGTGGATACAGCGATCGGACTGTCTACTTAAACGCTGAATTTGATGATTCCACGTTAACGTTTGATCTATGTATATGCCTAAATATAAATGTTGAGGAACAAAGGGGATGCTGTAATCATCGAAAATGATAGGACTTTTATCAAAAACTCTTTTATGAGTAAAAACCATTGCCGCACACTTAGGTAAGGAAAGATGAAGGCCATGAGACATTAGCCACCGAAAAATAAGATTCAGAACATGGGATATTGTGTTTCTGCAATTGTCAATGTTAGGATGTGAACAATAAATGACATAATCATCTGCAAAAGCTAATATCCGGGCATACGGTGTTACAATAGATTCGAGATCCTTCATATAGAGAGAAAACAAGATTCCATTCAGTATGGATCCAACCCTGTGAAGTATGTCGACTGTCAATATGATGTTGGGTTGATTCAATTGTTAAAATGCGGCTGGTGAATAATTGGTGTAAAATAGAAATGAAATGGGAGAGAAAGCCATAAGTAGACAATTTGTCCCATAAGATATGCAATAAAACCGAATCATAAGCACCTTTAATGTAAAACAAAACTGCAATATTAGATTGCTTCCGCCATTTAGCTAATAAAATATCAAGTATCAGGATGGTAAGGGTTTCTTAAGTACTGCGGCCGCGCATAAAAGCAAATTGGTACTTAGGGAACAAGGAATAATGTTCTAAAATCCACGCAATTATTTTCATTAGGATTTTGCAAAATATTTTACGTATACATGATCCTAATACAATTCCTCGAAAACTTTCGGGTCCATTCGGTCGTTTGGTGGGTTTTAATATAGGGGTTATAAAAAAGATGTTCCATTGCATTGGCACTTGTAGAGACGTAAGAATATCATTATAGTAGTGTAGTAAATAAACTTGCGCTTGCGAAGGATGTGATTTCAGCATAATATACGTGATAGCATCTGGTCCTGGCGAGGAACTGTTGACATTATGTAGAACACTGAAGTTCATTATAGGTGATTATAGGTGATTATAGGTGATTGGTTGTAACAAAATAGTAAATTGCCGAGAATCACCTGTTGAGTTATCAGTGGTAGTTAGAGGTGAAAGTAGGTGCGGGCGGGAATAGGTCTCAACTACAGAATTAAATTTAATTTAAAACTTTAACAAAGGTTATATTTTATTTTCAAAATCAACAAATGACAACAAATAACAAAAGTGTAACAGGTACCAAGTAGCAGATCAACAATTTAAGAAGTTACAGATTACAGTCGTTACAAGATTTGGGCTTCGAGCCCCAAGTTTAATTCCTGAGCTCTCAGCTCACAACCACCATAGCTGAAGGGCAGAAAACCCCTAAGTACGAGGAGCACTTGCTCCTAATTACAATGTTAAGAGGAAAAGAGCAGACCCGCTCTCAATTTTACAAGCCTATCAAAGGCTACAACAAACTTCATTCCTAACTGCCCTTAAGGCACACATACAGTAAAACAGGGGTATCTTGTACCCAACCTACAGGGCCTTCACATTAAGAAAACAAACTCTGAGTTAATTAAATGGCCCAAAAAACAAATTGACTGGAGGCGTAGCTTGCACTCCTACATGAAACTTCTTAAAACCTAGGTGGCACTCGGCCAGTTATACAGGGGCTAATCCCATACTAGGGAGGGGACTCGTAGAATAATAATTTATTACACTAAGAAGAGAAGAAAATCGGGTATGAAAACGTAGTCACCTCAAAACAACATGAGTGGGAGCTCGAGAGGGTTAAGCACTCTCTATTCCAAATTGCGGTTAATTTACATGAATATAGCAAGGTTTACATTGAAAAGGATTCGAACCTTCCCCCGCGGGTTAAAACTGCTGAGCTAGCAAGAAATAAAGATGTTAACAGGCCATTACATTGTTGATGAACTGCTGCCCGAAGAAAGAGGCGCTTCCCGCCCCCTGCTACATAGTTACACACTAAGCAAGTTGTCGATGAAGTGGCCCGGAGACAAGAAAACCAGCAGTTTTTATACCCTCGTGGAAAATTCGAGACCTTTCAAGAATGAATAGACACACCCCTTCAACTTTATTGGTAAACTAGGAATTACACATGGAAACCTGAAGAAGAAAGCTATGATTGGAGGAAAATTAATTACAGAAATTACCGATTGGTTAAATTCAAAACTGGCGGAAAGAGAAGGGTTATACTGCCAACCCAAAAAATGAATGAAATTTAACAAAGAACAAACTTATGAATACCAAATTTCTTCAAAAAACAGTTCTTTCACTTCGCACTAGGGTACATAATTATAGTTCTTAGGCAGTGACATCTAGAAGAGGACCTCCACACTTCTTGCTAGATAGTAAACAAAAACACGTCGGAATAGACACAGTTCAGAAAATTTCAAAATTACCATTTACCGTAGTGACATCTTTTAAGAAATAGTAGAATTAGTTCAGTTTTCAAGGTTCCAAACTTCTCCTGTAGAGGAGTTTAAATTGGCGCAATATTTGAACTAGCGGCGTGGAGGTGTACCGCCCGGTACAGTAGTGTAGTAAATAAACTTGCGCTTGCGAAGGATGTGATTTCAGCATAATATACGTGATAGCATCTGGTCCTGGCGAGGAACTGTTGACATTATATAGAACATTGAAGTTCATTATAGGTGATTGGTTGTAACAAAATAGTAAATTGCCGAGAATCACCTGTTGATGAGGGTAGAAAGGGAGGAATTTCTGAGTCTGGGGTGATTGTGTGGAGAAATTCTTCTAAAACTGTTCGAGAAAAGGAATATTGAGGTTGATATTGAAGCGTTCTAGTTATTATACGAATAACATTCCAGAATTTCGCGCCAGGTAGCTGAAGGGTTAAGGATGAAATAAAAGATTGCCAAGCCTTACGTTTCTTGGTGTTAAAAATGAGCTTTGTTTTTGCGATATGCTTGTGTAAGTGTAGGTAATGAGGTTGTGTCATGGATTGACGATATTGCTTAAATAACTGTTTCCTCTTATTAATTAGTTCATGACATTCCTTATCCCACCATTTAATTTCGTGAACCGGGGGAGGACTCGATGCTTTGATAGACCTGCACGGGTGAAACATGTTCAAGTAATGGGTTAAATAAGTAACCAAAGTTGTAAAAGTAATGGGGGTGCCACATTCATGCTGCAGAATATGATTAATATATGCTTGATAAGTTTGGATATTGAAATTTTTGTATGAACGTACGTTACTTACTATGTGTGAGGTATATGATTTGGAGACAGATGGGCTACTACCATACGTTGTAATGATGGGAAAATGATCACTGGTGTAAGTGTCTGCTACGGTATGCCACGTGGTAATGGGAACCATGTTATGACGGCACAGTGTGAGGTCCACCGCGCTTGGTGTGTAAGACGTGTTGGTGAGCCATCATTTAAAATTAAAAAGGTCGTGATTATTTTACGTGCCAAGTAAATTTGATCCTTTTATTATATCAGTTGTACAACCCCATTCGGTGTGGTGATAATTGAAGCCGCCGACAATGAAGAGATGCAGAAAGTGTGTAAATTGTTCAAAAAATTGTGCCTATTGTCCTTGGGGAATATAAATTTGAGGGGGCAATATATATTCAGAAAACAAATATTATTCTAGACTATCCCTACCGCATAAGTATGTGGGATAAGATATTGTAGAGTTATCGTGGTATAAATTAAAGTCTTTTGAATGCACGTGGCTACACCATCATAACCGTTACTATCATGGCGTATAACGTGATAACCTCGTAATCGAAAGGAAAAATGTGTTTGAAGCCACGTTTCCTGCAGAAAATTAAGATTAGCCTGTGTCGCATTTATTAAAAGATGTAATTCATGTTGCTTGTGAATGACACTTCTACAGTTCCATTGCACTAATCTGATCATGTAGTAATATGCATAATGTGATCCCTCAATTTATAGATTACAGTACATTACTTAATTGTGGCTCGTGACCTAAATGTTGAATTAACATCACCAGGATACGTTGAATTTCATGTTGAAGGTATTCCTTCGTGGAGATAGAACTTGTGGCTTGGGGGGCGAAAAGATTCCGCTGCTCACGTTGTTGTGGCGAAGTTTGTGTATGTAACACTGGTTCAGCTGTTATCTTTGAACTCGATGCTGGAGTAGGACGTTCTGAAGCGACGTGCTCATTCCTAAGAATGGCTAAATATCCCTGCTTATCGTATCCAGGTTCTGGTGTGGGGAAGGGAGATTGTAAAATAACTTGGGTAAACTTGCGCTTTCGTGGGTTTTTAGTGGGTGGAGATTGAGGATTTGTTGGTAAGCGGGGAAATTGGTTTGCCTGATAGTCAGGGTAATAAACTGGAAGCGCTGTTCTAGCCTTTGCCTCCGGAAATACAGATATTCCGTACTTATAAGCCGTTTTATTTTGACTTGATATTTATGCTCAGGACAATCCTGAGAGCCCGTAATATGGTCTTTATTGCAATATACACATTGCAGAAATTGTTCAGTACAGGTATTAGTTTCATGTTGTTGGGAACATTTGCCACATCGGGAATTTTTCGCCCGACATTGTCTGATAGTGTGTCCATATCGCTGACATTTTTGGCAACGGATAGGAGAGAAAATAAAAGGCTCAACCTCCATATAAACTTTATATAAAGCAACCTGTTGAGGGAGCATTTGCGTACGGAACACTATCTTAATGGAACCCGTAGAGAGATACTGTGTTTCACCGTCTTGGACATCCCAGCGATTTAGCCTTTGCACGGATTTAACTGGAGCCACAGATTTGAGATGCTGAAGAATGTCCTCATTTGAAATACCCTTATCAATCCCCCGTATTATTCCCACTCGCAGAACTTGGGAGGAGGGAATATAGGCTATAATTTTCAAAGTTTCTAAGATGGGATTGTTCAAAAAAGCATTGGCTTGCGCAGCAGTATTATAGGTCACCTGTATTCGGTTTCGGCATTTACGCTGAATGGATTTGACATTTAAATGTTGTTCATAGAAATGGCGACCAAGGGCCATAGGATGTAAGCTACCAACATTCTGATCGGTCTTAGATTCTACAAATACGAAATATGGCCCATGATGAAACCTGTTATAGTATTCCGGTGTAGGTACTGCTTGTTGCACTGCTGGTTGTTGGTTAGGTTGTTCATCATTAGAACGAGCTGATACTTATGTATTGAGACGTTGCTGGTCACTCTTAGTTGAATGGGATACCTGCCGTTCCTCAGTAACGATAGAGGTATCAGTCATGGATACCTCGTCCATGGGAAGCTCAACTTCACTTTCCACTAGTAATTTATCCCCTGTCATCGCCAATGGCCCTCCACTAGCGGCAGCCATGGCTTACTACTCCCTCACCACACACTCACTAAGCACAATTAATCACCACTGCCTCACTCAACTGACACTCACGACCGAGGTAGTGTACCGCACAGCAAGCAACGACGAACTGGGGAATGATTCTTTCTTTTCTTTCTTTCTTTCTTTCTTTCTTTCTTTCTTTCTTTCTTGAGGAGATTGCTTGGGATTGAGTGTTCTGTTTCCCAGTCTCAAGCCATACCTAATATTTCACTTAATTCACTTTACGATACACACGCATCACGAGTAAACTTTATGTGCACAAGTATACCAGGTAATATGAAATCTTAGGAAACACTACAAGACCTTCAAAATAAGAAAAGATGTGGGCAAAGCCCTTGGAACCTATAGAAGTGTCACTTCCATGCACGCAGGGAACAAATAATTGAATATAGCATAATTACAACCGTATTTGAGTAGAGTCAAGAAAATGGTTAAGGATTGTGCTTATCTGTGGTGATGGTTGGAATAACAAGTCTGAAACTCGCGTAGGCAAAAGTACGTGAATACTTACTAATTTCCGAATTAGGAGTCGTTGTTGAGGTGCATATTGTGGACAATGAAAAAATAAATTATCACTATCGCCATTAATGTATCCACAAGTACAAGATGGACTGTTATCGATATTAAAACAATGTTTGTAAGCTGGGGGTTAACGAGTGATTAAAACGTAATCGTATAATATTGATAATATGTCGACGCGTGTACGTACCTTTGAAAAACCATGATTGTTTCGGAATGTTAGGCTGCAATTGGTAATAATGTTGTCCCTTCGTACCTGCAGAAAGTCGCCATAGTGCATGCTACGTCTGATTAGCGTCCATATTAATACGTGAAAATAGGTCTGAAATCGGAATTTTAATTTGTAGTAGATTTGAGGTATCATTACTTGCCCCTTTAGCTGCCGAATCGGTTTTATCATTACCGAAGTTATTAATATGCCCTTTTATCCAGATTAACGTTATATAAAAGCCTGACTTCTCGAGTTGATAGAGCAGGTGTTTAACTTCGTATATATACACATTATAAGTTTGTGAAAAAAGATTGTAACGCCTGGAGAACACTTTGGGAACCGCTAAATATATTTATCTTCCTGAATCCCAGTCTTTGAACATATAAAAGTGCTTGATAAATCGCATAGAGTTCTGCTATAAATATAGTTATACTATTCGGTAAGGTATATTTGAAACTTAGTTGTACTTGAGAATCAAAGAAGGCTGCTCCTACTCCATTAGGTGATTTTGCCCCATCGGTAAATATATTATAATCTTGTGAATGTAATAATCCTTTAAATTTTTTATGAGGAGGTTTGTACGAGTCAGTTTCGCGTGAGTATTGGTTCAATGGAAGGAAGAAGATATAATTATGGACGGTCTGAATGTTGGAATGTCATAATTGTATGAATACATAATTAAGCGGGGTGTTCGTAGAATTGAGTCATGAATATTCTGCGTGTCAACATATGTCATATATATCGCTGGGTATCGGTGATTTGTTGGGGGACGCTGTTGGTAATATTCATACAATAATTTCAGTTTAGGAAATATAAGAGAGTTCGATCTACCGATATGTTGGAGCAGAAATTTTCTCGCAATTTTTAATCGACGTATATGAAGATGTTCTTCTGTGGCTTCAACCAACAAAGCGTTTGTAGGTGTAGTTTTGAGCGCACCAATACTTATACGTAAAGCGGAAAATTTTATTCTATTTAATTTTAAAAGATTTTGTTTTGTTGCTAAGTCAATTATATGTGCACTGTAGTCCAATGTACTGTAGATCGAATGGTAGCGCGATATAACTGTAAAGAGGAAGAGGGGTCAGCACCCCAATTACGCCTAGTTACGGTTTTAAAAATGTGGATATAACGTTCTGACTGGCTAGTTAACCGCTGAAGTTGATAATTCCAATTTAAATTTTGATCTATACAAATTCCTAAATATAAATATTGAGGACAAAGGAGATTCTATAATCATCGAAAGTAATAGGACTTTTGTCAAAAACTCGTTTGGTAGTGTAAACCATTGCTGCACACTTAGGTAGTGAAAGATGGAAGCCATGAGAAGTTAGCCACCGAAAAAACAAGACTCAGAACATGCGATATTGTGTTCCTGCAATTGTCAATGTTAGTATGGGAACCATAAATGACATAATCATCTGCAAAATCTAATATACGGGCATAAGATTTTACAATAGTTTCGAGTTCCTGCATATATAAAGCAAATAATATTCCACTCAAGATGGACCCTGTGGTAAACCGTTCGATGTTTGACGACTGTGATATTGAGTAGATTTGACTGTTAAAGTACGGTTTGTGAATAATTGGTGCAAAAGAGATATAAAATTAAAGGGAAATCCATAACTAGATCATTTTTCCCATAATATATACAATAACACTGAATCTTAAGCACCATTGATGTCCAGGAAAACGGCAATAGTAGTTTGCTTCCGCCATTTAGCTAATAAAATATCAAGGATCTATATAATGATAGGATCTTGTGTACTGCGTCCTCGCATAAAGGCAAATTAATACTTAGGAAACAGGGAATAATATTCTAACGTCCACACGATTCTTTTCAGTAAAAGTTTGCAAAATGTTTTGCGTATGCATGATCCTAATACAATTCCTCTAAAATTTTCGGGAACATTTGGACGTTTGGTGGGTTTTAATGTCGGGGTTATAAAAAATTATTCCATTGTTTTGGTACTTGAAGAGACGTAAGAATATCATTATAATATTGTAGTAATAAGACATGAGTTTGGGGAGGAAGTAATTTCAGCATATTATATGTGATAGCATCCGGTCCTGGCGATGAACTATTGACATTAGAGATTACGGATTGAAGCTCATTGTAGGTTATTGGTTGTAACAATGCAGTGAACTGGCGAGAATGAAAGGATGGTGTAGGTAAAAATGGATGAAGTGCCGAAACCGGGGTGATCGATTGCAGAAATTCTTCTAAGACCATACGAGGAAAGGAATATTGAGCTTGATATTGAAACGTTCTCGTTATCATACGAATGGCATTCCATAATTTTGCTGAGGGTATCTGAGGGGTTAATGATGAAATAAATGCTTGCCAAGCCTTACGTTTCTTGGTATTAAAAATGAGTTTCCTCTTTGCGATATGCTTTCGTAATTGCAAATAATTGTGTTGAGTCATAGACTGACGGTATAATTTAAATAGTTGTTTTCTCGTAGTTATGAGATCATGACAGTCTTTATCCCACCATTTAATGACATTAACCGGGGGAGGACTAGACGCTTTGATGGTTCTGCAAGGGTGAAATGTATTTAAATATTGGGTCAAATAAGCAAGTAATGAGGTAAAAGTTATATGGTTACCACTCTCCTGCTGCAGAAGATGAGTAATATATTCACTATAAGTTTGGGAATTGAAATTTTTGTATGAGCGGACGTTACTTACTGTGTGCAAGGCTAATGTTGAAGGGACATATTGTCTAACTCCATACGTCATGATAATAGGGAAATGATCGCTGGTGTGTCTGCCAAAGTATGCCACGTGGTAACGGGAAACATGTTCGTACGGCAAAGTGTCAGATCCACCGCGCTAGGTAGGGATCCGGGAGGTGAAAGACGAGTCGGGGAGCCATCATTTAAAATGAAAAACTCGTGTCTATTAGACATTAATAATAAATTTAACCCTTTTATCGTATCTGTTGTACATCCCCATTCGGTGTGATGACAATTGAAGTCACCTACAACGAAGATGTGCTGAAAGTATGCAATTTGAGCAAAAATTGTGCCCATTGACCTTGACATAAATGTGCGGAGGACAATATATATATTCATAAAATAAATGTTGTTATAAACTATTCCTACCGCATAAGTGGTTGGGATAACATGTTGAAGAGTTAGCGTGGTATAACTTAAGGACTTTTGAATTCACGTGGCGACACTGTCATAACCATTACCATCATGTCGTATGACCTGATAGCCACTTAATCGAAAGGGAAAGTGAGGTTTAAACCACGTTTCCTGTAAAAATATGAGATTAGCCTGAGTCCCATTTATTAATAAATGCAATTCATGTTGCTTGGAAATGACACTTCTACTGTTCCATTGCAGTAATCTGATCATGAACTAATAGTCATGATATGATCCCTCAATTTATAGATGACATTACTTAATTGGGATTCGTGACCTAAGTGCTGTATTAACATTATTAGGATACATAGAATTTCGTTGTGAAGGTATTCCTTCGTGGGAATATAACTTGTGGCTTGGGGGTCCGAAATATTTCTCTGACCGCGTTGCTGAGACGGAATATTTTGTGTATGTAACACTGGTTCAGTTGCCGCCGTTGTACTCGATGACGGAGTTGATCGTTGTGAAGGTGCATGCTCATTCCTAAGAATGGCTAAATATCCCTGCTTATCATAACCAGGCTCAGGTATGAAGGGTTGGGATTGTAAAATAACTTGAGTAAACTTGCGCTTTCGTGGATTTTCTATTGGTGGTGATCTGTTTTCGTGTGGTAATGGATTTCGCGTGGTAATGGAGGAAATTGGTTCGGCTGTTGGTCTGGGTAGTAAACTGGGAGTGCTATTCGAGCCTTTGCATCCGGAAATGAGAGGTATTACGTACTCATAAGCTTTTTAATTTGGACTTGATATTTATGCTCAGGACAATCCTGTGTTCCCGTAATATGGTCCTTCTTACAATATGCACATTGAAGAAATTGTTCAGTACAGTCATTAGTTTCGTGTAATTGGGAACATTTTCCACATCGGGAATTTTTTGCTTGTCATTGTTTTATAGTGTGTCCATATCGTTGATATTTTCGGCAACGGATAGGTGAAAAAATGAAGGGCTCAACCTCCATATAAACTTTACATAAAGCTACCTGTTGAGGTAGCATTTGAGCACGAAAAACAGTCTTAATAGAGCCGGTAGGAAGATACGTTGTTTCACCGTCCTGGACAACCTCACGATTTAGCCTTTGAACGGACTTAACTGGTGCTACAGATTCTAGATGTTTGAGAATTTCCTCATGTGAGATGCCCTTATCAATCCCACCTGTTATTCCCACACGTAATACTTGGGAGGAGGGAATATACGCCTTAATTTTCAATGTTTCTAAGATCGAATTTCGCAAAAAAACATTGGCTTGCGTGGCAGTATGAAATGTCACCTGGATTCGGTGTCTGCCTTTACGCTGAATGGATATTTGACATGTAAGTCTTGTTCATAGAAACGGCCAACAAGGCCCATGGGATGTAACCTACCGACATTCTTTTCTACAATTGATTCGACGAACACTATATATGGCACATGACGAAATTTATTATAATACTCAGGTGTAGGCACTTCTTGTTGCACTGTTGATTGTTGATAGGCTATTCGTCATTAGAACGAAGTTGCTCTCCTGTATCTAGACGTTGTTGGTCACACTTGGTTGATTTGGATAACGGCGGTTGCTCGTAATCAGAAGATTTATCAGACATGGATTCTTCTTCCATTGGAATTTCCATTTCACTCCCACTACTATCTTATCACCCGTCACTGGCAATGGCCCTCCACTGGAGGCAGCCATGGCTTACTACCCACTCACTACTTACACACAAGGAAAACTAGTCACCAATGCCGTACACGACTAACACTCACTTACGAGCTAGTGTACCGCACGGCGAGCAAATACGAACTCGATGGTGATTCAGTGAGGCTTTCAGTTGTATGGAGAAAGCTTTTCCTTGATTTGAGCCGTTGGGTTGCTGGATCGTACCCATATAACGTATGGGTCGTCAGGTTCAGTGCTTTAGATTAGTGATGGGCTAGCGACGGAATCGAGTAGAATCCTTTAATGTGCTCTTAGAATCGGTATACTCGACTCCAGACTCGAGTCCAAGCATACTACTGTCGCTATCTTTGGACATGTCTTAGAACTATCATCCATTGTACTGGATTACACGGCATTCAGGGACACTCACAGAAAATTTTTTGATGTGTATAGCACTGTTTGCTGCTGATGATTGATTTTATTGAGTCATCGGTCGTCAATAATTTGATTGTTACGATAATTATTATCATCATAGGCAAAATATTTCTGACTTACTAACTTACCGTCAGCTTGAAAGATAGACAAGTAGGAACGAAGAATGGCGTGGGAAGGGGACAATTACCACACTGTGGTGGGGAAATTTT
The DNA here is from genome assembly GCF_040414725.1 of Anabrus simplex. Classification (NCBI taxonomy): domain Eukaryota; kingdom Metazoa; phylum Arthropoda; class Insecta; order Orthoptera; family Tettigoniidae; genus Anabrus; species Anabrus simplex. Next base: position 180,853,816 of record NC_090269.1, read on the forward strand.
CTAATGTCTATAACGGCAGGGTTCTATTATTATTATTATTATTATTATTATTATTATTATTATTATTATTATTATTATTATTATTATTATTATTATTATTATTATTATTATTATTATTATTATTATTACGGAGTTATCCGTGGAAGTCAGAGGTGAAAGAAGGTGCGGGCTGGAATGCGTCTAACTACAAGTTCGAAAGATGAATTAAAATTTCAACAAGGTTATATTTTCAAAACTTAACAATGGTGACATAGAATTTGAAAACTTAACAAGTCAACAACAAGCCAAAATCAGATACAAAGAATTTACAAGTGTTAGGGGATTATTACAAGGTCTGGGCTTCGAGCTCCACAATCACAATCCTTGAGCTATTAGCCCAACTTTACCAAGGTACAAAATTGAACAAAGGGGCAGAAAACCCCATCATGCGAAGGAGCACGTGCTCCTAATTACAATGTTAAGCCTCCTAGAGGCACACAGAGATCAAATTTAGGAAAGAGCAGACCCGCTCTCAAGTTCAAGCCTATCAGGAGGCCATAAGCAGACTTCACACTAACTGCCCTCAAGGCACACATATAATGGTACAGGGGTACCTCGTACCCAATCTACTGGGCCTTCTCAGGAAGGAAAACAAAACAAGTTAAACAAATGGCCCCAAATACATAATTGAATGGAGGCGATTACCTGCCCTCCTACACTAAAGTTTTTTTAAACCTATGTGGCGCTAGGCCCATAATACAGGGGCTAATCCCAAGCTAGGGAGGTGACTCGTATGAAAAAACTTTAATACATTAAAGATGAGAAGAAACGGTTATGAAAACGTAGTCACCTCAATTTCAAAATGAAGGGGAGCTCGAGAGGGTAAAGCACTCTCTATCCCCGCTTTACAGTGAAAGAGATTTGTAGTTTTCACATAGACTAAAAAGGAATTTACATTTTAAAGTGGTATGTTACATATTAAAGGTTTCGAACCTTCCCCGAGAGTTAAACTGCTGAGCTAGCAAGAGATAATGTTAAGAGGCTATTACCTTGATGAAGAACTGGTGCCTGAAGAACGGGGCGCTTCCCGCCCCCTGCTACATATCCACACACTGAGTTGGATGTTATACTAGTGGCCAGGAGACCAGAAAATCAGCAGTTTTTATACCCTCGTGGAAAATTCGAGACCTTTCAAGAATGAGTAGACACACCCCCTCAACTTTATTGGATAGCTTAGAGCTACATATCCATATCGAAGAAGACATACATGATTGGCTGAGAATTAATTAAATAAATTCGGGATTGGCTAAGTTCAAACCTGGCGGAATGAAGGATTGATATTGCCAACCCAAAAATAAAAGACAACATTTTAGTAAAGACAACAACTTTTGAATACAAAATTTCTTCAAGAAGGTTCATTCCTTTACACCAGAGAGCATGATCATAGTTTATTTGTAGAGACATCTGGTAGAGAACGTCCACACTTCTTGATCAATGACAAACAAAAACACTGTTCAGTTAATACAGTTTTTTAAAGTTCAGGCTTTCTATTGTAGAGGAGATTCAACTGGCGCAATGTTTGAACAAGCGGTGTGGAGGTGTACCGCCCGGTACAATTATTATTATTATTATTATTATTATTATTATTATTATTATTATTATTATTGTTATTATTATTGTACCGGGTGGTACACCCCCACGCCGCTAATTCAAACTTTGCGCCAGTTGAAACTCCTCTACTGGAGGAAGTCTGAACTTTATCTACTGTGTTAATTTTCAAGTTCCTCAGAAGATGTCACTACTTGTAAATTTTGAAGTTTCTGAACTTGGTCGTTTTTGATGTATTTTGTTTTGCCTGTAGTAAGAAGTGTGGACATTCTCTTCCAGATGGCACTACTGAAGAACTACAATTATGCACCCTAGTGCGAAGTGAAAGAACTATGCTTTTGGAGAAATTTTGTGTTCATAAGTTTGTTCTTTGTTAAATTTATTTCAGTTATTGTTTAAGTTGGCAATATTAACCCTTTCTTTCCGCCAGTTTTGAATTTAACCAATAAGGAATTTCTGTAATTAATTTTCCACCAATAATGTGTTTCTTCTTCATCTTGTGTAGGGGTTTTCGTGGTTAGCCAATAAAATTCTTGTGGGAGGGTGTTCTCATTCCTGAAACGCCTCGAACTTTCCACGAGGGTATATAAACTGCTGATTTTCGGGTCTCCGGGCCACTTCAGTAACATCTATCAGTGTGTAAAGTACGTAGCAGGGGGCAGGAAGCGCCTCTTTCTTCGGGCAGCAGTTCAGCCACCAGGTAATGGCCGTTTAATAACTTCTTTTCTTGCTAGCTCAGCAGTTTAACTCTCGGGGCAGGTCCGAAGCCTTCTACCATGTAACATTTCCCCTAAAATGTAAAGCCACTTAGTATCAATTCTATCTTTTAAACTACATATTGGGATAGAGAGTGCTTAACCCTCTCGAGCTCCCACTCATATTGCGTTGAGGTGAACTTATTTTCTCAACCGTTTCTTCCTTAATGTAATGTAAATTATCTCCTTCTATAAGTCACCTCTCTAGTATGGGATTAGCCCTTGCAGTAACGGCCTAGTGCCAAGTAGGTTTTATATAAAGTGTATTAGGAGTGCAAGAACGCCTCCTCTCAAGTTGGTATTTTAGAGGCCATGTAATTAACCTGTTTCTTTACTTAATAGGCCTCAGTAGGTTGGGTATTTTACCCCTGTTTTCATGTCCTTGGAGGACAACTTGAAAGTGGAGTTTGGTGTGGCCTTTGATAGGCTGGAACTTAAGAGCGGGTTGCTCTTTCTAAAATTTTGTTTTCTGCGCGCCTCGAGGAGGCTTTACTGTGTAATTGGGATGATTGGGGACTTCTGCCCATTTGTTGAATTCTGTATATCGTAAGGTTGGGCTTATAGCTCAAGAATTGTGTGTCTGGCTCTCGGAGCCCAAATTCTGTAACTCTGTAATTGTACATTAACGATTTGTCTTTCGGCTACTGAGTACCTGTTCTATTTGTTATTTCCTAATCTTAAAAAGAAAATATAACTTAGTTAAATCTTATCTTAACTTTAATTTCGTATTTTGAGACCTGTTCACCCCCGCACCTTCTTTCACCTCTGCTAATCCACCAAACCTCGGTAACAATTATTATTATTATTATTATTATTATTATTATTATTATTATTATTATTATTATTATTATTATTATTATTATTATTATTATTATTATTATTATTATTATTATTATTATTATTATTATTATTATTATTATTATACCGGGCGGTACACCTCCACGCCGCTAATTCAAAAGGTGCGCCAGTTGAAACTCCTCTGCTGGAGGAAACCTGAACTTTATTGACGGTATTAATTTTCTACTTTCTCAGAAGATGTCACTACCTGTAAATTTCGGAGTTTTAGAACTGTGTCATTTTTGATGTGTTTTTGTTTTGCTTGAAGTAAGAAGTGTGAACTTTCTCTTCTAGAGGACACTACTGAAGAGCTACAATAGTGCACCCTAGTGCGAAGAAAAAGAACTGTTTTTTGGAGAAATTTTTATTTCAAAAGTTTGTTTCTTGTTAAATTTCCTTCTGTTATGGTTTAAGTTGGCTGTATACCCCTCTCTTTCTCCTTGTTTTGTATTCAACCAATCCGGAATTTCTTAACTTAATTTTCCACCAATAATGTGTTTCTTCTTCATCTTGTGTAGGGGTTTCTCTTTATTCTCCAATAAAGTGATTGTGGGCGGGTGTTCTCATTCCCCTAACGCCTAGAACCTTCCGCGAGAGTATATAAACTGCTGATTTTAGGGTCTCTGCGCCACTTCTGTTCCATCTTTCAGTGTGTAAAGTACATAGCAGGGGGCGGGAAGCGCCTCTTTCTTCGGCAGCGGTCAACAACAAGGTAATGGCCAATTAATAACTTCTTTCTTTACTAGCTCAGCAGTTTAACTCTCGGGGCGGGTCCGAAGTTTTCCGTTATGTAACCTTCCTTAAAAATGTAAAGAATCTGGTATCTATTTTACCTTTTAAACTACGTATTGGGATAGAGAGTGCTTAACCCTCTCGATCTCCCACTCATATTGTTTTGAGGTGAACGTTTTTCTCAACCTATTCTTCCTTAACATTATGTAAATTTGTTTCTTTTCTAAAGTCACCTCCGTAGGATGGGATTAGCCCTTGCATCAGTGGCCTAAGAGCCAAATTTGATTTTAAAAACAAAGTGTATTAGGAGTGCCGATCGCCTCCTCTCAAATTGTTATTTTGGAGGTCATGTAATCAACCTTCTTTTCATTTAATAGACCTCAGTAGGTTGGGTATTTTACCCCTGTGTCTATGTCCAGTGAGGACAACTCGAAGGTGGAGTTTGGTGTGGCCTTTGAGAGGCTTAAAGTTGAGAGCGTGTGGCTCTTTTGAAAATTGAGTGTTGTATGCCTCGTGGAGGCTTTTCAGTGTAATTTGGAGCAAGGGCTCCTAGGCATGAATGGGGTTTTCTGCCCCTCTGTTGAAACTTGTGTTTGGGGTAAAACTGAGCTGATTGCCCAAGCATTGTGAAGTCAGGGCGCGAAGCCCAAATCCTGTAAATATTGTAACTACCCTTTTGACTTGCTACTTTGTACCTGCCATGCTTGTTATTTCCTTATTTTGAAAAGAAAATATAACCTTGTTAAATTTTAAATTAATTTTACTTTCGTAGCTTGAGACCCGTTCACACCCGCACCTTCTTTTACCTCTACCTACCACGGAAAGCTCCGTAACAATTATTATTATTATTATTATTATTATTATTATTATTATTATTATTATTATTATTATTATTATTATTATTATTATTATTATTATTATTATTACAGTGAAGCCTGGAAGTAGCCACCAGGGATTTTTGATAGCTATGAAATATTATTCCCGCGACGTCCTTGTAGGAAAACGTGTAATAACATTGTGCGAAATAATGACAATATTACTGCCAGAGAATTGATTGCAAAGATACATGTGTAGGGCATTCAGAAACATACATGTGCTGTAGTATCACTTATTGTTATTGTCAAACTCGTTGGCTGAATGGTCAGAGTACTGGCCTTCGGATCAGTGGGTCCCGGGTTTGATTGCCGGCCGGTTCGGGGATTTTAATTACTTCTGATTAATTCTCCTAGCTCGGAGACTGGGTGTTTGTGCCCGTCCCAAGACTCTCCTCTTCATATTCACACAACACGCTACACTACAAATCACCACAGAAACACGCAGTTCTGTTAGGGGCGCGCGGTTGTGAGCTTGCATCCGGGGGATAGTGGATTCGAATCCCACTGTCGGCAGCCCTGAAGATGGCTTTCCGTGAGTTCCCATTTTCACACCAGGCAAATGCCGGGGCTATACCTTAATTAAGGCCACAGCCGCGTCCTTCCACTTCTAGGCCTTTCCTATCCCATCGTCGCCGTAAGACCTATCTGTGTCGGTGCGACGTAAAGCAAATTTAAAAAAGGACTTTTCAAATCCCGCCGCTATTCTTCGACCTTCGCTCAAATTCAAAAGACTACATTCGGTTTTGTACCTTTTCACAGTCATGTGTTGCAATGATAAACGTCAAAACGGTGGGTGTATTTTGTTAATTGCGTTCATTTTTTAGCTAGAACAGAATGACATTCTGTCTGATGATTTGTTTCGTGTACATACATCACATTCCGGACGCCTAATCTTAATACCCTACATTATATCTGCCGAAAGTATGATGTAAGTATAAACTATTCACCTGTCCCCTCGGACGATTGTAGGCATACCGTGACAGTGAAGAAAAATGAAATGGCGTATGGCTTTTAGTGCCGGGAGATCCCAAGACGGGTTATGATGGTTAAAATTCCCGACCCTGCCGGGAATCGAACCCTAGAGCCCTGTGACCAAAGGCCAACACTCTAACCATTTAGTTATGGAGCCGGACACCGTGACAGTGATTTTAAATAATAATATTGTTATGAGTTGGATCCCTTCCTTTTTCTCTCTGATTAGTTTTACTGTATATAGAGGATGGTTGCCTAGTTGCACTTCCCCTTTAAACAATAATCACCACCACCACCACTTTTACGTCAACTACGTACATTTGTATGGTTTTCGGAGATGTCGATGTGCCGGAATTTAGTCGCCCAGGAGTTCTTTCATGTGCCAGCAATTCTACCGACACGAGGCTGACGTATCTGAGCACCTTCAAATACCACTGGACTAAACCAGTATCGAACCTGCCAAGTTGGGCTGAAGGCCAAAGAAGCTATGCTATCATTATTAGAATAGGGCCTGTTACCGAGTTTTGTGGATGTGCAGAGGTGAAAGAAGGTGCTGGGGTGAACGGGGCTCAACTTTCGAAATTAAAGTTAAGATAAAATTTAACAAGGTTATATTTATATTTATATTTTCTTTGCAAATTCAAGAAATAACAAGAATGGCAGGTACAGAGTAGCAAAGCAACTAATTCGAAAATGTACAATTACAGTGTTACAGGATTTGGGCTCCGAGAGCCAGACACATAATTCTTGAGCAATGAGCCCAACTTTACTATATACCAGATTCAACAAAGGGGCAGAAGACCCCAATCATGCCCAGGAGCTCTAGCACCCAATTACACAGTAAAGCCTCCTCGAGGCACGCAGAAACAAATTTTAAGAAAGAGCAACCCGCTCTTAAGTTCAAGCCTATCAAAGGCCACACCAAATTCTACTTTCAAGCTGCCCTCCAAGTACATGAAAACAGGGGTAAATATACCCAACCTACTGAGGCCTATTAAGAAAAGAAACAGGTCAATTACATGGCCTCTAAAATACCAACTTGAGAGGAGGCGTTCTTGCACTCCTAATACACTTTATATAAAACCTACTTGGCACTAGGCCGTTACTGCAAGGGCTAATCCCATACTAAAGAGGTGACTTATAGAAGGAGACAATTTACATTACGTTAAGGAAGAAACGGTTGTGAAAATAAGTTCGCCTCAACGCAATATGAGTGGGAGCTCGAGAGGGTTAAGCACACTCTATCCCAATATGTAGATTAAAAAGATAGAATTGGTACCAAGTGTCTTTACATTTTAGGGGAAAGTTACATGGTAAAAAGGCTTCGGACCTGCCCCGAGAGTTAAACTGCTGAGCTAGCAAGAAAAGAAGTTATTAAACGGCCATTACCTGGTGGTTGAACTGCTGCCCGAAGAAAGAGGCGCTTCCCGCCCCCTGCTACGTACTTTACACACTGATAGATGTTACTGAAGTGGCCCGGGTGCCCGAAAATCAGCAGTTTATATACCCTCGTGGAAAGTTCGAGGTGTTTCAGGAATGAGAACACCCGCCAACAATCATTTTATTGGCTAACCACGAAAACCCCTACACAAGATGAAGAAGAAACACATTATTGGTGGAAAATTAATTACAGAAATTCCCTACTGGTCGAATTCAAAACTGGCGGAAAGAAAGGGTTAATATTGCCAACTTAAACAATAACTGAAAGAAATTTAACAAAGAACAAACTTATGAATTCAACATTTCTCCAAAAACACAGTTCTTTCACTTCGCACTAGGGTGCATAATTGTAGTCCTTCAGTAGTGCCATCTGGAAGAGAATGTCCACACTTCTTACTACAGGCAAAACAAAAATATATCGAAAACGACCCAGTTCAGAAACTTCAAAATTTACAAGTAGGGACATCTTCTGAGAAACTTGAAAATTAACACAGTAGATAAAGTTCAGACTTCCTCCAGTAGAGGAGTTTCAACTGGCGCAAGGTTTGAATTAGCGGCGTGGAGGTGTACCACCCGGTACAGGGCCTATAGGGCATATTCAGTGGAGTGGGTTACAGACGCCGTGAACGGATATTTACATACTTTATTATGCGTATATAGTTGTAGTATTATATTTCGCAAGTCATCATCAAATTCAGATTATTTATTTTGCTCATTCGTTAAGAATATGTATATCGTACTGGTCCATCGCAATCCCATAAAACCTCGGCGACCACTTGTACATATGCTGCATCCATCCATCCATCCATCCATCCATCCATCCATCCATCCATCCATCCATCCATCCATCCATCCATCCATCCATCCATCCATCCATCCATCCATCCATCCATCCATCCAAGAGCGGGCGAGAGAGCGAACGTTTGACGTCATGCTGTCATCGATTCTTCGCATGCGAAACGAGCCCGAGCCTGGACTCGAAAGAGTCGAGTACCGCGATTCCAGGCATCACTCGCGCACATCACTACTTTAGATTTTTCCAGTCTGGAAGCACACTCACAGCGAATATCTTGAGGTGGGGTACCTGATAGACAATAGACTTTATCAAGTGGTGTAGATCTCAAACATCATATAATGAGTCTGCAGGTTCCATTTAAGGTGACATCCACTTGATTGGCATGACTAGATCTACACCAGACAGGGCAGGTGTATTCTGCTGCTGAATAACAGAGGGCTGTTGCTGATGTTCTTAAAAGGAGAGGATGCGTCCCCCAGGTTGAACCCGATAATTACCGGATAATGTTGTTCTTTGCGAATACCTTCCTTTTGATATTCAGACAGTGTGTTCTATAGGTTAGTGCTCGGTCAATAGTTACTCCTAGATTTATGGGAGTGAAACAGTGTTCTCACCTTCCCAAATCACTTGCAATTTTCTCGCTGTCTGGCGATTTTTAGGTCGAAAGCAGACTTTTGTTTTTGATGGGTTTGGTTTTAGTTGGTTCTCTTTATAATAACCACTTAGAATTTGTAGAGCATGCGAGAGCTTCTCCTCAGCTAGTTCAAACGTTTCCTCTTGAGCTGCCAAAGCGACATCGTCTGCATAAATAAAGCTCTTTGTCCCTTGTGGGCAAGGCTGATCATTGGTCTAGTTGTAGAAAAGTATAGGTGTTAGCACACTCCCTTGTGGAAGGGCGTTATTTAAGTTCCTCCATCTACTCCTCTGGTCTTGGAATTCATCAAAAAACCTTCTGTTCTGAAGAAAGCACTCAATCATTTGGGTGAGTTTGCAACCCACCCCTTCCCTAGCTATACTCTAAGACGTAAAATCATGCGTGCGTAGGGAAAAACGAGGCGTGAAACGCGACTAGAAAAGACCAGCAGAGAACAGCCTTGAGCTGGAAACGATCCTCATTATTGATGAAAAAGGGTATTAGTCTAAACTACAACAATAAAATTAAAATAAAAATTAAATGGAGGTTTATTGATAAAATAAGGTTGGAGCAGAAAGGTAAAATTGTGACGTCAATAACATAAAAAGGGCAAAAGATTGTATCATAAACATACCTCGTTCAGTGGATGTCTGAACATTATAGCGTGAGTGCGGCCTCTTTACACTCCAGGATAGAAATAAATATTACCACAAACTTGCCGCCTCACATATTACGAGGTTACATCATGTGCAGGTAACTATACAGCTGACACGGCCCAACTAGGTCGTTCTTTTTACGAGATTTACTTTATTGGCAGCATATCCCTTTTTTCACTCATTATCCACACAACAACAATAGTCCTAGCACATCAAAAAAGGGCTCCATGCATAATGGAGGGGAAAAAAGGTAAAATAAAACGTTAGATAATAACACAACAGAGAGAGAAACGTCTCTGGACCAAAGAAGTGAATTAAATCAAAAGGAGGAAACACAGGCAGGCTTATAGCCCAACTAAATAAATGTAAACAATCATGGCTGCCTCACGGCCGAGCAAGCGGCTGAGACAGAGACCAAGATAGAATAAGCAATACTGTACCCAGAACAAACAAACGGTACATAAACAGAATCACAAACGAAAAAATAACAACTGACCGATACATCGTCTTTCCACTCCCCTCACTCACACACACGCACCCAGGTTCACACACACACACACATGCCAGCACGGCAGGCAATAGGAGCGGTAGCTCCAATTTATAAGGCAGAACACCAATTCATATAGGGTGACTCACCTGGTCACGAACTGCGGGTCTCGCATTCAACACACAGCAGTGTGCACGACGCAAACAATAATACAACGGGTCGGATGAATCCCGTACTCATAACATGTACTCATGTCACGCGCCTCGTACGACGAGAATGAAGCTTCCAGTTGACACGGAGAGCATACACATAAATGATGGCAAAATACCATACGATGCAGTGCACATAAATAGAAACCAAATTTTGAGACCCAGTTACTAACATGGCATAGTCGCAAGCACAATAACAAACACACATCCCATTCGTGCTGCATGGGGCGGAAGATGCATATCAATCAGCTATATTCAATGGGGTGAATAGTACTACAAAAAACAAGAATTAACGTACCTCCAATATGAATAATCAAAGTATTAAGATGCATGTTAGTATGAGCTCAGTTTGAATATATAAAATATATAAAGATAGGAATGCAGCTCTGCTCTGTGCGGGCTCCATTGTTAATTAATCTCTCATAAACAAAGCAAAGATCCCCTTCAAAGAGATAATACTCCTCGTCTCGCAAAAGGAACGATCTTCCATGTTTATATCAGACAGTGCTGCCCTCTCTACTACTTCATCAGAAACGCATAAGTTATTCGAATCGAGGCCATAGGAAGCCATTTACATATTTGAAAAACGTCACATTAATGTACATGCACTAGGCATGGTTCAAGTTTATAGTCCTTAGTTATACTGTGTGCCTGCTGTCATTTCTTGATGGATATACTACTTTTGTATCCATCTCTTGGCACAGGCCAGAGTAAAGTGTAGCTTCCACCGAAGTCCCAGTCAACATCCATGGCCGTGACATTATGGAAGCTGCTGGGGTATGGGTAGTGCTGAGTAATGACATTCAGAGCACGACTAGTGCATCTGAGTGTTACGAAAGGTTTTGCTCATAGGGTCAGTTATGCTGCAATAGTACTTTCTGACCCAGTGAGGAAAGCAATGGCAAACTACCTCACTCCTCATCTTGCCTAGTACGCCTCATTTTGGTGCTGCCATTGGTTTTTGCGGTTTCCTTATAACCGCATAACCTTTGGTGGTGCTATTTGAGAATCCAACCAGCCTCTGGGCTGATGACCTAACAGACAGACAGACAGACAGTTATACTGTGCACTTTACAAAGCAGTATATGGTGATTAACTGTATCGTAGGCTGATGTCAAGTCAACAAAAACTACTCCAGTGAATTTGTTGTTTTCATAGCCGTCTTCTATATATTGTGTGAGGTGCAGTATTTGGGAAGTACAACTTTTCCCTGGTCGAAAGCCGGCTTGTTCTGGTATGATTAATGGTTCTATCACTTCAGATAGTCTGTCCAGAATCATTATTTCTAAGATTTTGTATAAATGGCACAACAAAGAGATTGGTCGGTAGTTCTTCGGACCACCTGCGTTCTTGCCAAGTTTGAGTATTGCTATAACTCTTACTTTTCTCCGCACTTTAGCAGTTTTGCAATATTTGATGCAGTTGTTGAATAAATCCAAGAGCCATTGCTTACTGACAGGACCAAATCTTTTGAGTTGCTCAATACAAACGTCATCGTGGCCTGCCGCCTTACCATTTTTGCATTTATTCTAAGCTCTATGTAGATCTTCCATAGCGAACCGGTTAGAGAGAATGTTGTTTTCCTGATTAGTCGGCTTTGCTTCTTTTTGATTTGATCATCTCCCAGTTTTATTTGATTTGCCGCCCTCTACGACCTGACTAGCTATTTGATTTGCAGAAACGTTGCTATGTACTAAGGTCTTAGTTGTATCATTACTGAGGTGCCTAAGTAACCTCCATGCGTTGTAACTGTTTCTTCCCATAACCAGCTCTTCCATTAATTTAATCCATTGGTTACGTTTGGATTCTGAAATGGAGTAAATAACACGCTGTCCACTGTGGATAGTTTCGTCACTGAAAGGACCTTTTTTGAAAAGTTTGAAAAGTGGATGTTTCAGAGGCAAGACCTTGAATGTAACTGGTCCTACATCCTCTAGGAATAGATTTTCTGGAGCAATACTGGACGAATTCAATGAACTCTTCATATGCCTCTGGAACGGGATCAATTGTTGTAATCCTCTCATCAGCGTTGTGATAAATTTTTGCCAGTCTGCCTTCTTGAAAATGTACCTTCGCCTGAAGTGCACGGTATCTGACCGGATTGCTGGTACCAACTGACACATAATTGGGCGGTGTTGTGTGTTAGGAATTGGTGTACAAATTGACGTTATGCTTTGATTAGCTAATTTCTCGCTCACAACAATAAGATCAGGGTTGTATCCACGTTGCTATCTACCACTATTAAAAGATGGAGGAAGTTTATTATCATGGATCAAGGATAGTCGATGCAGTTCTGAGCACTCTAGTATGGCATCTTCATTTGAATCATCTTGCGAATAGCCCCAAACAGTGCTATGACTGTTGAAATCACCAACAATAACAGATGGTTTCCGACTGCTGAAATTAGCAGCAGGATTAAATGAGAATACCTCATTGGGAGGCTTGTAGACAGAGGAAATTACAAGGTTACTAACTTCTACAGTAATTATTTCAACGTCATTTTGTTCTGTGATGGAAGTCATTAGAATCTTAAGATCTGGTTTTTAGGCAAAGATGGCACTACCATACTGGCCGTGCGGTCTTTCGGCCACTAATTTCATTTCAAACAATAAAGGCGATCTTTGATCCACCTATTCAATACATTAATTTCCACTTATAGTGGTTACATAATCATACTATCAGTTAAATTGGACATGTTTCGCCCTCAATTCAGGGCATCTTCAGCCTGAAAACAATATTCAAGAGTACACCTTATACTAATATCGAAGCTAAAAGTTTAGCCAATTACTAAATTTCAGCATATAAAATTGTGAGAATTATTATTTAGCGTATGGCTTATACAGACATAATCAGTAATATACATATATACATATTTACAGCTGAGAAACAAAGCAACTTGTGCTTCACAATTGAATGTCTAATTCTTCGATCCAGCGTGCAGCATCCGGAGTTAGCAGCAGGAAGTCATCCTCATCACCGTGATAGGCTCGAATCCTACATTCCCTGATGATATGACGAACAGTCTGGTGTGGAGCTCCGCAGTCACAGTCTGGGTTAGGTAGCTTTTTCCACTTATGGAGAGCGGCTCTGCACCGACCATGTCCTGTTCTGATTCTATTCAGGGCAGTCCAGGTCTTGCGTGGTAGGTGGGATCCACTTGGAAGTCTGGGACCTGAGAAGAAGGTATGAAGGCGCACATCCGTTGCTGCTTCCCATCTACTTTTCCACTCATCAAGAGATTTAAAATCTTTAGCATCCATGTTAGAGGCATCACGCAGAGTTGGATGGCGTGATTTTAGTCTGTTAAGATTCAGAAGTGGCAGGTCACTATTCACGGGTAGACTAGGATTTCTTGAGATCTTGTGAAATTCCTTCATAAGGGCATTAGATCGGCGTAGATCAGGTGGCATTATACCAGTTAGCAGTGGAAGCCAATGAACTGGAGTAGATGTGATTGCGCCAGATATGATGCGCATTGTGGTATTAAGCTGGGTGTCAACAAGCCTTGTATGATGACTGTTCATCCAAACAGGTGCACAATACTCGGCACTTGAATACACCAAACCCAGGGCTGAAGATCGCAAAGTGGTTGCTGAAGATCCCCAAGTAGTTCCACACAGTTTATGAAGGATGTTATTTCGAGACTTCAACTTTTGTGCTAAGTTCAGGAGGTGTTGTTTGAAGGATAGTGTACGGTCCAAGATGACACCAAGGTATTTTGGGTTCCAGTTATGATGAAGAATTCTCCCTCTGAAACTAACATTCAGTTTCACGTTCGCCAAACGATTATTTAAATGAAAGCAGGACACTTCTGTTTTGCTCGCACTGGGTTGGAGTCTCCAGATTTTGTGAGAAATGATACATTATACAAACATGTTGATGGAAACACTGTCAATGATAAACCATAAATTATTTTGTCAGAGATTAAAACTTATTCTGTGACAAAATTTCTAATTAAAACGGTTCATTAAAATGTTTTAAGTGGAAAAACAGTGTGAGAATATATAATGCCAACGACATGAGGCCGTGAAAAACAAGCACTGAAATGAATGTCATAAAAAAACATCTTCAAGGCCGCTGATGAAATCATGAGCATAATGTGAAACTGAAGCATCAATTGAATTATTGCATAAGGGGCCGTTAGCACCGGTAGGCAATAAAATTGACAGACCATGTCAGGAAGTGTCAGTACATATTGGAAAAAATTTTCTGTAAGAGAATCAAAGGAACTATTAGGAAGATGAACGCAAGGCGAGAATTCTGTTTACGGTGGTAGGAACAGATGAGGACTTACATGTTTGTTGAAAGCTGTTATTTGCTATCTACTGTTGCGTTGGTTGCCGCCCTTCTGTTGGCTCTGAGTCTCGTGTTATAACTGTGCTGCAGATGCAGTAGCGAACTCGGAGGGCAAGGAATAGGGGAGCGTTGAAGGGAGGAGAGGATGGGTAGAGTCAACTGTGATGAGGGGCGGAGTAAATCTGTTTTGTTGGAAGTAGGCCTAATATCCGTAGGTATGGGTGGAGCACTAGAGTATTTAGAATTAAATTAAATTAAATTAAATTAAATTAAATTTAGAATTAAATATGTTAGGTATCCTAAATTTATTTGAACTAACTGTCTTTGTTAATTGCGGCGTTAATTCATGTAACATGCTTTTTCTGTCCATGATGTCATTAAGATTCTGTTCCTTATTATATGTCTGGTCTAAATAGATATATAAACATTCTAATTCGTTCAACATTCTACCTTTTTCTATGTTTCTAATTATCGCTAGGTTTTTCTCTATGGATTCGAATCGGTGACCAGTTTCCCTCATATGCAAGCTCATTACTGAGTATTTTCTATGTTTTCCGCGTTAACATGTTCCATGTATCTTGTCGTAAAACTTCTGCCAGTCTGTCCAACATATGAAAAATTATACTATGTACACTTGAGTATACAACTCCTGATCTCAAATAACGATTTCTGTCATGATTAACTTGTTTATGATTAAAGAATATGGATTGGTTAGTGTTCCGAGGTATCTGTGGAACAGCAGAGGTGAAAGAAGGTGCGGGCTGGAATAGGTCTCAACTACAAAATTAAAGTTCATTTAAAACTTTAACAAAGGTTATATTTTCTTTTCAAAATCAACAAATAACAGAGTATAACAGGTACCAAGTAGCAGATCAACAATCAACCAATTACAGCTCATTACAAAATTTGGGCTTCGAGCCCGAAGTTTACATTCCTGCGCCCTCCGCTCACAACCACAAATTACCAAAGGGCAGAAAACCCCTTCATACCAAGGAGCACTTGCCCCAAATTACAATGTTAAGCCTCCTAGAGGCACGCAGAGATCAAATTAGAAAAGAGCAGTCCCGCTCTCAATTTTACAAGCCTATCAAAGGCCACAACAAACTTCACCCCTAACTGCCCTGAAGGCACACATACAGTGAAACAGGGGTATTTTGTACCCAACCTACAGGGCCTTCACATGAAGAAAACAAAACATCAGGTTAAGTTACTGGCCCATAATGCAAAATAGAATGGAGGCGATAACTTGCACTCCTACACAACGTTTTTGTCTAAAAACCTATGTGGCGCTAGGCCGATAATACAGGGGCTAATCCCAATCTATGGAGGTGACTAGTCAGCAAAATAAGTTTAAGACTTTAAGAAGGAAGAGAAATACGGTTACGAGAACATAGTCACCTCAAATTCACAATGAAGGGGAGTTCGAGAGGGTGAAGCACTCTCTATCCCCTCTTTATAGTAAAAGAGATTTGAAGTTTTTACATGCACAGAAAGGAAATTTACATTTCAAAGGAAAAGGTTACATATTAAAGGCTTCGAACCCTCCCCGAGAGTTAAACTGCTGAGCTAGCAAGAAATGAAGATGTTAACAGGCCATTACCTTGTAGATGAACTGCTGCTTGAAGAAAGAGGCGCTTCCCGTCCCCTGCTACATATTCACACGCTACGAAAGATGTTACTGAAGTGGCGCCGAGACAAGAAAATCAGCAGTTTATATACCCTCGTGGAACATTCGAGACCTTTCAGGAATGAGAAGACACACCCTTTCGCTTTATTGGCTAACACCAAAAGTTACACACAACATGAACAATAAACCTAGCATTGGAGGGAAATTAATTTAGAAAATTCGGGATTGGCTGAATTCAAAACTGGCGGAAACAGAGATCAATATTTCCAACCCAAAACTTGAAAGGAAGAAATTTAACAACGAACAAACTTATGGATACAAGGTTTCTTTAAAAAAAACAGTTCCATCACTTCGCACCAGAGTGCACAATCGTAGTTTTTCTCTGTAGAGACATCTAGAAGAGAATGTCCACACTTCTTGATACAGGGAAAACAAACACAATTCGAAATAGACACAGTTCAGAACACTTCAAAATTACCAAATTTACAGTAGAGACATCTTCCGAGAAACCGTTGAATTAATACAGTTTGTTAAAGTTCAGGCTTTCTCCTGTAGAGGAGTTTCAACTGGCGCAATATTTGAATTAGCGGCGTGGAGGTGTACCGCCCGGTACAGTGGTATTAGTGGTTCTAAAAGCTATATTAAAATTATTTTTCTGGAATACGTCAGTAATCTGGTGTATACCTGGATTATTAAAAGTAAATGTAGCATACTCAGTTTTTTTTCTGGCATCGGATTCGTGGATAACTTGATCTTAATTTTATTGATCAGTTTATTGATCATTTCTCTTTTGAAACCATTCTGTTTAGCTAGGTGCCTAATATAATTCAATTCGTTCTACAAATTCTTGGGAGATAGAGGGATTCTAAGTGCTCTGTAAATCAGACTGTGAGAAGTAATGAGTAATCCGGTTGTAGTGGTAGAGCGCACCACCGATCCTCTCTGCCTACAACTGCAAGTAGGCCCTACTTTCAGAGGACCAGAGCACAATGTAGCGCAGTTCACATGTTTAACAAGCGGAGACCATGACGTTATCTTCAAACTTTGTACACTTTTAGTGCCCATAGTCCATTAGTAGAAGATAATGTTCAAATAGTAGGGGTACTACTTAGGCGTTTTCGAGAAATTCGCAAGAGAATTTTCGCGTCGAATATGTACCGGTGAGTTGCGGTCTTGAGCACGAGATGGCGACGGTCGAGTGATTAGCGTTCAAACTCCGTAATCGCTAAATCATTGGATCGAGTCCCGCTCGTCGCTTTTTTGCTTTTCAACACTGGTCATGCCCGCCTCTCTAGTGTACTGGTTAGTGTGATTAGCTTCCACCCATGGAGGCCCGGGTTCGATTCCCGGCTCTGCCACAAAATTTGAAAAGTAGTACGAGGGCTGGAACCGGGGCCACTCAGCCTCAGGAGGTCAACTGAGTAGGTGGGTTCAATTCCCACCTCATACATCCTGGAAGTGGTTTTCCGTGGTTTCCAACTTATCCTCCAGGTAAATGACGGGATGGTACCTAACTTAAGGCCACGGACGCTTCCTCCCCTTTTCCTTGTCTATCCCTTCCAGGCTTCCCATCCCCCCGCAAGGGCCCTGTTCAGCATAGCAGGTGTGGCCGCCTGGGCGAAGTACTGGTCATTCTCCCCGTATCCTCAACCCAAAGTCTCGCGCTCGAGGACACTGCCCTTGAGGTGATAAAGGTTGTATCCCTTTCTGAGTCCGAGGGAGAAACCAACCCTGGAGTGTAAACAGATTAAGAAGGAAGAATGAAAGGTTTATTTTCAATGATAAACATTAGTAAAGAGCCAAATAACATTGGAAATCCAATAAAATTTCATGCATATACACCTTTCTTTCATTATATTACCGTTAAATTGTAATATGAATATGAAAAAATATGACCAGTGTTGAAGAACAAAACGACAAGCGTGACTCGATCCAGCGAACCAGCGATTACAGAGCTTAAACGCTAACCACTCGACCACAACCGTTTCGCGCTCATGATCGCAACGCACCGGTACATATTTAACTCGAAAACTTTTCTGCGATGATCTCGAGAACACCTTACTAGTACACCTTACTACTTGCACATTATCTTGTCCTAATTGGCTACTAAATGTGTACAAAGTTTGAAGATACTCCGTGATCCGAACGTCCTGGCCTCCCCTTGAAGTGTATTGTACCTGTCTTCAGTATGTGCTTCTTAATTTGCATCTATATTTCCTCCGCCTGTTGTGTGTTGTAGATAATGCAATGCATATTAGATAATAGTTGTGGTGTTAGTTTGATATTTAATCCCATTTTACACGGTATTCATGTTTTAGAATATTTAAAGAATTGAATACATTTTTACAGAAATTTGTACCACAATTGCCACGAAAACCGTCTGATGCATGGCAGTTCTTTGAAATTACTGATGATAAAAATCTACAAAATGCAAATGTTGCGGCCGCATTCACGTAACGGGTGGTGGCGCATCAAATTTGGGGGAACATATCAAGCGGCATCACAAGGATGAAATTATCAGGTAGGCTTCTCCAGCAGAAAACAACTTTGCTGTATTCAGCAAAACAGTTATATTGTTGGAAAAGTGTATTGATTTTACGTTGCCATACCAATAACGTATTTAAACGTGCCACCACATTACATTAACTCGGTACAACCGGGTGATGACGTCACAACAACTGCTCCGCTCCGTCCCCACCACTAAACTGGTAAATTAATGAAAAATTGATAGAGACATTGAGCTACAGCAGATACCGGTGTATATCATAGCCTTGTGAACGTGATCCAAGTACACAACTTAAACGATATTCTGTCACAGATACGTCAGTGACAGCGTACCGGCAAGACCAACTACAATTACATATTAGATATTGTAGTTGGTCTTGGTACCGGTATCGGGTATATCGGTGACAGAGAGTGTTGGGTCGTCCATGAACTAACTAGTTCATTTGAACGAGTCGTCTTTTTTAAACTGGTACGAATTCCTTCAAATATTTTATATTAATGAAAAGGTGCGCCCGAAAGGGCATTTAATACATTCTGTTGATATTCTGTGCTATAAGAAATATAGAGATTTTGTTCGACTCTTGCAGACCAACAAAAAGTTTCATCCAGCAAATGATAAATGTATTTGCACATTATGCGGCCTTAAATGTGGAGAGCATCATTTTACGTTCAAATATTTTGAACGGGTCATTCACACGAGCATACATGTTAGAGAACGAAACCAAAGCTAGCACCGTCTATTGTAAAATGTACGTACTGACTCGCGCCACTTTTGGCTAAAATAGCTCATAATAAACTACCGGTACCTCGTTCATTTGAACGACTTCGCCGCGAGAGGTGTTTCCTTCTACTGTATCAGCACCGCCGTCTCGATCCTCTTATACTGCCTGCTCTATGCCACTAGTTTTACCGTTGCCTACGTTATAATACAAGGCCTGGAAATAGAGCCCGTAAAACGCTATGGAATTGGTTACACTGAAGTTCAATGCCGTGCCGCCAGGATCGCTATTTTGCCTCCTGTCGACCAGGCTCACGCTTTAAACATGTTCTGTGGTGTTCATTGACTGAGTTGGTTGTGAATGTATTATGTATTTGTCTGATGTTAAGCATTCACAGTTCCAGTCATGGTTTATTCACGAGAAATTAAAGGTAGTGGAATTTCGTTTCACAAGTTTCCAGTGAATGTTCCTAAGTTTTAATCCGAGTTACGTCATAAGAATCGGGCGATCCCAAAATTTGTCACTGGACTTTTTTTAAACTATGCTACCGTCACCGGCAATCATTTGAGATTGAGAGGCATCTTCAAACTCAGAAATCTTAAATTAGGAAACCGACGAGGAAAATAATTTGCCCAACAAATTTCACGAAAATGAATGTAGCAAGAGCTAAAAATATTGTATTTTCCCCTGAAACAATCTCTGGTTTGTAAAATATGGAGGTGGTTTTGTCCCGAGAGCATAAAATACAGTTTAAAATAAGCCATTTGTTTTATAGAGCATTTTATTAAATTGTTCAATGCGCATAACGTCTGCAACACCTCACATGGGACATATTCAGGAACGAGAACAAACGAGCATCTTTTAACCGGGCGAGTTGGTCGTACGGTTAGTGGCGCGCGGCTGTGAGCTTTCATCCGGGAGATAGTGGGTTCGAATCCCACTTTCGGCAGCCCTGAAGATGGTTTTCTGTGGTTTCCCATTTTGACACCAGGCAAATGCTGGGGCTGTACCTTAATTAAGGCCACGGCCGCTTCCTTCCAACTCCTAGGCCTTTCCTATCCCATCGTCGCCATAATACCTATCTGTGTCGGTGCGATGTAAAGTCACTAGCAAAAACTCAGAAATCTTAAATTCGGGTACCAACCAGAAAATAATTTGCCCAACAAATTTGGAGTAAATGAATGTAGTAAGAACTAAAAATATTGTATTTTCCCCTAAAACAATCTCTGGTTTGAAAAGTGTGGAGGTGGTTTGTCCCGAGAACATTAAATACAGTTTAAAATAAACCATTTGTTTTATGAAGAATTTTATGAAATTGTTCAATGTGCATGACGTCTGCAACACCTCACATGGGACATATTCCAGGAATGAGAACAAACGAGCATCTTTTAGTACTGAAGATGAACGCCTCAGTTCGTTAGTTAATGAATTCCTGTCATATATAAAGAAAATTCAAATGCATTCAGAGAAAGTAAAAAAAGATTCATGAGGGAAATGTATCAGGCATAGATCTTGACTGCCCAATCCACTGTGGCCTGCGTAAAATACCCCATAAGTATACATTTGCATTATGCATTGACGAGGAACCTGACAAGCGATGACATCGAGCTCTTCTTCAGCTACCTAAGATGCCAAGCGGAATACAATGACATTATGGTTCGTGTGGCAAAAGAACAGACTATAAAGGCTGTTTAGAATATATCTCTTCTCCACCTACTCAAAGTCCAACGTTGTGTCTTATTCATTTTCAAGATAGAGGAGCCGTCAGATACCAAAAATCATCGTCTGTGACACTTCTGCAGTGAACGACGGAATTTGTCACGTCCGCTACGCAGTACTTGCCCCAAAGAGAGTTACTAAAAGGTGTACGGTTTTTTCTTTTCGAAAGACATGTTCAACAGTGTAATTAAGTGTAGAAAGTGTGAAGACGATAAACCATCTCTTTTTCTACTCTGAAAATTTCTGAGACCTCCATGTGACAACATTGCTTCGAGCCACTCAAGTAGAAGAGAGAAAGTTTTGAAACTTGATAAGAAGCCCTCAAAAGGAAAGTTTTTAAACTTCAGTGACATATCCAAGCCAATGCAGCACCGCTCTATAAATAAAGTACTTTTAATACTTGCAAAAACATTCAGTTCTTTTTATTTAGGATATAATTTACTTATTGACATATACGAGCGTGCGAATACATGGGGGCAATGACGTTATCCTAGCGGCTGAATGGTGAACTAGGATGTCACCCGTTTCCATTAGTGCATTTCAAGACCTTGTATTATAGCGTAGGCCCCATGCAAACGTAACCGTAAACTTAACGACGTAACGTAACCGTAAAATTAACGTAAAATTTGTGGTATTCACAATGGAGGAACGTAACATTAACGTAAAGAGTACACAGCAGCCAATCAAAACACTGCCATGTTATTTAGTACAGAAGCCAGGTTTTGGGCTATCTCGCAGTTTTATATTTCAGTACCTCGATGGAATCAAGCAACGTGGTAGCGGAATTCATATTAGTTCAAACATCTATTGCTTTGCTCCTGGGAGCTGTGTAGGCCTACGGTACCTGAAAAAGCGATCTAAACAACGGTGCAGAAAATGGGTTCATCCCTTGAATCAAAGAAGGTTATCTCAGGGCGATTTCGGTAATCTACTGTAAGAAATGACCCTCATCAGTTCGGTTTGGACATGCGGATGAAATCTGAACTGTTTGCCTTTCTTACGATTTGCTTCCCCTTTTGTAATAAAAAGTAATGTAAGGTCTCCTTTACCGACATCTATGACCCTATCTATCACACCCCGATAAGATGTTTGGATCTATTTGTTTGGATGATATCGTTTTCGTAAACTAGTAGTCCGTCATAATGTTAAGAAATATACAGGGACACTGTTTTATTTATGACAGGGATTGTCTCTCGTCCGTTTGCCAGCGCTGCGAGCTTGTCCCCCGCCATTTATTGTCAGATTTCATTACCATACTACAGGATATTAATTTCCACCTATTATTTTTCGTATTTGTAATTCTTTTTCCTTCTATCATACATAGCCTATACACAAAGACTATTTTGAAAGAGAATTACAAGTGTTTCGTCGAAAGAAGTCATTATATCGTGCACAACACACAATGTTTACCTCTGCCCTGATTGGCTGGTTCTTAAAGTTAACGTAAAATTAACCGCAAGAGCTTGCAGTTTGCAATCCCTTAATTTTACGGACTCGCAGTTAAGTTTACGTCTGCGCATTGTGAATGGATCCATTAGATAAGATGGCCGCTAACTTCTAAGTTAACGTTAATTTTAAGTTTACGTTACGTTACGTTTGCATTGTGAATGGGAAGGCGCGAATATCAATATTTCTTCAAATCGCCGCAAGAGTGCAGCAGTAGACGCACAATATCTCTGCGATAAATGCAAGCAGAGAGAGTAGAAACTGTACTGTCTTTGATGCAAGTTAACTCGTTCATTTGAACTAAGTGCCGCGAGAGCTGTTTCTGTGACATCACCTCATGAACTACCCCGTTCATTTGGACGACTCAAGATGACGAACGGTATGGAATGAACTAGTTCAAACAAATGAACTAACTGGACCCATCGCTAGGACAAAGTAATATGCTGTGATTTATCGACCATCTCTTCGCATTAGCGTACCGCCGATAACCAATACATTTTTGCTAGTTGCTTTACGTCGCACCGACACAGATAGGTCGTATGGCGACGATGGGACAGGAAAGGCCTAGGAATGAAGCGGCCGTGGCCTTAATTAAGGTACAGCCCCAGCATTTGCCAGGTGTGTAAATGGGAAATCACGGAAAACCATCTTCAGTTTCGAACCCACTACCTTCCGGATGCGAGCTCACAGCTGCGCGCTCTTAACAGCATGGCCAACTCGCCCGGTATGAACAATAAATACCGTACTGTAATTCATAATAGTGCATAATCGACGAAGGCTATTGCATGTGATGTTTAATTCCAAATGAATGATTCAATTCTCACCACCATTCATAACAGGTACTGGCTGCGTAGAAAAATGGCAACAGTATCACACTGTCAAATCAATGAAAGTTACACATTTGTTGTATACCGGTAGCCAATTCCAGAAGACATAGGAACACTATGGATCAACAAAAGTGAAAATGAGCTGAATTGCTCTTATACCGTACTTAATATGCACGAATAAATGTAGGCTAAGCATCATACGATTTTGCAGTAGGGCCTATCTATCCTCCACTTCGCACAAAGCTATAGTCATAACCTTAAATGCAATGTCCTGGATAAAAACTTCAATTTGTTACTGTGTCTTCTTTTAAGACAGAACCTAGCAAACCGAGTATGATAAAACGCAAAAGTTCGCCTTTCGGCGGAGAGAAAAAATGAAGTTCCTTACTGGCAGCGTTCGAGACTTAAAAGAATAGTTACAGTTGCAGTAAATCTTTCTGAATTTTAATGGTTATCTCGCTGGCCATTCCACGATTTTCAGCTCGATATCGCCCAAAATGTAATCGGTTTTCTTTGTCATACAGTGCATATCATTTCATTCACCCCACTTAACCCGGCCTCAAGCCATAATGTAATGTTGCCTACATGCTTTCTGAACTCCCTGGCGTAAGCCTTCTGTAAAAGAAAAGTAAAATGCTGTCTGTTAAGTCAATCCACCTAAAACTGCATTCAGAATGATGGCTAATGGAGTTTCATTATTTAAAAATATTCTTGACATGCTTAGAAATCACTACCAGAAAGTTCTTATAGGAACATTTTATGAGTTATGGTTGGTATTTCTGAGACGTTCTTACAGTGAGGTGTGTGTCATGTCTGATCTTCGCTCAAGTGTACATCGGTGTACATACGTAACATCTGGAACACTCGAACTGTGCAAGTTTGGTATTTGAATTTTGATTTCCTCCTGTTGCTTGAGCATAGATTGAAACTAGACTTTACTTACCAATGTGCTAAAGTACAATTTTGAGGATGAATTTTCTGGAAAGGGAACCAGTTAGCAGCATTGCCGATGAATTTAAGTTGAAGATTAAGGAAAAATTTAAGTTGCCTAAATTTTCAAATAATAGGAATTACATGGGCGGCGATGGTGAAATAACTGCTGCCTTTTTACATTATTTGTGCATTGATAAAGAACTTATGTTCGAGTTTCTTAATAGTTGTAAGTTACTACGACGACAGATTAGGTGCAAATGTGCTGAAGAAATGGTTTTGGAAAATTACCAATGGTCAGTTGATGGGAAAGTATGGGTATGTCCGAATTATGTGAAGACATTGTGGAAAGATCAATTGGTGTTATTAAAGTGTACTGGTGTGCAAACTATTCGACAAGGATCATGGTTTTCTCTTAGTGCACTGTCCATTCCTGAAATTCTGTGGATTTCATATGCAATTGTAAACAAGACTCCAATTTCAGTAGTTAGTAAAGAATATGGTATCAGTATTGACATTCTTTCTGAATGGGCTGCTGCATGTAGGAGAGTGTATATATATTATGTTGAAGTGAGCTCAAAACGAATTGGAGGTGAAGGGAAGATTGTGGAGGTTGATGAAAGCAATTTTGGAGGTAAACGAGTGGTGGATGATAATGGTGAGGAACGATGGGTGTTAGGTGGAATAGAAAGAGGTAGTGGAGAATGTTTCTTAATTCCTATCAAGGACAGGACAAGTGATACTCTTGTCCGCATTATTAAAGCATGGGTCCTCCCAGGGACAACTATTGTATCTGACTCTTGGGAAGCTTACAAGAGTTTACAAGATGCAGGTTTCAACCACCAACCTGCCAATTACAAGAAAAAAGGGGCTAACTGTAACACTATAGAAGGCACCTGGAGACATATCAAAGCAACCATTCCAGAATGTTCAAAGGATGAGATGGACTTTGTAGGATATTTAGCAGCCTTTGTGTTCCATAGGCATTGTCAAGCAGTGAAGGTAGATGTATTTGGCAAATTCTTAGAAACTGTACGCATGATGCATCGTATGTAAGAAGGTTGCAATTTAACTTCGTGTAGGCTGTTAGTTTCATGTATTGTACCTGATCGCAGTCTTAATTTTTTGCCACCACTCTTCTTTTTGTGTCTGGCTTTAGGATTGTATAGCTTATAAATTTATGCTTTTTTAGATGGATTTTGTTGAAGAGGGAACAGTTCAGATTTATCCTAACAGTTTTTTGTGTTGGAGATAAATTCCCCAAATTTGTTGTGAACAATAGTTATGTGATTATGTATCTCCTCACCTGGAACAAAAGGGGTGCCAGTAAAATGTTTGCAGTACAGTATGCCCTTCAAACACTGTTCTCTCTTCACTCTTCTCAAACAAAGTTAAAGTTTAGAAATATTCATATTTTGATATTTTAAATCTCAATTTTTACAAGGAATTTATTTTTCATACATGTAGGCCATGTATGGTATATATCAAATTTATTTTCCATACACGTATGCTGGACTATCCATCTGACCTGCCTGATTTTGATGCTCTTAATCCGACACATTGTCTGGAAATTTTATAATTGGAGGCTGGTTTGCTGCACTTAGGCTAATGTAAAAAATTGTTCATGTTGATACTATTATCTGCGCACTTTTTAGTGATAGATTTTTGTACTCGTTGGAGAAGTAAGAAGGGTTCCGTCAATACTGCCAACTGAATGGAAATGAAATCTGAATTGAATCGATAATATGATCGATCGATATGAATTTTATAAACTTTTATTATTTTAAGCAAACAACTGTGTTACACACACAATATTTAATACTATATAACATTTCCCGTTGCGAAACTTGTTCCTAGCATGAATTCTATGGTTTGGCTTTGCTGTGTAAACAACAACAGTACGAGTACTTAAAGTGTACGCCAGATGGCGCACAGCGACGAGAAGCGATTCTTAGTTTGTGTTTCAAAGGTTGCCAATACGAATCTCGAAGATAACCAAAGTCGACCGCTTCAGCACTAGGGTGTAAATCTATCACTAAAAAGTGCGCGGATAATACTACCTCCTGTATGTAGCTTTAATGCAGGGGAATCTAAATTAGAATTTTTCTAAAGATTATTAACCCATGAGTGGTTGCTATATGAGATTTTCTCTCACATTATTTTTTGTGATATTACTTCACACTGATGAAAGGGAGGTGACTATTCCCTCTTCTAGCTGAGTTTATAACTGTCGTAAGTAGAGCGATTCACATTTGAAGGGTAAGCACTCCCTCCCCTAGTCAGAACAATGGTTCTTATATGTCCATGCGCGCTGCCTCCCCTAGTCAGAACAATGGTTCTTATATGTCCATGCGCGCTGCATGAGAGTTTCTCTCATCGCACGACTAATGACGTTGGTGTTATGTTGAAGTGGAGCGGGAAACTTACTCCTGTTGTACGCGTTAGTATTTGTATTATGAGCACTTCTTGTTTTTGAAAATGTTATTGTGTTCAGAAACCGTACTTTGTACATAAATATTACTACATATTTTACAACTTCCGGGTGGAAGTTATTTGTATGTACATTGCATATGTTATTTTAAGTAGTAATTTGTGTCTTTAATAAATAGCTTATCATTTCATTTTTATCTAAAATATATAAGGTAGAACTTGCGTTTCATTTCAGTAGTAAATGTCATAATTATTGTAATATAAAAGAAAGTCTCACGCACGACCACTCACGTTACATTTCGGCTAGCAACCACTCGCGGGTAAAAAAAAATCCAGAAGCCTTCTTTAGATCTGAGTATGTGGTTCTCTAGATTAACTTTCTGGTTTATGCAGGGGCGAAGCCATTAGGGATTACTCGGGTTTGGACACCCTCCATGGAATTTTTACAAAAAGAAAATAAACTGAAACTGACTATAAACAAAATAAATATTCAGAGACATGATTGTAGAACCAACAGATCTGTAATTCACTTATATCAGTGTCCTTATAATGACAAGTCATTCATGCACCTTCATGGTGTTCTACCATAATTTTGTAACTACAAACTCCCTGCCCCAATCGGCCGATCGTGGCTACATGGATAACTTATATTTTCTATAACATTGTAAACCTCCTCTAAGTTTGACACATTACAAAAACAAATTGCCTGTATTTGGAAACATGGGTGCCTGCATGGAGGGGGGGAAGGTGGAGCTGCTTGCCCCCTCCTGGAATTTTAAAAAGGTTGATGTTCATTTGTTTAATATCATACCAGATTATTTTATAAACTGAACTTGCTGACGGTCATCTGGCATCTGTTATAACCGGATATTTCTGTAAACAATTTAATGTTGCTGACGTTATATTGGTTTTTATATTCAAGAAAATAGTTAATGTGCCCCTCCTCCCTGGAAAAGATCCTGTGGGCGCCCATGTTTGGAAATATGCATCCTTCCCATTTATTTTGCTAATATATCAGTGTGAAAGGTCACAGAAATTTAATGAAATTATTAGTCATGGGTTTCATACATTGGATTGATCAGGAATCATATTAGAAGAACTGAATTTAGACTATCTTCTTTGTTTAGTCATATCACAATTGTAATTAACAGCCATGTTTTAACATGTGAATGTTATTGGAGAATATGTAAATAGTCTTAAAAATATCTATTATGGAAAGTGTAGAAGTATTTTTATTTAACTTCAAATAGTGGCCAATAGACGAATAAGGAAGATTAAAAAATGTTTTATCAGTTTGAAATTTATGATTTATAAAATAATTTTTGCTAAACTGATGGTGTAAACTCACAAATATTATGGGTAAAGGGCTAAACTAGTTTGCAAAAGAGAGGTTAAGAATCCAACAAGGCTTGGCTCACACAATGTCGCAGCATGGAGCATAAGGCTGCCAACTTACGAACTCAGGCCTGGTTTGTGACAAGACCATGGCAGGATATGAGATACATCTGACTAGTGACAAGACCATTGGTCTCGATTGGTTAGGTCCAGCTGTTTGGAGGCCTAATAATAGACATAAGGTATTTTTGAACTAAGTTGAATAACTGCATTATTACGACAAGTCTACTTTCACTCCATCACCAGGTAATAATTACTTATTCATCTTACTCTTCAGTCAGTCATTACTGATCTGTGTTTAGGGCTGCTGCCCAAGTGGCAGATTCCCTACCAGTTGTATTTCTTCTACATCCAGTTCTTTTCAGCCTCTGAAGAGTTCATTTCTGCTAGTTTCCAGTCCCTGTTAGTATCTCATTCCTTCAACATTTCTACCCAATGGTCATCTGGTACTATAACTGGGATAAATTCTATCAAAAACCACATTTAAAAAAACCATATTCCTTTCATTGTTGTGAGGTCACAATGTAAATTTGACATTTTCACTTGTTAATCTTGATAATGGTAGATTCACATATTAATTTATACGGTAATTCATTCATAATTACACTTAGGCTATTATTTAAATTTTATTGTTGATTGGTTTCAAGTCACAGGGTGAGGTGACTCAAGTCACTAATTTATTTTGTGTATAAAATTAGAATCAGGCTGTCAAGGGGTGAATCAGCCCATTAAGTTTTTTAAAAAATTATAAAATGTTGTTACAATCTTAACTTATAGAAAGAGTTCCCATACATTCAATTTTAAATTACTGCTCTACCAAATATTTGATTTATGAAAAGTTTTCGAATAGATCTAAATTATAGTTATTCTATGAGGTACACAAATATGCACAAATACATTGTCAACATAAAGGCTGGTTTGCTCTATAATATCACAATCAATAATATATTTACCGTGTCTTCCAAATCCTGGCACAACTTTTTTGAACAATTTGTGCTTTCTCTACCTCAGTTTTGTGTCTTCAGTTTTCAGAAAGACAAAGTAAAAGTCACCCCCAATAACTTTTTCTCAAAAATGTCATCAGTGCTGTTGATTCTACCATTCCAAGTGAGATGGCTGTGCGGTTTTCTGTTCCTTCATTGTTATTTGCCTCTTGTTTCTCTACATCACTGTTATTATAATCGGGAGTAAGAATCGTAACCCTTTCGCTCCCTGCACTCACAATTGTGAGTGTAGATTTAACATTGCCTAGATACGAATTTTTTTTTTTTTTTTTTGTTGACTTCGTTCACTCCGTTCTCATACGAAAGTGAGGGTTGTGGTTTATGTGAAACAACTGCAGTCTGGCGGTATTCCTCAGAATCAAAGTTGAAAACAAGGAGTCTCATTGCTTGCTTTGTGACAAGATGGCACAAAGAGGTAATTATGTTTCTATTTTAGTCAATTTTTACTTTTAATTATTATATTGTTATAAATTATTAACTTAATACTCTCTATAATTAAATTATATAAGTTTATTTCCAATCTAAAAGTATTTTGGATATTCAGTTCATCAATGAATTATGCACTAACGTTTGTGAGTATTGGGAGTGTACGTGTACCACTCAGCTTCGAGGTTAAGTTCGTCAGACATGCATTTATTACTAATAAAGTAGCTCTAGCTACCTGTCTGTAGATCCTATTACTAACTACAGATTCGAACCATATTTTTACTTGCTGGCAGTATATTTTCACGTAGTTGTAACTGTTTTAATTTACATTACAGTCTGTACTATCTGCCCCTAATTTTAAGAAAAATGTACTTCAAGGTCTCTGTAGTTTTTCAGATAAACTACGGGCACTAGAAAACCTCCTAGATGATCCAGGGGCTATTCAAGATTAATTAGACATGTCAGATATTGAGAAATTTGATGACAGTGATGACCAGTCAGCATGGCAACCAGAACCTTGTGCAGATTGTTCTAGTTCAGAATCTGAAATAGAAATGCCAGTGAACCCAGTTCCTTCGCCAAGTGTCTCATGGTCTAAGAAGACATTCAAACGTAAACCTGGTCCTGAATTTATTTCTATAGAAGAAGGAAATCCAGTTTCGGTGAGTCAAATTTACGGATTGCTACTTGAATGGGAAGGTACCAGAAGAGATGATGGACCTACTAATGTTCCAGTTGGCCATTGGAGAGTGTATTATAGGTGGACCCAAGAGAAAAAGGTATGACGATTTCAGTGAGCAGAATGGGAAACTTTCTCCCCCACAAGACATACCTGCAGGTATGCCCGAAAAAGACAAACGACTTGATGGTTTTGAAAATTATCCAGTTGTAGATAATTTGAAGACGTCACTATATTGCACACTTCATGGCTCTCAATGGAGATCTCACACACAATGCATGAAAGGCAATGTTTACCTCTTTTTAAATAAATACAATAATTGTTTCCGTTTGTTCTACTTAGTGAAGTAGACATAGTAATAGAGTGCAGAAATTCCGTTATGAAGACAAATCCTAAAGTGACACTTACCTTGCTGTAGTCAATGTTTATGTTGTTATAATTTGTTATATTTCTGGTTACAAACTATTAAAAATTTACTTCAATTAAGGATATGATGGCAAAAATTGATTTTTCATTCACGAAGCACATTTTATGATGACAAATGCACGATCTCAACCATCCTCATTGCCTTAGTGAATCTGATACTCACAATTGTGAGGGTCATGGTTTACTACTGACCCTCACAATTGTGAGGGGTCAAGAAATACCCCTAGTGGCGTTTATAAATGCGAAAAAATTAATTTTTGGTAATATTTAGACCATATTCACTTAGGAAATGGCAATTACGCACCCGTATTCTCATAGTATATGTCTCGGGAGTGAAAGGGGTAAGAGGACAGAGACACTCTGCTGTCAACACTGAAACTGTCACTTCCGTTGAAGTCCCTTATAACGATGCCTTTACCCGAGGTTAAAGCTAAGCGCTTTGCAAAACGAGGTGTTACTTTAGTTGTTTCATGAGAACAAGCCTGTTTCAAATGCATTTCGAAGGCTGTTGTATTGTTTCATCAGAACAAGCCTATTGCAGTTGCATTTCGAAGAACGTTGTCCAAGATACTTATGTTTCTTCTGGAATCTGTGAAATTACTTGATTAAGGCAAAAAGTAACAATTCCTGCTTTTCTGAACCCAGATATGACAATAGATTTAGAATTAACGGCTCCTTCCAGTAATCTAGGAAATTTGGATTTTGCAACTACCCCTGTTTCTTCCTTTTCCAGTCATGTAATACACTTCTCCAGGGAATTTTTAGAGGTCTGAAAAATGCTATATCAAGTGGTTGGTGCAGATGAGTAGAATTAGGTGCTAACAATACAAATCATATGTCATGATTCGGGCACAGTTTAATCATATTAAGTGACAAATGACTAGACAGATTGTCGCCTATCATCACTTTTGGTCCCTCTGAATGCCTTGCTTATGCAACACAATATGAATAAACCATGATTGTAAGATCAAACCTCTCACTCTGATTCCTATTGCAACCTGCACCAGTTAAACCTCCTTCGGTCCAAGTATCATAGAGGTGTATTGCATTATAAATTGTGTACGATGAGAACATTGTGCCATCTGCAGATGCTGCTATCATTTCACTGATGCTGTTCTTAGAACTTTCCTTTCAGGATGTCTTGTACCTCACTTCATTGTAACTTATACTTGTCCACGATCATTGCAAAAGTTTGCCTCGTCATAGTTTATGATATTAGTGGGGGGAAACACCATTCAAGCACACTGCCTGTCTTCAGTTTAATTACGCATGCAACAGTTCATATTAATATTTGAGTGAACTTTTGGCATCTTTAAGGATTACATTTTATTTAACAGTGCATCGCTGTACAATTCAGAACATGACTTGTTCAGATTTACTAGAACTTTCAATTTGCTTTTCACTGTAGTAAGCTTTAGACAATTTCATTCTTTGGTACGCTGAACAGTCGTAGAAAATTTTCTTTCCACATGGGCATATCATAATCGTGGGCATTGTGTGCACGGATACTGAAGAGATACTACCATATTAACAACAACTCTGGAAATATGTTTGCCACTTTTGGAAATTGCTCTCCATTTCTCACTGTAATTAATTTCCAAATTTTCTCAATTAAAGCTGTGCAAGTTTCTTCCACCCCTCACCAAGTTGGTGGTTTGTTAAGAAGCATCCATCATTCCATTTCATAATTTCATTAATCTAGTTGACCAAAATAATCATGTCCAACTTTATACTGTATTCTTTCTTCAGCCAAGAAGCACTCGCTCATCTCAGGAGAAATTTCTTCTGACTTAAGAAACCTTGTTTTCACTCACAAGAAGAAAGTTCACTTCATAACGATCACTGATGATCTTTTTTTTTTTTTTTTTAATGTAGACAAGACTTTGTTAATAATTTTGTTTTTCCCTTCAATTTCTGTTATCTTCACATTCAGTACACCAACAAAGCTGACCGAAAGAGTTGGCTATGCAGTTAGGATCACTCAGCTGTGAACTTTCATTCGGGAGATAGGCCTAGTGAGTTCAAACCCCACTGTTGGCAGCCCTGAAGATGGTTTTCCGTGGTTTCCCAATTTTTACACCAGGCAAATGCTGGGGCTGTACCTTGATGTCACGGCCGCTTCCTTCCCACTCCTAGTCCTTTCCTATTCCTTCATCGCCATAAGACCTATCTGTGTCAGCGTGACATGAAGCAAATTTAAAAAAAGAAAGGACAAAGCTGTGTAAAAGATGCAAATATGCTTTACTGATGGCAGAAGAAAAAATAACTAAAAAAGAGGAGCATTTTCTTGTTAGAAGAAGTAGGATTTCAGAGCACCAAACAAATTTAGCTTTCTTTCAAGGCCAGGAGCCAATGAATGCCAATTTGCCTTGGAATGAGAGAAAACTGTCTGATAGCGAATTCCAACAAATTCACAAAAATAGTTTGTTCCGTTATACTGAAAAATGAGAAAATATTTTCATTACTGTAACTTCAACATCTGTTAACCATGTATCTGCAACAATAAGCATGGTATTATGCAGTGATGAACAGTGAAACCAATTCCCTCCATAGCATCATTTAGTATGCCTTTCAATTTAGAGTATGCATTTATCTCTGCAGAATGAAATGCTTATTTTAAGGTACAAACCATAAACTTGAATTATATTTGTGACAAGTTCAACAATGGAATCTATTTTTTTCATATTTTAGTGAACCAGCTTGCAATTTTATTTCAATCCCGTTCTTAGGTGTGATATATCGAGCAAAAACAGGAAATATCTCTTCATTGCTTTGGATGGAAACATCAGTGGAAATAGAATAAAACTTTCCTTTTGTTCTCATGTTCTTTATACTGTGTTCTTTCTTCAGCCAAGAAGCACTCGCTCATCTCAGGAGAAATTTCTTCTGACTTAAGAAACCTTGTTTTCACTCACAAGAAGAAAGTTCACTTCATAACGATCACTGATGATCTTTTTTTTTTTTTTTAATGTAGACAAGACTTTGTTAATAATTTTTTTTTTTTTTAATGTAGACAAGACTTTGTTAATAATTTTGTTTTTCCCTTCAATTTCTGTTATCTTCACATTCAGTACACCAACAAAGCTGACCGAAAGAGTTGGCTATGCAGTTAGGATCACTCAGCTGTGAACTTTCATTCGGCTTATGCCATGTCAAGAAAAAAAATTAAACTCTTTATGTTTCGCAGAGAACATCTTAATTGGAGCTTAACGTTGTCGTCAGCTCCCGCTTGGAGCGTTGTGCCGGTATTCAGCGAGCCACCTGGTGATGAATGAGCATACCACTACAGCTCCAATGGTAAAGCATTCTTAAATTCAAACCCTCATTTTTGTACAAGTCTTCCTCATGAACAGTTGAGATTTCCTTCTGAAGACGCGGAGCAAGTTCTCTGCAAAACGTAAAGAGTTTCACCTTGTTTTTTTGACATAGCAAAAGCCCATATCATGTCTACAAGGACAGGCCATTAAAGCATCATTGTTAACATTTCCTTTTGTTGTTTATATCATCGATAGCATCTTTCATGTAGTTGGGAGCAATCATATATATATATATATATATATATTTATCAAGGCTGTAGATTTAATTCTAGAACTAGAAAACCTTCACAGCAATTGTTGAATTGGGGAAATATTGAATGGAAAAAGAAATTATTATTGTCAGTAGTATAAATGATTGTTGGTGCTTAATGGTATGATATGTAACTGTTAACTTTGATGCAATTATGTCTCTTCTTCTATTGTATATTTTCTAAAGGAATGACTACTTACTGATTTAGTAGAAGGGGGAAGCTGAAGTTTGTTTTTTCAGATTTTAGTATGCTCGATAATGCCTGTCTTGTTACTGTGAGTGATGCTGAATGTTCAGTGGCACAATTTACATGAATTTCATGTTCGATGTAAGTTCTTGCAATAACATCCCACTGTTTAGAATAGTCGCCACTATAAGAACACTTCTTGCACTCCTCTTTATTGAATCGATCCACCTTGTTTTAGGTCTCCCTCTCGCTCTTTCCCTCAAACTTTATCTCCATTCTTCCATCGTATGTTTCGGTATTCTTTCCTCCTCCATCCTCTTTATATGTCCACACCATCTTAGGTTATTCCTATCAATCCCCTCATTTAGGTTTTCTATACATTAGCGGGGCCGGCCCCGTGGTGTAGAATTGCTTGCCTGCCTCTTACCCGGAAGCCCCGGGTTCAATTTCCGGCTAGGTCAGAGATTTTTACCTGGACCTGAGGGCTGGTTCGAGGTCCACTCAGCCTACATGATTAGAATTGAGGAGTTATCTGACGGTGAGATAGCAGCCCCGGTCTAGAAAGCCAAGAATAACGACTGAGAGGATTCGTCGTGCTGACCACACGACACCTCGTAATCTGCGGGCCTTCGGGCTAAGCAGCGGTCATTTGGTAGGCCAGGGACCTTCAGGGGCTATAGTGCCATGGGGGGGGGGGGGTTAAGGGTTTAATACATTAGTGGACGATTAAGTTTGACTGGTGTCTTTAAAAGTAGGAAAGATCACAATATGAAGATTAAGTTGGAATTCAGGAGGACAAATTGGGGCAAATATTCGTTTATAAGAAGGGGAGTTAGGGATTGGAATAACTTACCAAGGGAGATGTTCAATAAATTTCCAGTTTCTTTGAAATCATTCAAGAAAAGGCTAGGGAAACAACAGATAGGGAATTTGCCACCTGGATGACTACCCTAAATGCAGATCAGTAGTGATTGATTGATTGATTGATTGATTGATTGATTGATTGATTGATTGATTGATTGATTGATTGATTGATTGATTGATTGATTGATTGATTGATTCTTATCTATGACACTAATTTCACTGACCAAGCAGTAGCAAGCAACTAACATGATAGATATTAGAACAGCCTTTGTGAGTTGCTTGTTATTTTTCGACAATCAATTTACACCTGCACTGCATCAATAGATTCATCATAATCATAATTTATGGTACTTCTCCTCCACCTTCCTCTCTCCTTCCACTATTCGTCTTACATCATTTTTTTCCAGTTCAGGTTTCTTCTTCTTGCACCTCTCTATTGAATCGATCCACCTTGTTTTAGGTCTCCCTCTCCTTTTTTCCTCGAACTTCATCTCCATCATACCATCATATGTTTCGGTATTCTTTCCTCCTCCATCCTCTTTACATGTCCAGACCATCTTAGGTTATTCCTATCAATTCTCTCATTTACGTTTTCTGTTCAAACCTCCTTTCTCACATCTTTGTTTTTCAATCTGTCTTTCCTATCTTACTTACATAAATACATACATATTATCGGCACACTTTTATCTGGATGCATTTGTGTACGGGGGTGAGGAGTAAGGACGGAACTGTCCCGGTTCCGGTAGTGCTGCCAACTGAATGAAAATTACATCTGAATTGAATCAATAAATGATCGATCAATATGAAGTTTCTAAACAGTTATTATCTCAAGCCAACAACTGTGTCACATACACATTATATAACATTTCTCGATGTGAATCTTGTTCCTAGCATGAATTCTATAGTTTGGCTTTGCTGTGTAAACAACAACAGTACTAGTACGTAAAGTGTACGCCAGTTGTCACACAACGATGCTTAAGCGATTCATAGTTTGTGTTTCAAAGGTTGCCAGTATGAATCTCGAAGATTGCCGAGGTCGACCAATTCAGCACTAGGGTGTAAATGCATCCAGATAAAGTGTGCCAATAATACATACATACATACATACATACATCATTATAGACCATTATGCCTTTCAGCATTCAGTCTGCAAGCCTCTGTGAATTTACTAAATGTCGCCACAATCCTTTATTTGCAACTAGTGCTGTGGCCTCATTTAGTTCTATACCTCTTATCTTTAAATCATTAGAAACAGACTCTAACCATCGTCGTCTTGGCCTCCCTCTACTTCTCTTACCATCCATAACAGAGCCCATTATTATCCTAGGTACACTATCCTCCCCCATTCGCATCACATGGGCCCACCACCGAAGCCGGTTTATGTGTACAGCTTCATCCATCAAGTTTATTCCTAACTTAGCATTTATCTCCCCATTCCGAGAACCCTCATGCCATTGTTCCCACCTATTTGTACCAGCAATCATTCTCGCTACTTCATGTCTGTTACTTCTAACTTATGAAGAAGATATCCTGAGTCCATCCAGCTTTTGCTCCCGTAAAGTAAAGTTGGTCTGAAAACAGACCAATGTAAAGATAGTTTCATCCAGGAGCTGACTTCCTTCTTACAGAATATTGTTGATCGCAACTGCGAGCTCACTGCATTAGCCTTACTACACCTTGATTCAATCTCACTATATTACCATCCTGGGAGAATACACAACCTAAATACTTGAAATTATCTACCTGTTCCAGCTTTGTATCACAAATCTGTCATTCAATTCTGTTTAATTTCTTACCTACTGACATCAATTAAGTCTTCGAAAGCCTAATTTTCATACCATACTCATTGCACCTATTTTGAAGTACCAAGATATTAGACTGCAGGCTTTCGGCACAATCTGCCATTAAGACCAAGTCATCAGCATAGGCCAGACTGCTTACTACATTTCCACTAAACTGAATCCCTCCTTTACACTTTATACCTTTCAGCAGATGACCCATGTAAACTACGAACAGCAAAGGTGAAAGATTACAGACTTGCCTAACCCCTTTAAGTACCCTGAACCAAGAATCATTCTACCATCAGTTCTCACTGCAGCACAATTGTCAACATAAATGCCTTTGATTGATTTTAATAATCTACCTTTAATTCCATAGTCCCCCAGTATGGTGAACATCTTTTCCCTTGGTACCCTGTCTTATGCTTTCTCTAGATCTACGGAACATAAACACAACTGTCTATTCCTCTCGTAGCATTTTTCAGTCACCTGGCGCATACTGAAAATCTGATCCTGACAGCCCCTCTGTGGTCTGAAACCACACATCCAAATTCTTCTCAACCTCTGATCATACCCTTCCTTCCAAGATTCCAGTGAATACTTTGCCTGGTATACTAATCAATGAGATACCTCGATAGTTGTTGCAATTCTTCCTGTTCCCTTGCTTATAGATAGGTGCAATTACTGCTTTTGTCCAATCTGAAGGTACCTTATCAACACTCCATGCTAATCTTACTACTCTATGAAGTCATTTCATCCCTGCCTTCCCATTATACTTCACCATTTCAGGTCTAATTTCATCTGGTCCTGCTGCTTTATGACAATGGAGTTTATTTACCATCTTTCCACTTCCTTAAGCATAATTTCACCAACATCATTTTCCTCCTTCCCATGAGCTTGGTTTGAAATACCACCAGGAAGATTTCCTTTTGCGTTGAGATGATGTTCAAAATATTCCCTCCATCTGTCCATTGATTCCTTGGGATCTATTATGAGTTGACCTGAATTACCCAAAACTCTGTTCATTTCCTTTTTCCCTCCCATCCTAAGATTCTCTATTACTGTCCAGAAAAGTTTCCCTGCTGCTTGACCTAGCCTTTCCAGGTTATTACCAAAATCTTCCCATGACTTCTTTTTGGATTCAACAACTATTTGTTTCGCTCTGTTTCTTTCATCTATGTACAATTCCTTGTCTGCATCAGCCATTTCTGATAAGCCTTCTTTTTACGTTTACAAGCTGCGCTGACTTCATCATTCCACCAAGATGTTTGCTTTTTCCCATCTTTGCACATAGTTGTTCCTAGGCATTCCCTTGCTGTTTCTAGTAGAGCATCCCTGTATGCCACCCGTTCTCTTTCTATATCCTGAACCTGCTTACTGTCTACTTTTCAAAACTTCTCACTAATCAGATCCATGTACTTCTGTCTAATTTCCTTGTCCTGGAGATTTTCTACCCTTATTCATTTGCAGTCAGATTTCACTTTCTCTATCCTAGGCCTTAGTTCACTACAGATCAGATAGTGGTCTGTATCATCGAAAAATCTCCGGAAAACTTGTACATTCCTAACAGACGTCTTGAATTCGAAGTCTGTTAAGAAATAGTCTATTATGGATCTGGTACCCCTAGCCTCTTTGTGTAGCGGTGAATAGCCTTACTCTTGAAGAATATATTCATAACTGCTACACCCATGCTAGCACAGAAGTCCAGCAAACACTTCCTATTCGCTTCCATATCTTCCCCACATTTACCAATCACCCTTTTGTATCCTTGTTCTATTTCCAACTCTCGCATTGAAATCGCCCATTAACACTATCTTATCCTTGCTGTTGACCCTGACTACGATGTCACTTAATGCTTCATAAAACTTGTCAACTTCATCCTCATCTGCATTTTGTACATTATATCTCTACACTTTCTTGGTACTTCTTTATTCCAGGCAAGATTGTGTACACTCTGGTAGAATGCATTGTCCTGTTGCACCCTCTTGCTAATCTCTATGTCCAGCCTTTTTTTTTTTGCATTAGTTCACTCCCTGGATATTTGAAACTGTCAACAGTTTCAAGGCCTTGACCACCAATTTTCACAATCCCTTTCCCTTGTCTTTCTCGTCGTGATATAACCATGGTCTTGCTTTTCTCTGTGTTGATTTTTATACCATACTTTTCAATTAATTTTCTTGTTGTACTTCTTTGCTGTTTGTTCCCCAGACCATAATATTATATGCAAATAGTAATAACTTCATCTCCTTATTCCCATATTCTTCCTTTTCCCCTTTACAATTTTGTCCATTACCATTAGAAACAAAAAAGGCAACAGCATACTGCCTTCTCTTGGTCCAGTTTCATTTCTAAACCATTCTGTCTTTGCAGACGGAGTCTGTACACTGCTGACACAGTTTTTGTATGTACATTGCTTGTGCCATTTCTACAGTTTGTGTACCCAGTCTCTTTTTGACCATGGTTTCCCACACCTTTTCCCGGAGAACATTATCGTATGCCTTTGTTAGATCTATGAATGTCATGAGCAGATCCTTTGCATATTACCAACTCTTTTCCATTAATTGCCTCATGCTGAAGATTGGGTCCACTTCTAAAGCCACACTGTTCCTCATGCAACTCTCCTTCAACCTTTATTCTCATTCTCCTCTCTACTATTCTTTCCAGTATTTTTGCCACTTGTGATAAGAGTGTGATTCCTCTATAGTTATCACAGTTTTTTTTATCCCCTGTATTAAAGACTGGTACAGTAGTATTATTTCCTTTCCCCAGTCTTCTGGCACATGTTTCTGTCTCTGTCTGCACTTTAACAATTTGTACAGCCATTGTAATCCAACAAGATTATCAAGATGCTTTCTCTTGCTTTCTTCTTTTTTATCTCTATATTATTTTTGCCATGCTTTCTTCTTCTGTCAATGCTTCTCTCACCTCATTCCATCACGGTGTCTCCTTTTCTTTCACTCTTTGATGTTCTACCACAGGCAAACTCTGCCCCACTGAAAAATGCCCTTTTGAAGTAAGACCATTCATCTTTCATCACATTTCCTACTTCATTAACTTGAAATTATTGTTTCAGTCTCTCCAGAAATTCTTCCTGTACATTCTTATATTTAATTTCCACACTTTTATTTTACTGTCTCTAATCTCCTTGAATTTTTCCATTTTCCCCACTCTCATTTTTGCTATTACAACGCTATAATCTCAGTCGAATGCCTACCCTGGTAAAGCTGCCATATCCATCAACTCTCTGCAGTTTGTCCTTCCCACCAGAAAGTAATAATAAAAATGTTATTTGCCTTACGTCCCACTAACTACTTAGAAAGTAATCAATTACTGATTTTCTTCTTCTGTCACCCCAACCATATCTTGTAACCACGTGTTTCCCACAATCATTCCATTCCTTTTGCAAAACTCAACTAGTTTCTCTCCTCCATTCCTTTTCCCATATCCCTATGGTCCAATTACTTCTTCCTTTCCTTGTCTTTCGTTTCCCACTTGTGTTTTTAAGTCTCCCATGATAATCACTTCCACATCAGTTATCTCTTTTTCTAATTTCTCGAGGAATTCCTGCCTATGGTGCATACACTTGTATGAACTCCTTCATTTTGTTCTTCATTCTCAGTCTAATTTTCATTATCCTGTCACTGATGTACTCTACCATATCCACATACTCTTCCAGCTGTTTTAAAATTATCAGGCCTACTCAATTTTTTTGCTTCTCTGCCACCACTCCAGTATAGTGTATATCCTTTCCTCATTCTCTTCTTTCCTTTCTCCTTCCATTTAACTTTGCTCAACCCCAACATTTCTGTGTGCTCTTTCTCCATAAAATTCACCACTTCTGCTTTTCCTGTCAGGGTCATAAGCTTGATTATGCCCACCTTCATGATGTCGGCTACTGCTCGTCTATTTTTCACAGTTCCCTCAGCGCCCAAGGAACTGCACGTCACTTGCAGTAGGGTACGCCGTAACCTGTTCCGAGGCAAGTTCAGAAATACCGTATCATATATAGGCTATTACTATGGTGGGGTCGCCACTCCCAGAGGCATTTTTTACCTACTGCCAGGTGTAATTTTAGGCTGCTCCTCAGGAGTACAGATGCCTTTTGCAACCACATCACTGAAGCACACACAGTGCTGACAGGAGAAAGTTTTTCATTTTTATCTGCCGTTGGGACTGGGGTCCTCTTCCTCCATCTAAATCGTTGACTACGGTCTCTTTTCCAGTGAATTTATGTGTCATTTCCTATACAAAGTCTTCACCCGACCTACAAAGGGAGGGCTCCTGCGCTCATAGTCGTTGGGTCATTGGTCCCCTCTTTGGATGTCGTGTTTGGTAATGGCCGTTTGACCCTTGGCCAGACAATTGCAGGTAGTACCATCTACTGTCACATACGATAGCAGGATACATCAATAGATTATATGGCATAAATATGTTATGCACTGTTGCCACTATAGATTAATTTCATAATGCTAATATTATAAACAACTAGCTTATGAACCCGCACTTCACTATGGAATTTTCAGAAAGACTGTCTTTGTAGTTTTTCCAACTAAAGTCAACATGGGTAATTACAATGACATCAGTAGGAATGTAGCGATTAAAAGTAATGTTATCATATAAAATACTCGATCAAATGAAAAACCGCACATTTTTCACTTTTAACAAGCAGTACTACGGTGCCGATCTAACAGTCCAAGGTTTCAGTGCTGGAATAACCAGGCCGTAGCCATTATTCTGTTAAATATACACACTGCTCATTCCAATCAGTGCCTCAGAGTAGGGATTGAATAGCTGGAATGCTATGATGAACTAGTGTGTTACGTACCAGTAGTATCAGAAAATTTATGAACCTGGGGAATGGCATACTAAAGAAGAGAGAGATCAAACTCACCAGCTACTTCCCCCCAATATTTAGGCAGGCTGTTATACTCGGTACAGAGCAGTAATCCCATCTATCGGAGATTAGTGGCAGCAAAGACACAAAGCACATCACTACAGACGATGATCAATGTGATGTTATTGTTGATCAATTTTATGAGCCTTCTATATTGTAGGCCTTCACATTTCATTTCCTTCCGACTTTGTCATATTAGGGCATCTTATAAAATTATTTATAGCGTAGACTGTGTTACCTTATTCCCCGACTTTACATACCGATTTTCATTAAATTCTTTCTACCCATTTTCTCGTGACTCGGAGCTGATATGGACTTAGCAACAAAAATCCAAATTCATGAATATCTCTATTATCATAGCCAATACGGTAAAAATGTATAAGACATAATGATAGGAAATTTAATACTATATAACTTTCGTTATGTAGTATTTATTGATAGGACCACTAATAACATAAATATTTGGGAATTACAAATTTTAGGCCTTTCCCTAATCTACAATTTTACTCAGAGTGAAATAAAATTATTTATGGCCTAGATTGTAGCGACTTATTCCCCGACTTTACATACCGATTTTCGTTAAATTCTGTTCAGCCGTTTTCTCCAGTCTGCTGTTCCATTTCAGTGTTTATATGAGGACTAAAAGGTATCCGAGTAGACTTGCTTAATCATTTAAATAAATGTTATTAGTTTATTGTTTTGCATAAACTGATTTTGAAATTTCAAATATATATTTTTTAAATTTTTTTTGCTAAATACAAAGCAAATGGGCATTCTGACAAAATATGCTCAGGTACTGGGGCATTTCCATTTTTTTAAAGGGGTGGAGCAATCCCATATGGCCCTTCGTGCAAGAATATATTGAGAAATTATCATTGATTTCAGTAATATATATTTTAATCTAGGCTGGATTTTGCAACATATGAAATTGGTGTATAGTCATTTATTTAATGAGCTGGTGTAATATTGTTTAAGTAACAAAACTGGGAAAAAAGTGTCTAATGGCACTTGGTTTTCAAGTTTAGTAAGTATTTCATCCTGACCAGCAAAAAAAAAAAAAAAGTGGATCACTTTAATTTCTTACATAAAATCTTAATTGAGGCATTAGGCAGAAGAAGGACCTATATGGCAATACGGTGTTTTGAGAAAAACACGAAAGAAATGTTTGATATTATGTTGCTTTAAGATAAGTTCTTAAATATATAAAGAACATTCTTCATCATTTGTAAAATTTAATTCTTCAAGTTAGTTTTCTTTATCTGCTGTTGGGACTGGGGTCCTCTTCTGCCATCTAAAGCGTTGACCATGGTCTCCTTTCCAGTGAATTTACTGTATGTGTCATTTCCTATACAAAGGCATCACCCGGCCTACAAACGGTGCACCCATAGTTTCATGGCCTGATATTTTAAAATATTTGTTGATGCGCACAGGCCCTTGTTCCAGAGAACATTATTACTGATCCTATTTTTTTTTCAAAATACTTTTGTTTTTGTTTCAAATTAACATCCGTAATTAAACTTGTTCAGAAACAATGGCATTTGAAATTTGCTATGCTCATTTTAAACAAGAGCATGTTAATTACTTTCCACTCGCTTCCAGGTTTTATGACAATACTATAATGACCCTAATGATCATCCTCACTGTCTGAAGACAATACTCCTTCCCCTCCTCATTTTTCTCACTGTCACCCTTACTTCGTTCTTTTACTGAGCGAGTTGCCCGTGCAGTTAGGGGGCACAGTTTGAGCTTGCATTCTGGAGATAGTGGGTTCGAATCCCACTGTCGACAGTTTTGAAGCCGGTTTTCTGTGGTTTCCCATTTTCACATTAGGCAAATGCTGGTGCTGTACCTTAATTAAGGCCACGGCTGCTTCCTTCCCACTCCTAGCCTTTTCCTATCTCACCATCGCCATAAGACCTGTCTGCGCAACTGCCTTGAAGATGGCTTTCTGTGGTTTACCATTTTCACACCAGGCAAATGCTGGGGCTGTACCTTAATGAAGGCCACGGCCGCTTCCTTCCCATTCCTAGGCCTTTCCTATCCCATCGTCATCAAAAGACCTATCTGTGTAGGTGCACCGCAAAAAAAAAATTTAAAAAAAGATGCTTTCTAACCAATCCTGACTATCCATATATAACTACTGCAGAAGATCTCGTACATCATTTTCCTTTTGTTCACTTATTCCTGGTGGACGTACTTGTCTTCATGTGATACTTTTCAGTTCACTTACATCATATCACTTATTCCAGAATACATTTTTTTTTTAATTCTATTTGTTCGGGTCGTTGACCTATGAACCTCTTTTGCCTCTACTTGCACCATATATGAGAAACCTGCGTTTATTATGTAAATGGTGGAAGTATAAAGTGTTTTATGTGAGGAAAGGAACGTTAAAGACGACACAAACACCCAATCCCTAGGCCAGGGATGTTAATCATGTACAATTAAAAAACCCTGACCCGGCCGGGAATCGAACCCAGGGCCTCCGGGTGGCAGGCGGACACGTTGCCCCCTACACCGCGGGGCTGGACATACAAATGGTAAAAAGCTGCGTTGTACGTTAGTGATTCTAGCAGTGTCTCATCAAGCTTGTTAGTTGGACATGCTTCTGTAATGTAAAACTCTGTCGTTTGGAGCATGGTTTCTTTCTGAAGAATGGAGACATTGCTTCTGACCATACTTTGATAACCAAGTTGTCCATTGTTACAATAAATGGAGAAAGGTTTTTTCAACATAAAACTCTAGCTTTCAGATACTCCTTAGCAGTTGGGATAACTTCTACTATCTTGATGGCAGCCTTTACGAGTCCAAAATTTCCATCACACTGATAAAAGGAGTGTTCCCTTAAATGCTTGCCATTTACATTAAATCCCCTTGATAGCCACAAACAAAATGACATCAAATGACATCATTGTAAAAAAAAAAAAAAAAAAAAAAAAATTACCTCCAACAGCATCTGCGA
Source organism: Anabrus simplex (assembly GCF_040414725.1). Lineage (NCBI taxonomy): Eukaryota > Metazoa > Arthropoda > Insecta > Orthoptera > Tettigoniidae > Anabrus > Anabrus simplex. The sequence continues at coordinate 180,898,477 of NC_090269.1, forward strand.
ATGATAACTGTAATACATCATCATTCACATTTAATTTTTTTGACATACACTCGAACAAAAAGGATACGATAGTGCCTTGGTACTTCCTACAGTGGTTTACCATGAAGCTTTACATAAGATGAATCATCGTTGTGAAAGTGAATATTAAAAATGTACAGCCACAGCAACCACTTACAGAACTGGAATGTCACATTAATTTTTGGAACAGGAAGATTCTGTGCATAGTCAATTCTACCACAAGGCATGAGGGGTTACATTTCCTTATGTTTTATCTCTACCTTCTTTTCATATCCTTGTACCTTTCAGCATGGTGTTTTTTTGTGAAGCAAGTAGTCAAGCTGAGATGGGTCTGAGGGATCTGCTTTTAGTTTTCCTTCACTTTTTGCACCAAAGTCACAAACAACAGTCTTTGGTTGCGAGATGCTGAAATTTAATTTTTCTCGAAATAACCTAAAATAGTCTTATTTTTATACTTCATAGGAAATGCATTCCCAGTTTCTTCTCGATAGTATGTCTAGAAGAGTCCATGCAATATCTTAATGTTCAAATTTGGTGATTCAAAATACTTCCTCTGTGTTTTATGTTGACAGTAATGGGAATTCTTTTAAGGTATTGAGTACAGGTGAGAATCCATAAGTTCCAGCACATGATCTTTAAGCTTGTGAGGCCTGTTTCTGAGGTTCCTCTTCTTTCTTTGAACGAATTACCCGTTAGTGTTTTGCTCTGATGACTCGTTTGTGTTTCATTGACACTTGGAGCAATTTTGTCAGGATCTACTGGCAAACTGGAATAGAAGTTCGTTCCTTCTGTGTGCGGGACATCCAGGTGTTCTCCGTTTCCACCGTAGGTTCGGAAATGTTTTGATTCTCGGTGAACTTCGGTTTTCTCTGCATGCAGCCAGCTAGAATTAAGTCTTGAGTCGTTTTGGACTCAGATGTTCAAAATACATCATAAAAAAGATGCTGCGTGCCAACCTCCCTTTTTTTATAGCACTGGTTAGAGCAACAACAAAGTTAATGTTTGACTGTATTTCATTAGGACACTGGTCACTAACAACACGTGTTTCCACCCCCTAGTTTGTATGACGGCCTGTAAAAGCGTAGGAACACTGTTCACAAGTTATTGGATGACCTCTGCTGAGATGCAATCGCACTCCTCCAGCAATGATGCTCTCAATTGTGCCAAAGTATTGTCACGTCTCATTCCCTACCGGGAATCGAACCTGGGACCCCTGTGACCAAAGGCCAGCACACTAACCATTTAGCCACAGAGCCGGACTGGCTACAGAGAAATAAAATTTCATTAACTATACATTGGGGAATTGTATGGCCCAAACATATGTTTTGATATACAAGCAGTCGTCACTCATTAGAATTAGTGCACGAGCTGAGGGAGAATGAAGGTCAAAGAAAAGTCACAGTAAATAAAATGGCGTATGGTTTTTAGTGCCAGGAGTGTCCAAGGACATGTTCGGCTCGCCAGGTGCAGGTCTTTTGATTGACTCCCGTAGGTGACCTGCGCATCATGATGAGGATGAAATGATGATGAAGATGACACATACACCCAGCCCCCGTGCCAGCAAAATTAACCAGTGATGGTTAAAATTCCTGACCCTGCCAGGAATCGAACTTGGGACCCCTGTGACCAAAGACCGGCACGCTAACCATTTAGCCATGGAGCCGGACAGAAAAGTCACAGTGGTAGGAGACTATAAGGGTTGCGAACACCAACTTACTATAAATTAAAAATTCCCTGAGGCCCTCAGTGCCCTGGTGGATGGTTGCAGGGTTAATATACTTAATAGTTACTACATTACATACAGTAGAACGTATATGAAAAGAGATAATGCAGATTTCACCTGGAAAACTGGAATGTAACATTTCATCCTTACGCACACCAAGTGGGTGAACTTTAGTGTTACCAAGTTTACTCATTATGTCTGTGCCAGTACATACCCATTATCTTCATAAGAGACTGTCATGCCATTCAGCCTTCAAGCTTCTGTGAATGAACCAAATGTGTTCTATTTGCATCTAACACTATGGCTTCATCTACCTCTTCAATTTCTATCTTGAAGTAATTTAAGATTGAGTCTAATCATTGTCTCCTTGTACTTCTTACCCTTCATGGTCGAGTCCATTATTCTCCCTTGTGATCTGTGCTACTCCATTTGCCTCATATGACCCCCACCACCGGCACTATGTTAGCTTTGCTACACCTTGTTTTAATTTCATTTACTATACTTATACATCCTAAGTAAGCAACTGTGTAATTTTATGTCACCGTTGATATACTGTGACAAGAGCCATACAGCTTCCAGTTTTACCTGGTATCTGAACCACAGGGACATGATTTTTTTTTTTAATACCATATGCATTTTTTGATGAAAAGTCTGTAACTGTGTTACTTGGCTATCAGGGCACCCCTTTCACCTCTCTCTCACACTCAGTCAATCTATCCAGTCAATCAGTCACTACTGATCTGCATTTAGGGCAGTCACGCAGGTGGCAGATTCCCTATCTGTTGTTTTCCTAGCCTTTTCTTAAATGATTGCAAAGAAATTGGAAATTTATTGAACATCTCCCTTGGTAAGTTATTCCAATCCCTAACTCCCCTTCCTATAAAGGAATATTTGCCCCAATTTGTCCTCTTGAATTCCGACTTGTATCTTCATATTGTGATCTTTCCTACTTTTAAAGACAATACTCAAACTTATTCGTCTACTGATGTCATTCCATGCCATCTCTCCACTGACAGCTCGGAACATACCACTTATTACTAGTTATTATTCTCTCAGAAATATAGATAAAGGAAAACTATTCAATGCATTAGAAAGCTTGTACATTTTTTTGGACCAGACCTATAACAAGAATCAGAATCTCAATGATGACACTGAGGTCAGAAGTCCGTTACGTGAAATGACGCCAAATTTAGTGGAAGCTGTCGGTTCAGGTCATATTCGAAGTGTTTCTAGGCAACACTAAAAGCCACAAACGAAAACTAAATAATGGTCTACCACAGGGATCTGTTTTAGCACCATTGATATTCAATTTGTACATTCATGATTTACCATCCACAACAACTAAGTTCATATATGCTGATGACATTGCATTGGTAGCACAGAGTAATAACTTTGAAGACGGTGAACAAATTCTTACGGAGGACCTCAAGAAGATGTCAACTTTCTTTGAGACCTGGAGATTGATCTCCAGCACAACAAAAACTGAAGTCTCTTGTTTCTGTCTAGCGAATCGTCTTGCAAACTACAAACCAAGAGTTCTACTCAGTAGACAAAAGCTGAGGTACAATCCTTTCCCAAAATATCTTGGAGTCACTTTAGATAAAACCCTGAACTTCAAAGAGCACGTCGCCGCAAGAAACAACATAACTGCATAAGCTCTGTGGTACCTCCTGGGGAGCCTCTGCTGATTGTTTACGTTTAACTGGCATCAGCCTTGTCTACTCGACTGCTGAGTACTGTGCTCCTGTCTGGTTGGAAAGTGTACATGTGAAGAAGGTAGACACAAAATTGAACTATACAATGCGTTGCATTAGTGGTACCATCAAATCAACTCCATGTCATTGGTTACCTGTGCTGAGCCACATCACTCCATCTCACTTAAGGCAGAAACAAGCTCTACTAAGGGAAGCTAAGAAAATCTTTGCATCACCCTCTTTGCCACTGCACCAAGAATTTGCCATCCGTCATTGCAGCGACTGCAGTCAAGAAGGCCAACAAGTGTCACTGCAGGGCAACTCATTGCAGATGAATTTGACCTAAATGAAAGCTGGAAGCATGAGTGGTCAACAAAAACATTGGGAACAAGCGTCCACCATCTTGATCCCACAAAGAAGCCAAACAGTTTTGACCTACCAAGGAACCTCCGTGCCGTATCAACAGGTTAAGCACCGGAGATGGTTGTTGCAATTATTTCAGGTACAAGTGGGGTTGGATTAGTTCACCAATGTGTGATTGTAACCTGGAAGAACAGACAATTGAGCACCTGGTCCAACGCTGTTCTCGTCATTCGTACCCTGGCACTCCTGACGATTTGTTCGCTCTCGCACCCGGTTTAACTGAATGGCTGAGATGGATGGACTTCAAAGTTTGAGTTTGCCTTGTGTATATATATTGTATAAAATCACCATACGATTAAATAAGTTCAGGTCATAATAAAATCCCTCAGATATTGAAATCTACAAGTTTGAAAGCTCCCTCCACCTCACCAAGTACTAGGCATGCCCTTGCTACTTCAAGTAACTCCCATCTAACAACAGCACTGATGCACAAAGACCCACCTACCCTTTCTCCCCTTCCACGTTCCCCACTGCCTCATCTACATCGATATAACACCAGAAATAGAAGTGTCAGACAAGCTAGCACTGGTGAAACAATAATACGCACCTGACTTGCACCCTAATGAGTAGGTACCCATTTTAAACATAGGTATTACGAGAGATTCTTATTTATCACATAAGCTACTAAGCCCTGTTCACATTTCTTTACAGATAACGCACAATCCCTCATGTGATTGCATAACTCTGCAAGGGACATTGTATTTTCAAGTTCATCTTTATGGTCCAGCTGATCACCTTTAAAATTTAGCAGCAGTTACAAATAATAACCGACCATATAACTTTCATTTATGTCAACTAAAGCTCCACTTACAGTAGTTTACTAACTTGTTGAGAACATTAGCAGTAATACCTCACAGCACAACCACTGCTCTTTTATAAAGATGTGTTAATACAGCAGACTTTGGTCTTTCACTTTATAAGAGTGTTAGTTTGCTTGCGGGTCGAATGTTCCCTTAGACATTTTCAACTTCGAGTACTGAAGGCCACATATGTTTTTAAGACTAAGTGATAATTTTAGATTGTTATTTACCAATACTTTTAAACAAGTTCAGTGTCTCTCTATGTTTTTAGATGTTATGTATTGCTAGTTCTAAGACACCACAGTGTTACAACACTAATAGTTTAATACCACATTGTAAGAATAGTTAGGCTCCACATCTAACTGTTTTAAGATTGAGTTAGGCTGATGATGCCCATTAAACAAAGGGCAAAACATACACCTTAGAACTCTGTAGTACCATGTAAAAATATAACCACATAAATTGTGGAATGTATTGAATAGGTGGTTGGATACTGTAAATATTTCTGTAATATTCTTTATATAAACACATACCACTTAGTCGAGCAGCTCATCTCCTTGTTCCCAAGTCTTCCCAGCCCGAACTTTATAACATTTTTGTAACGCTACTCTTTTGTCAGAAATTACCCTGAACAAATAGAGCTGCTTTTCTTTGGATTTTTTCCAGTTCTTGAATCATGTAATCTGGTGAGGTTCCCATACGCAGGAACCATACCCTAGTTGGGGTCTTACCAGAGTCTTATATGCCCTCTCCTTTACATCCTTACTACAAACCCTAAATACCCTCATAACCATGTGCAGAGATCTGTACCCTGTATTTACTATCATATTTATGTGATTACCCTGTTGAAGATCTCTCCTTATATTAACACCTAGATACTTACAATGATCTCCAAAAGGAACTTTCACCCCATCAACGCAGTAATTAAAACAGAGGATTCTATTTGTGAAACTCACAACCTGACTTTTAACCCCATTTATCATCATACCATTGCCTACTGTCCATCTCACGACATTATCAAGGTCATTTTGCAGTTGCTCACAATCTGGTAACTTATTTATTACTCTGTACAGAATAACATAATCTGCAAAAAGCCTTATCTCTGATTCCACTTCTTTACACATATCATTGATATATATAAGAAAACATAATGGTCCATACACATATCATTGATATATATAAGAAAACATAATGGTCCAATAATACTGCCTTGAGGAATTATCCTCTTAATTATTACAGGGCCAGATAAAGCTTCACTTCTTTCTAGTGGCTTTACGTCGCACCAGCACAGATAGGTCTTATGGCAACGGTGGTATAGGAAAGGCCTAGGAGTTGAAGGAAGTGGCCGTGGCCTTAAGGTACAACCCCAGTATTTGCCTGGCGTGAAAATGGGAAACCATGGAAAACCATTTTCAGGGCTACTGACCGTGGGATTCAAACCCACTATCTCCCAGATCCAAGCTCACAGCCGCACGGCCAACTTACCTGGTGTTCTATTTTCTGGACCACCCATTCAGTCACTCTTTTGTCGAGTCCAGTTGCACTCATTTTTGCCAGTAGTTTCCTATGATCTACCCTATCAAATGCCTTAGATAGGTCAGTCGTGAAGCTGTTTCTGTGGTAGTTAAAAATAAATATGAAAGAAAGAAAGGTATTAAAATTAGGACTATTAGGCAGTACCATATGGCTGATAAAACAGGCATGAGGGAGTTAAAAAAAAAACTATGATTGGTGGTAAAAGTAATTAAAAATATATACAGACTCTGGGATGGGTTCAAAGCAATTGTTAAGGAATGTGAAAATAGGTTTGTACCTTTAAAGGTGGTAAGGAATGGTCAAGATCCACTATAATATAACAGAGAAGTAAAGAGACTAAGAAGGAGTTGCACGTTGGAAAGAAATAGTTAGAAATGGCTTTGGAAGTAAGGAGAAATTGAAGGAACTTACTAGGAAATTGAATCTAGCAAAGAAGTCAGGTAAGGATAACATGATGGCAAGCATAATTGGCGGTCAAATGCATTTTAGTGAAAAATGAGAGAGTACGTATAGGTACTTTAAGGTAGGAACAGGTTCCAAGAAAGACATTCCAGGAATCATTAATGAACAAGGGGAGTGTGTATGTAAGGATCTTCAAAAGGCAGAAGAATTAAGTCAGCAGTATGTAAAGATTGTTGGCTACAAGGATAATGTCCAGAGATAGCAGATGACTAATACTAAAGAAGTATTAAAATGTACCTATGACAACAATGGCATTTACAGTAAGATACGAAAGTTGAAAACGAGAAAAGCAGCTGGAATTTGATAAGGTTTCGGGGGATAGGCTAAAGACAATGGGTTAGAATATAGTACCATATCTGAAATACTTATTTGATTATTGTTTGCATGAAAGAGCTATACTAAATGAATGGAAAGTTGCTATAGTAGCCCCTGTGTATAACGGAAAGGGTGATAGACATAAAGCTGAAAATTGTAGGCCAGCAAGTTTGACATGCATTGCATGTAAGCTTTGGTAAAACATTCTTTCTGATTACATTAGACATGTTTCCAAAATTAATAACTGGTTTGATAGAAGGCATCTTGGGTTTAGGAAATGTTATTCCACTTAAGCTCAACTTGTAGGATTCCAGAAAGATATAGCAGATATCCTGGATTCAGAAGGTCAAATGGACTGTGTTCCAATTTTATATTCCCTCTCTGCCATTCAGTACTCTTCCCAACAGACATCAGTTTAGCCTTGGATGTGCTAATTTCCTTATTATATTCAGTATATTTCTTTGCAAGTTTCATAATAGTCTGCCATTTAGACCAAGTTATTTATATAGGCCAAACTGCTTATGATATTTGCAACCAACTGAATCCATCCCTGACATTTTATACATTTCAGTCAGTAATCCATGTAAATGGTGAGTTATAAGGTTTAGAGATTACAGACTTGTCTAACCCCAAGAACTTTTTTTATCAGTTCTCACTATAGCTGTTGTTAACATAAATGCCTTTTGATTGCCTGTAATAACCTACCCGTGATTCCATAGTCGCTCAGCACAGTGATCATCCTTTTACATATACTCTGTGAAACATTAGCAAAACTGTCTATTCTTCTTATAGCATTTTTCAGTTACTGGACTCATACTGAAAAATCTGGTTCCTACAGTCCCACTGTGGTCTGAAAGCAAGCAAGTTTTTAGTTGTACATGATAGTTGATAATCGTGATCATAGCCGCAGGATCTCCAGTTTTACGAGAAATCCGAACCATATAGATCTGTGACTTATTATTTTTAAAATTATAGTTTCTCTGGTCTGAATTCGAACTGCATGGCGAGAAGCCAGCGACCATGTTACTTAGCTATCTGCCCCACACTCCTGAAACTGCATTGGTTTTCATCCAGTGTATTCTCCACCATTGAATGCACCCTCTTTTCTAAAAATGCCTGTGTATATGAGGCGTGTTTTTGAAGTAAGTGCTGTTTGAAAATAACTACACAACAAAAGACTATTTTCAAACACCACATATATTTGCAGATTCTACATACTTGGTCCTTTTCCTTTTAACATCTATTAAGAGCTCCTCATATCTCCTACCTTTTCCTAGTTATCTCCTCTTCACTCAATAGTGTTTTTGTTACACATTCATATCTTTGTTAACTCAACCTGTTCTGCTTTCTTTCTTCTAGAAGTCCCATTGATAATAACAGTAGTACAATAAATTTCATTTCTTTTTGTTTTGATGATGGTTGATTTTAATGAGAAAAATACAACTAGACAACCATTCGTATTTAGCACTATCAGAAAGGAAGAGGAAGAGTATCAACAAATGAAAGGGAAGACTCCCTAGACCACACAAACCTAATGCCGTATAAGTCAGGCGGGCGTAGCTGGGGGGGGGGGGGTACTGGGGGTCAGAATACCCCCTCCCCCCAATGGAATTTTTACAAAAATAAAATAAACAGAAACTGACAGTAAACTAAATAAACTTTCAGAGACATAATTGTAGAATCAACAGATCTGTAATTCACTTGTATCAGTGTCCTTATAATATCAAGTCATGCATACACCTTTATTGTGTTCTACCAATCCTGGCTATGCTACTGAAGTCAGAAGGGAACAAGAATTGACTAAAGAATGTGTCAGATACGGAAGATGAAAGTAAGTAGTCTGGCACAAGTAAGAAGCTGTTAAAAATAGGGAAAATCATAGGATTATTTATCTAACTCCATTACATTTAATTTCTTATCAGTAGTGGAATAGTGTTACAATTCTGGCTGATGGCTGTTCCACATGCTTATGTTCCTCTGACTCAAGTAGTATAATGTCAATCTTCTGAAAGAACATACACTACATTCTTCAAATAGCCTCATTGCAGATCTTCATTTTGCCGTCTGGTCGAATTGCGCAACATCCAGATTTGTCAGGCATTTGGATGTGACAGTGGTCATATGTTGGACTGCATGGGAGTGTGAGGGCAGGCATACTCGTTGTCAAGGTTCTGGTCGACCACGTCTGACCACAACAACGGAGGATTGCCTTATTGTACATGAAGTACATCGTAACCCCTTCACATCTATGCTTGCCACCCGAAAACAAGTAATATAGGTTGGAGACTGGCAGCAGCTGCTGTAGGGAATTGCTGTCCCATGCGTAGGACACCAATAATACTGCAACAGAAACTGCTGCGTTTGGAGTGGTGCTGTGACCGGGAAGCATGAACTGCTGATGAATGGCATCACATTGTGTTCAACGATGAATTGCGGTTCTGCAGGTACCCAGATGACCATCGTCTGTGAGTATGGCGGCAACCTGGGTAAAGGTCCCATTCTTCCAATGTTTTGGAGAGTAATGGCAGTGTTACTCATGGCGTCATGATGTGGGGAGCTATTAGGTATGACTTCAGGTCACAGCTGGTAGTGATTGAGGGAACCCTGACACAACGATATGCCACGGACGTCCTGCGTCCTCATGAGTTACCTCTCATGCGACAGTATCGTGGTGCTAGTTTTCAACAGGACATTGCTTGTCCACACACATGGCACATGTCTCTACGAACTGTCTGTGTGTCGTTGAAGTACTCCTATAGCCAGCAAGATCCCCAGATCTGTCACCGATAGAACGTGTGCGGGACCAGCTCGGACGTAAATTCCGTTCCATTGCCAGTATCCAGGATATCAACGACCATTTAGAACAGTTTTGGGCCAGCTTGCATCAGGAGAGGATACTACTGCTTTACGACACCTTTTCCAACCGAATCACTCCATGCATCCATGCCAGAGAGGCTGCAATGTCATTTGACTCAATTTTGTAATCACTGAAACACTACCACATACCCTCTCAATACATGAACTTTCATTTCATTTCCTCCTCTCCTTCTGGGTGCTTCAACTTTTTTGTCAGGTAGTGTATTTATCATGTCCGTTGTCACCACATGTTAAAAATAGTGGGAATCATAGGATTAATTGTCTGACTCCATTACATTTCATTTCTTATCAAAGTTGTAATAACCACATAACCATTAGCATGAATCTTATTTCACATAGTGTATTTGATAATTGATAATAATACAAAAGAAAACAATATGCCAGAGAATACCTCAACCAAAGACATGTCACTCAAATTCAGGTAGTTCAGACTTAATCTAAAGACATTTCTTGCAGGAGAATACAATACAAAGAATAAATACAAAAATAATTGCCCTGCTTTTAAACAGAAGCAATGCCGTACTGAGCTTGGGAACTTTGTAGTTGTCAACCCATGCTCCCAAGTTGAGAGCCCCTGGGAGGTTTCCTTCCAAGTATTGTCTGCCCTGTCAGATAGAAGTAGGAATCTGTCATGCTCAATCTGAGGCTTCTAATAGCAATGTGAAGCAATTTGCTGGTCTTATTTACATATAGTTCTGGTGAGTTTTTTGTTGTTGTTATGGGATAGGGGCTACGGCAATTTTATAGCCACCTGAGCACAAGAGCCACAACTCAGAATATATCGGTGATGTCCATACCTATTTAATATCAAATGATAGGCTAAATCTCAGAACCCCTTACTAGGCTATTCAGCTGTTACCCATGGTTCATGAATTGGAAGTGACTGCGGGAACCTACTCAACGAACCAACTTTAGACATTCATAAAACAATTTACTCTTAAATAGTGTGGCATAATAAAAAATGTAAGAGCAAAAGAAACTTACCTACATGAGCATTATGCCCTCGTTCATAACACAATCGATTAGGTTTGTTCAAGGTCATGAGATTGAATCTTATGAGGGAAGTACCCCGGCTCGAACAGCTAAAACAGACTGGAAGTGCACTTAACATACGAAGATATGTCTGTTCTACTACCCATCAAGGGGCATTTCTCTGTAAAACCCCGCATTATTGTACAATCAATGTTTGGAAGTTACGGCGTACAAAGATTGCAGAAACACAATTCGCAGCAGAAACTACCGTGCAACAGGCACTTTGGACCATTATAGTAACACGAAACAGATGTGGTGCAGTATCATTCGGCAAAAGGTTGAACACGTGCTTGCAACAAGAACTCTTAACACATGCAGTACCGTGTTGACATAGTCATCTTTCCCACAACAGAAGATACTGTGTTGTCCTTTATTCGACATCAAAGTGTAAATGTGGAGTTTCAGTGAAGTGATTAAAACACAGTGGAATGGAACAGTATGCACCCTTAATGAGGGCAACATGTAGACATACTACATTATTTACAATGTTCCTGCATTGCAATAGTCCAAACTCAAATGCCACGGTGATCACATTATCAAACGAAGTAACAGGAACATCCACATCCTAACCTGCTCTTTGCCATGCGTATGTTAACATAGGTCTGTATCTCGGTGCAGATAGTTGGTTGTAGATGATGGAGTGAAGACGGATGATGCAGTATTGATCATGTAACGTGGCCTGCGTGGTATCTATTTGCAAATGTACAAAATCAACAAGACGTCTGACATAGAGCTTGTATTGCCTTAAAAAATATACATCCAGAGGTTGACAGTATTTGGTTGTCTTTAGTGGCAATATCTTGAATGTAATATCTTTATTTGGAAAACATTCTTCAATGACGCTATATTCTTTGTGTCCTGACCAGGAATCGCAAAGTAATAGACCTCTCTCACCAACATGTTCAGCGAGGACCAAATTAAAGAAGCTCTTCATATGGGCTTTAGTCATTTTTCAACTTTTACTTGCTTCAGCGTGGATGTTCCGTGGACACATTGCTGTCAGTTTCTTTGCAACCTGCGGACCAAACGTTCCATCCTTTTCCTGCAGACAAATGTAAAGCTTGTTCGCTAATTTGCCATTCATGGGCACAGCCACATCAATTGTGTAACTATGCGTAGAACTATGCACAGACTGTACCAGACCAACTGTTGATTTTTCCCCTCTGTTTGAAAGTGTTGCAGAAGACGTTAGTTCATAAAAAATTGGCACTGATCACTATTCCACACGCATTCCTTCATTATATTCCCGTATTGAATAAACATGTTCACGCCTGCCACAAATGTTTCTGCTGTTTGTATAAACACATGCTCTTCTTCAATCTCTTTGCGAGCCATGAACATAGTGATATGTCTGGACAAAATATTATATTCGTCTTTGAAGGCCCTGACAAAATGCATCGAAGCTTTAAAATTGTCCAGAGAAACTGCTCTAGCGGCCTCCAGAGCCCACGCTTGAATGTGTCAGTAGCGGGCCACTGATCCATTATCTCTAGCTCTGTCAAATTGTGCTTTTACAGACTATTTTAAAGCCTTCAAGTTTAATGTTTTGTTTCCCTTGAACAGACCTGGGTCTTGCCTTTTGTGCGTCACATAATCTAAAATTACCTTGCAGTTTGATTTTGACCTAATCCAGCTATAATACTTCATTAATTTCTGATAAGAATTGTAACCGCGATTATAATAATCCTCATAAATGTTGTCCAATGTTCGGTCATCAGTACTCCGTATCACACTTGTTCGTACACGTTTTGGGGGTGAAGGAGCAAAATCACTGTCACGTGTAGTTCCTTCCGTTGCTGGATTGTCGGTATGGTTGGAACCCTCATACTCATGTGCTGTTTCTTCTACACCGTTCGCCTCACAGTCACCATTACTCTCCAATGTGTCGGTATGTAGTTCTGTTACAGGTCCATTATATTTCTGCGTCATGCTATCATATAACATGCATGCAAATGGCCCATCCTCCACTCCACTTACATCTTCACTATCCAGTGTGTAGCGTCGGCGTACCTTTTCGCGCAGTAACTTCACAACATTCATAGGGTTGATTGGCTTCCACCTACTCATGTTGGACGTTTGTGTGTGCACTATACTACGACACACTGCAACTGACTAACAGGCATTGTGTGTACAGTTCCAAAGCAGCGCGGCCTGTGCGCTGACTGTCAGATGGCGCTGGCGACAGAACACGTACTTTTACGGATGAATGGCCTTGATAGCCAATGCCATAGGTACAACTGTATACTCTAAGCCCACTTTCGGTCGGTTTTAGCCGTTCGAGCCGGGGTACTTCCCTCGTTAGTACAGTCAGTTAGCATTTAAGAGTGTTTGTGGGAGAGACCCATGTCAACAGATTTACTATAAGGAGACTCTTTAAAATTTAAAGCAATTAAAATATTATGCAGATGTTTTTACAGTATAACAGTTAAATCTTCAGAATAAGAATTACATTTTTTCAAATACTACTAGGTGTATATTTATTGCATTTATAAGTTCATTGTCAGTTTTATGAACAATAATAAAATAAACTGCACTTCACTAACCTAATAACCTAAAATATACAGAAGATATGTCACATTAAGTCATATAGAGTGATAGGAACAAGAAAGATGTATCTGGTATTTGAACATAAATATATTGATTGATAACCCATGAATTTACCATTTAAAACAACAATCAGTCTATGTTTACAAAGAAATGTAACTTCTACTTTTTCTTTACTAGCAGTAATTTATAATTTAAAAAATTGTGATCTTTACACTTCACCATTTATTAACCTGGTGACATATTTGAGATATTAAAATAACAACAAAGCAACAAAGATATTACACTTATCTGCTTATTTTATTTTTATTTTTATTGTTAATTGTTTGTACATTTTTGATTCCTGTAAGTGCGATGATTGAAACATGTATTCAGAATGAAGATTCTGAGAATATTATGCACTGTACTTTAATTTCCTTATAACAATTATTGCTTCTATATCTAATGATATGACATTTAGAGTAATGATATTTGTATCTGCAGAAAACAAATACAGTATTCTATTGAAGGATGAGGAAAACAGGATAAAAGAAGCAAAGGCCTATAACAAGTGGGAAGCACAAATGAGAGTCTTAAGTTTTCAAAAGTTAATGTGGTGAAGGTTGGAACAGAACAAAGGATGACATGAGAGGAAGAAATACCAGGGCTCGGAACTAGTATATATTACTTTAGTTTGTTTTGTATCATCTTCTCTGCTCATGGGTTCATGTGATGGGGAGGCCAGGGATAATACAATTAAATGCATGTGAAGGTGACATCTTGAATTTAATGTATGTACACAAAAATAACAGTGCCAACACAACAATATAAATGTCCTTACTGAACATACTGCCCACCTAATTAATATAATTAATTACAGTAAATTACACTCAGTATTTAAACACCATCACTGAGACATGTTAATGCACAAAAAATGTTTTCAATTGGGTACCACGTCCTTAGTCCACCTGAAATGAGACCAAAAAAAAAGAGCCCAGATAAATGAAAAGAAACATAAATTGAATCAAATGTCACCACTCATTGGCAACATGCATAGTTTATTGACAGGACGCTTGAAGTAGCCCTTGGTAGTCTTCACAGTAACCACTCGAACAAGCCCATCTCATCCTGGATGAATCTCGGTGACCCAGCCCTTCTTCCACGCAAGTGACGGAGCATTATCTTCCTTGATGTTGACTATAGATCCCACCATGAGATTTAGTAGCATTTGTGACCATTTATTTCTCTGCTGCAGTTGACGCAGATAATCTTGATGACCAAGATTTCCAAAAGTGTTGTACTATTTGTTGAATATACTGCCAGCGAGACAGGCGGTTATGTTTGGAATCAATTAAGTTGTAGTCTGGGACAGACAGCATGGATGATCCAATGAGAAAGTGACCAGGTGTCAGGATTCTGTTATCAGAATCGGTGGACAAGGGAACAAGTGGTCTGAAGTTCAGAATAGCTTTGGTGACACAATGCAATGTATAATTCTTCAAAGATCAAATTGGCATTGCTAGTGAAACTTGACCAACTTAACACCTGCCTCCTAAATGCATTCCAAGTGAGGGGAATTCAGAGGGAAAAGTTAAAAGTGATGTGTTGCTCTGTGGCATGACTGGTTATTTCAATTTTTGAAGTCTGATGAATCTAATAACTCTGTTAGTTCATTATGTGCACCAACAAAATTGGTCCCTTCTTACAAAATTGTACAATATTATGTTGATATCCTCCTAGTCAATACTATAATATTTTATGGCCAATTAAGGCAAAAATTTACATAGATATGTTTCATATTTTATGGCCAATTAAGGAAAAAATTTACATAGACATGGTTCATATTTTATGGCCAATTAAGGAAAAACTTTACATAGACATGTTTCGACCTGGCATAGGGTAAGTAAGACGTATATGATGAATTAAAAACATCAGACACACAAAATGAAATGTTAGTTTAAAAATTGTCTTCTTAAAAAGCATGATGAAAATTTAAAACTGTGAGATGGTGATTGTTAAAACAGTCTTGAGCTGGAGGCCTTCTTGTTTCAATGTTTTTGTTGTCCCTTGGTGTAGTTCAACTGGGGAACTGGAAATCAAGTACGAATGACATAAAAATGTTAGTGCTCAACTGTAGAAGTACCGGTATTGTAAACAAAGTAAAAGAATTAAGTAATTTAATAGATATATACTCACCGGATATTATAGTGGGAGTGGAATCACGGCTGAGAAATGATATAATGGATGCAGAAATTTTCTCACGGAACTGGAGTGTGTATCGTAGAAGTAGAATAGGATTGGTAGGAGGGGGAGTATTCATTCTGGTGAAAGAAGAATTTGTAAGCTACGAAAAAGTTAAAGATGACAGGCATGAAATTCTAGGTGTAAGGCTCATCTCTAAAGATAATAGGCAACTTGATGTCTTTTGGAGTAGTGATGGGCAGTCTGAGACGAGGTCTCGAGATTTCTCGGGATTTCTCGAGACTAGCGCAGGCATTATTTCTCGCGAGAAATTTCGAGAGCGTTGTCGCTACATTGTGCGGCGTGCAGCGTGTCGTAGGCCTACAGGTAGTCGGAGCTGAATGTTGTTTGTTCCGAATATGCGAATAGCCAACCACGGGCCTTCTCATTTTCATAAATACGTCTCAACAAGCGACTAGGGCGTTCATTTCTACCGAGGTCTATTTTGACGTAGTATAACATAATTACACTGACTGACAGAGCAAATGCAACACCAAGGAGGAGTGGTTCGAAAGGGATGAAAGTTGGGGGGAAAAACAGAGACGGCACGGACGAATAATTGATGTTTATTTCAAACCGATATGCAGGTTACACAATGCGCACGGCATCGACTCAGTAGGATGTAGGACCACCGCGAGCGGCGATGCACGCCGAAACACGTCGAGGTACAGAGTCAATAAGAGTGCGGATGGTGTCCTGAGGGATGGTTCTCCATTCTCTGTCAACCATTTGCCACAGTTGGTCGTCCGTACGAGGCTGGGGCAGAGTTTGCAAACGGCGTCCAATGAGATCCCACACGTGTTCGATTGGTGAGAGATCCGGAGAGTACGCTGGCCACGGAAGCATCTGTACACCTCGTAGAGCCTGTTGGGAGATGCGAGCAGTGTGTGGGCGGGCATTATCCTGCTGAAACAGAGCATTGGGCAGCCCCTGAAGGTACGGGAGCGCCACCGGCCGCAGCACATGCTGCACGTAGCGGTGGGCATTTAACGTGCCTTGAATACGCACTAGAGGTGACGTGGAATCATACGCAATAGCGCCCCAAACCATGATGCCGCGTTGTCTAGCGGTAGGGCGCTCCACAGTTACGGCCGGATTTGACCTTTCTCCACGCCGACGCCACACGCGTCTGCGGTGACTATAACTGACAGAACAGAAGCGTGACTCATCGGAGAACACGACGTTCCGCCATTCCCTCATCCAAGTCGCTCTAGCCCGGCACCATGCCAGGCGTGCACGTCTATGCTGTGGAGTCAATGGTAGTCTTCTGAGCGGACGCCGGGAGTGCAGGCCTCCTTCAACCAATCGACGGGAAATTGTTCTGGTCGATATTGGAACAGCCAGGGTGTCTTGCACATGCTGAAGAATGGCGGTTGACGTGGCGTGCGGGGCTGCCACCGCTTGGCGGCGGATGCGCCGATCCTCGCGTGCTGACGTCACTCGGGCTGCGCCTGGACCCCTCGCACGTGCCACATGTCCCTGCGCCAACCATCTTCGCCACAGGCGCTGCACCGTGGACACATCCCTATGGGTATCGGCTGCGATTTGACGAAGCGACCAACCTGCCCTTCTCAGCCCGATCACCATACCCCTCGTAAAGTCGTCTGTCTGCTGGAAATGCCTCCGTTGACGGTGGCCTGGCATTCTTAGCTATACACGTGTCCTGTGGCACACGACAGCACGTTCTACAATGACTGTCGGCTGAGAAATCACGGTACGAAGTGGGCCATTCGCCAACGCCGTGTCGCATTTATCGTTCGCTACGTGCGCAGCACAGCGGCGCATTTCACATCATGAGCATACCTCAGTGACGTCAGTCTACCCTGCAATTGGCATAAAGTTCTGACCACTCCTTCTTGGTGTTGCATTTGCTCTGTCAGTCAGTGTATAAAGGCTACGCATTATGGCATTGTATGCACTGGTAGGTACACGAATGAGTGGTTTAAGTACAGAGCCCGACGGCTACTGTAGGTACACGTACGTGGATAATAGAGGCGTGAGTTATTCGAACTCGAGACGAGGCAAGGTGCGCCTTGTTGCATATGCAACCACCATTACGCATGAGTGGAATATACAATCTAAATTGCTTCAGTTTGCTCCAATTCTTTCGACAGGTAGGTGTACATCGTTATAAGACCCTGCATTCAATAACATATGACCACTGCTTGTGTTTACCGATATTTTTGGTGGCGAAGGAAATACATACTTACAATGCTATAGAGTATTCGCGTCACAATTAGGTAGGTACTTCGATATATGACGGTGCAATGTGAACTGTGTCTAATTGTACGCGACAACTTGAAGACGATGTCCGAAACGCAACGTAAGTCGTGGATGTCGGTTATTTTTAAGAGATGTCACATAGCACAGCCCACTGTGTTGCTTATTGAAAAGAAGCAAAATACATCGGCAGAAATACTTCTGGAATGATCCGGCACGTACAAACGCATAACATCAATGAAGAGGAATCGTCACAGAACACCTCCGGCCCGGTCTGGATCACAAGAAACTACCTTGCCGGCAACGATTGTAAGGCATCCAGGTAGGTTTACATCCTAATAATTATTAAAAAATTATGCGGGTTATTCAGCTAAGAAGTCCACCTGACATAACTCGTGAACAGTTTAAATTACTGTCATTCTGTATTCACTTTCGTTAATGGTAAGGAGCTCATAGTCCAACATGCAGCGCTTTCCTAGAATTTTGACATTAATCGTCACACACATTTCCATGTGAGAACTGCTGATTATAACTATCAAATTTACACTCGTAGTTACTGGAACGTCGCACAGCTCGCAGCACACGAGAATCGGCCTCGAGAGCGTTGTCCATCACCCCTGCTGAAAGAATTGGAGCAAAGTCGGGCATTTTAGATTATACGTTCCACTCGTGTGTAATGGGGGTTGCGTATGTAGCAAAGCACATCTTCCCCGTCTCAGGTTCGAATAATGCACGCCTCTAGTATCCAAGTAGATGTACATTGTATCTACAGTTATTCACAAATTATGCTTTGTTATTCACCTAAAGTGTCCACCCCAAAATAAAGTCGTGAACAGTTTAAGATACTGACATTCTGCTTCCACTTTAGTTAATGGTATTAAGGGGTTCATAGTTGAACATGCAGTACTTTTCCAGGCTTTTGACAAAATCTATTGGCTGACACGTTTTCATATGAGAACGTTATTTCACGCAATAACTGCCAATGATACACTATCAAGTTTACAGTCGTAGTTACTGGTACGTCGCACAGCTTGCGCTACAGGAGGATCGGTCTCGAGATTCTCGCGTGAGGCTCGAGATCTGCGACGTGAGTCTCGAGAGACTTGAGCGAGAGCGTTGCCCATCACTACCTTGGAGTACAGACTGGGAAAGAGTAGCGCAGGCGCTGATTCAGAATTATTTGATAAGATAATCAGCTATGTGGGAAACGATAAGGAGAGGAATGTGATTGTAGTGCGTGATCTCAATTTACCAGATGTCAATTGGGAAGGTAATGCAAATGACAGGAAACATGACCAACAAATGGCAAATAAGTTAATATGGGAAGGACAGCTGATTCAGAAAATAATGGAACCATTTAGAGGGAAGAATATTCCGTATGTGGTGGTGGTAAAACCAGATAAGCTCTATAGTGAAATCGAAGTAAGAGATGGCATTAGTGATCACAAAGCTGTTTTTGTTGTAGTTAAAAATAAATGTGAAAGAAAGGAAGGTATTAAAATTAGGACTATTAGGCAGTACCATATGGCTGATAAAACAGGCATGAGGGAGTTTTTGAAAAGTAACTATGATCGGTGGAAAACGGTAAATAAAAGTGTAAACAGATTCTGGGATGGGTTTAAAGCAATTGTTGAGGAATGTGAAAATAGGTTTGTACCTTTAATAGTGGTAAGGAATACTATAATCTATCAGCTTCATTATCCGTATTGATGAATTAAAAATGCAAGTATGAAGAATGAGATTTCCACCTAATCAATACTTTATTACAAAATGTTTAAATTTATCTACATTAAAACAGTACCGGTTTCGACCTGTAAAAAGGTCATCATCAGCTGTTGGTGAACCTGCTTAATAGCGATTGTACATAAAACATTACTAAAAACTAATTTAACAAGAATGCCTTATTCTAATATAATATTACTATTAAGATATATACATATGGTACAATATGGGTCTTAGACTCGTTGGAGTTCCATTCAAAAATCTGTGCTGTTGCGAACATTACGTCAAACAAGATACATATATACATATGGTGCAATAAAGGGCTTTGTCTTGCTGGAGTCCCTTGAATGCCACACACTCCAAAAATTGTATAACAGAGGTTGAAAATACAGTTCCTATAGAATAGAGAATCACTGAGGTTTCGGTGTCAGGTTAAAACGTGTATGCAGCATGTCGGCACTGAGACCAACCGTTGTGAATACACAATCAAGGTGCTCATGTATTCACAACGGTTGGTCTCAGTGCCGACATGCTGCATAGACGTTTCAACCTGACACCGAAACCTCAGTGATTCTCTATTCTATAGGAACTGTATTTTCAACCTCTGTTATACAATTTTTGGAGTGTGTGGCATTCAAGGGACTCCAGCAAGACAAAGCCCTTTATTGCACCATATGTATATATGTATCTTGTTTGACGTAATGTTGGCAACAGCATAGATTTTTGAATGGAACTCCAACGAGTCTAAGCCTCATATTGTACCATATGTATATATCTTAATAGTAATATTATATTAGAATAAGGCATTCTTGTTAAATTAGTTTTTAGTAATGTTTTATGTACAATCGCTATTAAGCAGGTTCACCAACAGCTGATGATGACCTTTTTACAGGTCGAAACCGGTACTGTTTTAATGTAGATAACTTTAAACATTTTGTAATAAAGTACTGATTAGGTGAAAATCTCATTCTTCATATTTGCATTCAGTGGTAAGGAATGGTAAAGATTCAATATATTATAACAGAGAAGTAAAGAGACTAAGAAGGAGGTGCAGGTTGGAAAGCATTAGAGTTAGAAATGGCTGTGGAAGTAAAAAGAAATTCAAGGAACTTACTAGGAAATTGAACCTAGCAAAGAAATCAGCAAAGGATAACATGATGGCAAACATAATTGGCGGTCATACAAATTTTAGTGAAAAATGGAAGAGTATATATAGATACTTTAAGGCAGAAACTGGTTCCAAGAAGGATATTCCAGGAATAATTAGTGAACAAGGGGAGTGTGTATGCAAGGATCTTTAAAAGGCAGAAGCATTCAGTCAGCAGTATGTAAAGATTGTGGGTTACAAAGATAATGTCCAGATAGAGGAGGTGACTAATGCTAAAGAAGTATCAAAATTGACCTATGACAACAATGACATACAGCAAGCTACAAAAGTTGTAAACTGGAAAAGCAGCTGGAATTGATACGGTTTCGGGGGATGTACTAAAGACAATGGTAATAATAATGTTATTTGTTTTACGTCCCACTAACTACTTTTTAAGGTCTTCGGAGACGCCGAGGTGCCGGAATTTAGTCCTGCAGGAGTTCTTTAACGTGCCAGTAAATCTACCGACACGGGGCTGTTGTATTTGAGCACCTTCAAATACCACCGGACTGAGCCAGGATCGAACCTGCCAAGTTGGGGTTAGAAGGCCAGCGCCTTAACCGTCTGAGCCACTCAGCCCGGCTAAAGACAATGGGTTGGGATATAGTACCATATCTGAAGTCCTTATTTGATTATTGTTGCATCAAGGAGCTAGACCAAATGGATGAAGAGTTGCTATAGTAGCCCCTGTATATATAAGAATGGGTGATAGACATAAAGCTGAAAATTACAGGCCAGTCAGTTTGACATGCATTGCATGTAAAGCTTTGGGAAAGCATTCTTTCTGATTGTTGTATGTCCGGCGCTCCTTTCTCGCTCCGCCTGCCAGCTGCACGCGCGCCTGTGTATCATTCTGCTAGCTTCGACGCGCAGCCCTCAGTGCGCGTGCCTGACCATCGAGTGTACTATAAATAGGAGCTCCCGGCCTGCTCACTTGCCCACTTGCCCCGGTGTCCAGCTCCAGAATACACCCTACGTCGAGCACGGAGGCTACTCCTCTTGAAAATGTGCTTCGACCAGGTGGACTGAATTTCTGGCAGTACGAGGTCTCACCTCTGGTCACCGTTCCCTTACCTGTTTTCCGCTGCCTATGTTCCGTAATTCTTTTACAAGCCATTTTCATTCCCTAACTTATGCAAGCTCCCTTAGTTTCGCTAGGTGG
The DNA here is from genome assembly GCF_040414725.1 of Anabrus simplex. Lineage (NCBI taxonomy): Eukaryota > Metazoa > Arthropoda > Insecta > Orthoptera > Tettigoniidae > Anabrus > Anabrus simplex. The sequence continues at coordinate 180,920,372 of NC_090269.1, forward strand.
AATTTCTTCAATCAATTGAACTTGCTTTTTAGGAATTCAGGCACTTCAACAAACAAGGACTCTCATAAACATTTATGTTAGTGTGCCAGATAGTTCTCGACTATCAACGTGTCAATTCACAAAGACTATCTTTTCAAGATAGAAGTGTATATAAAGACTGCAAACCTGTACATATTGTATAAAGACAGACCTTTTTCAAGATTCAATATTCCTTTTTGCTTCAAAATAAATTTCAGTTATTTGTGTAAATATCATAAAGTGAAGCAATAAAAGTTGTGTTTTGTAAACTTCAACCTTGGTTACAACACTGATTATATTAGACATGTTGGCAAAATGAAACTGGTTTGATAGGAGGCAGTTTGGGTTTAGGAAAGGTTATTCCACTGAAGCTCAACTTGTAGGATTCCAGCAAGATATAGCAGATATCCTGGATTCAGGAGGTCAATTGGACTGTATCGCAATTGACTTACCTAAGGCATTTGATAGGGTAGATAATGAGAGACTTCTGGCAAAAATGAGTACAATTCGACTTGACAAAAGAGTGACTGAATGGGTGGCTATGTTTCTAGAAAATAGAACTCAGAGAATTATAGCAAGCGAAGCTTTATCTGTCCCTGTAATAATTAAGAGGGGAATTCCTCAAGGTGGTATTATTGGACCTTTATGTTTTCTTATATATATGTCAATGATATGTGTAAAGAAGTGGAATCAGAGATAAGGCTTTTTTCAGATGATGTTATTCTGTGCAGAGTAATAAATAAGTTACCAGATTGTGAGCAACTGCAAAATGACCTTGATAATGTTGCGAGATGGACGGTAGGCAATGGTATCATGATAAACAGGGTTAAAAGTCAGGTTGTGGGTTTCACAAATAGGAAAAGTCCTCTCAGTTTTAATTACTGCGTTGATGGGGTGAATGTTCCTTTTGGGGATCATTGTAAGTATCTGGGTGTTAATATAAGGAAAGATCTTCATTGGGGTAATCACATAAATGGGATTGTAAATAAAGGATCCAGATCTCTGCACATGGTTATGAGGGTGTTTATGGGTTGTAGTAAGGATGTAAAGGAGAGGGCATATAAGTCTCTGGTAAGACCCCAACTAGAGTATGGTTCCAGTGTATGGGTCCCTCACCAGGATTACTTGATTCAAGAACGGGAAAAAATCCAAAGAAAAGCAGCTCGATTTGTTTTGGGTGATTTCCAACAAAAGAGTAGCGTTACAAAAATGATACAAAGTTTGGGCTGGGAAGACTTGGAAGAAAGGAGACGAGCTGCTCGACTAAGTGTTATGTTGCAGGTTATAAAAATCATCTTCTTTGTCCATATTGAAGATCTACTTGTGATACAAATTCTTATAATTTTGTTAATTACCACCTATTCAATACAATAATAACATAGTACAAACTTACATATTTATTAAGATGTTTATATGGTACATGTTTCGCTCCTTTTTCGTGAGCATCATCAGCCAACTGTCATTCACTTAAGGTTGTATAAGATCATGAAACAATTCTTTTGGATCAAGATTATTCCTATAAAACTAATTGTCAAATCTTATAACATTTCAAAAGTCACACAATAATAACATTATGTCTTTAAGTTAAAACTTTTTGTCTAAAATCTATCTAAGTCTAACATTTTATTGACGAAACTCATCTGGTGAACATGTTTTAAATTGTTTAAAAAATAAATAAAAAATAAAAGATAAATAAAAAATAAAAAACTTTTGCGATCTGACTAATTGTATTGATTCATGTTGCTTAACTTGTATGATTGTCGTTAAAACTTCATAAACTATATTGACAATTATCAACTGCAGAAAATTGTCAATATAGTTTGTCAATATAGTTTACGAAGTTTTAACGACAATCATACAAGTTAAGCAACATGAATCAATACAATTAGCCAGATCTCAAAAGTTTTTTATTTTTTATTTATTTTTTATTTTTAAACAATTTAAAAGATGTTCACCAGATGAGTTTCATCAATAAAATGTTAGACTTAGATAGATTTTAGACAAAAAGTTTTAACTTAAAGACATAATAATATTATTGTGTGACTTTTAAAATGTTATAAGATTTGTCAATTAGTTTTATAGGAATAATCTTGTTCCAAAAGAATTGTTTCATGATCTTATACAACCTTAAGTGAATGATAGTTGGCTGATGATGCTCACGAAAAAGGAGCGAAACATGTACCATATAAACATCTTAATAAATATGTAAGTTTGTACCATGTTATTATTGTATTGAATAGGTGGTAATTAACAAAATTATAAGAATTTGTATCATAAGTGTTATGTTCCGAGCTGTCAGTGGAGAGATGGCATGGAATGACATAAGTAGACGAATAAGTTTGAGTGGTGTCTTTAAAATAGGAAAGATCACAATATGAAGATAAAATTGGAATTCAAGAAGACAAATTGGGGCAAATATTCATTTATAGGAAGGGGAGTTAGGGATTGGAATAACTTACCAAGGGAGATGTTCAATAAATTTCCAATTTCTTTGCAATTGTTTAAGAAAAGGCTAGGAAAACAACAGATAGGGAATCTGCCACCTGGGCGACTTCCCTAAATGCAGATCAGTATTGATTGATTGATTGATTGATTGTATCTGTAAACTGTTGGCTTGGTTGTTATGTTCAGACATGGGCTGATATACGTAAGCTGTTATTGAAGTTGAACCGTCTGATTTTTAGAGTTGAAAAATGGTGACTAACAGGAAAACATTGAAGGCAAGTTATGAAGGTCAGATGTCATTACACAGAATCCACTTCGGACAAAGTGGAGGTGGTAAAACACTAAAAGACGAACAAATTTTACTTAAACATGTCAGGTCCGCAACCTAATAACTTCTGAAAAATTGATGAATCCCCGATTCCGATGCAAGGCATATATACTTGGCAGTTACATCACAGCAGAACAGAATGGTGGCCAAGTGGTCACCGTACTTGTCTGCGAACCTCGTAGGCTTGAATTTGAGTCTCGTTGCAGCTATGATTTTTGAACAAAATAAATTAATATGTCCGCCTCTGTGGTGTAGTGGTTAGTGTGATTAGCTGCCACCCCTGGAGGTCCGGGGTCGATTCCCAGTTCTGCCACGAAATTTGAAAAGAGGTACGAGGTCTGAAACGGTCCGCTCAGCCTCGGGAGGTCAACTGATTAGAGGTGGGTTCGATTCCCACCTCAGCCATCCTGAAAGTGTTTTTCTGTGGTTTCCCACTACTCCTCCTAACTTAAGGCCACGGCCGCTTCCTTCCCTCATCCTTGTCTATCCCTTCCAATCTTCCCATCCCCCAGCAAGGCCCCTGTTCAGCATAGCAGGTGAGGCCGCCTGGATGAGGTACTAGTCATCCTCCCCAGTCGTATCCCCGACCCAGAGTCTGAAGCTCCAGGACATTGCCCTTAAGGCGGTAGAGGTTGTATCCCTCGCTGAGTCCGAGGGAAAACTGACCCTGGAGGGTAAACAGATAAAGAAGAAGAAGAAGATTAAATTAATATTTGAGGGAACGTCGAGATAAAAATTGGAACAAAAGTATTACGCAAATTGCAGTACAGGTTATTTTCTACCTGAAATTAATATAGGCCTAAACGTTCTCACAGTTACTGCTGGATCTCTTTCTCTCTCTCTCTCTCTCTCTCTCTATATATATATATATATATATATATATTAATTTGAGGTAGAAAATAAAGTTACACTGCAATTTGATTATTCATTTTACCTTCACATCCCCTGAAACAATGATTTAGTATGTATAAAAAAAAGTATGTCTATGGTGGGACTCGAACTCAAGTCGTCGCAGTTCGGAGACAATTGTGATAAACACTCGGCCACTGTTTCACTTGTCATTATTCCAAATCTTCAAGTATATAGGTGTTGCATTAGAATCGGGGGGATTCATAAATTTTTCGGAAATTATTAGGTTGCAGACCTGACAAGTTTGAGTAAAATGTGTTTGCATTTTAGTGTTCTATCACATCCATGTGGTCCGAAGCGGATCCTGCTTCATGATATTTGTCCTCACTGTTGGAAACTCTAAGCTATTTTCAATATCATCTAGTATCTTGTTCATTATAGCTTTGGTAATTAGAAATATATCTTCTGAGAACTCTAGAAAGTAGTTATTTATTATGGGTCGTCCTTTGTCTTCTTCAGTTTATAAATAGTCTTCATACAGCAGTAAAGCTTCAAACTTACATCTTCTACATGCCTCCATTTTGAAATTTTAGCAATTGTTAAGAGGTTTAACACAGGGCTGCTGCCAGGCTAATTTAACACAAGTATTAACAATTTGTTAGAGTTAACAATCCTTGATGAGACAACCCTTTTGTTAAATTATGTGTTAAGTCTCCTTAACAGCAGAGTTAACACTTAACATTCGTTGAAGAAACCGGGCGCTAGAGTATGTACCAAGAAATCTCATCAACCGAGCAAGTTGGCCATTCGGTTAGGAGTGCGCAGCTGTGAGCTTGCATTTGGTAGATATTGGGTTCAAATCCTGCTGTCGGCAGCCCTGAGCATGGTTTTCCATGGTTTCCCCATTTTTACACCAGGCTGAACCTTAATTAAAGCCATAGTCACTTTCTTCCCATACCTAGCCTTTTCCTGTCTTATCATTGCCATAAGACCTATCTGTGTCGGTGCGATGTAAGGCTAATTGTAGCCTTTCTAGCTTTCAAATTTTGTATCTTTTTGTAAATATCTTTATCATCATAGGTAAATTTAATTAATTCACCAATATTAGTCTTCTCCTCTATCTGGACATTATTTTTATATCCAGCTACCTTCACATAGTGTTGACTGAAGACTTCTGCCTCCTGTAAGTCCTTCACATACAATTCAAATGAAGAGAGAGTTCCACCTATTCAGTACACATTTGTTATAGTAACTGTAAGTTAAAACTCCGTGGTACTAGTTTAGACTTTTCTCGGAAGACAACTTCAGCCATAAATCTTAAAAGAAACAGGCGAGTTGGCCGTGCAGTTAGGGGTGCACAGTTGTGAGCTTGTATCCGGGAGATAGTGGGTTCGAGCCCCACTGTTGGCAGCCCCGAAGTGGTTTCCTATTTTCATACCAGGCAAATGCCGGGACTATACCTTACCTAAGGCCACGGCCTCTTCCTTCCCACTCCTAGGCCTTTTCTATCTCATCGTTGCCGTAAGACCTATCTGTGTCGGTGCAATGTAAAGCAATTTTTTTTTTTATCTTAGAAATCAGCATGACAATGGTATACAATGAAGGACAATAAAATCTGAGAGTATTTAAAAATGTAGATGAAAATAATTATTTTATAATTATAAAAGTCTGTTTAAAATGTTGTCAAAAATTCTATATTAAAACTTGAAGATAGCACATGTAGTTTTTCCTATGAAAACAAAATCGTCTAGAGATGCATTATCACTATCACTATCACTATCAGCCATATTCAATCGTTTTTACGATGTGGCCTCTTTAAGTACGAAGCAAGGTAGGTTTTCATGAGGTCTCTCCATCTGGGACGGTCTTGAGCGATGTTCTGCCAATTGATCCCAGTAATCTTCATCCCATCTGTCCGGTGGTCTTCCCCTTGGTCTGAAATGATCTTTCGGACACCACTCAAGCACAAGCTTTGTCCACCTACCATCCGTTCTCCGAGCAACATGGCCTGCCCACTGCCATTTTAGGGTAAATACCCTTTCTAAAATGTCACTGACCTTTGTGACTGACCTGATGTAATCTGCTCTCTTCCTGTCTTTCTTCGTCAAGCCTAGCATGAACCGTTCCATAGCTCTTTGGGTTGTTCTGAGTTTTTGCTTAACAAACTCGCTCAATGTCCAGGTTTCACAACCGCAAGTCAGTACGGGGAGAACACTCTGGTCAAAGACTATCTTCTTTAGGTGGGGTGGCATGTTGGATTTGAAGACTGAAGAATTTCTTCCGTAGGCTTGCCATCCTAGTTTGATACGTCGGAAGATTTCCGGTCTTAAGTCCCCTTTCATGTTTACAAGTTGCCCAAGATAGACAAATTCATTGACCTGTTGTAATGTGGTATTTTCCACATGCAGCTTTCCTGCTGGGGCCCATTTGTTAAGCATTACTTTGGTTTTAGAAAGGTTCATGGATAGTCCCACTTTTTGACAGGCTGAGACAAGATCTTGTATTAGAGTTTGTAGTTCATCGATGTTGTTGGCCAAAAGTGTAATGTCGTCTGCAAACCTTAAATTGTTCAGCCTTTTCCCATTGATTTTGATTCCTGTGTTTTGCCAGTTGATTTTTGACATGGCCATTTCTAATACGGCTGAGAACAGCTTGGGAGATATGGGGTCGCCTTGCTTAACACCTCTTTGAATGGGAAAATCCGTGGTTGGCACATTGATGTTCACAAAGGCTGAAGAGGTTTCGTAGATATGCTGGAGAACTCTTATGTAGGCAGCATCGACGCCGTGTTCAGCTAAGGCTTGCATAACAGCAGCGTGGCTCACAGAGTCAAAAGCCTTTTCAAAGTCCACAAAGGCTAGACAGAGCGGCATTTGATATTCATTACTTCTGCTGATAACTTCACGAAGGGTGAATATATGGTCGATTGTTCCAAAACCTCGGCGGAAACCTGCTTGTTCAATTGGTTGGGCAAAATCAAGCGTTGAACTGATTCTATTTGTCAGTACCTTGGTGAAAACCTTGTAAAGGACAGAAAGCAAGCTAATAGGACGATAGTTTCTGATGTCATGTATGTTCCCTTTTTTGTGCAGGAGAATTATCATTGCTCTGTTCCAAGATGGAGGAATGAATGCATTGTGTAGGCAAGACGTGAATATTTTTGCCAAGTGGCTTAAAGTTTCATCACCAGCAAGTTTGAGAACGCTAACTGAAAGGTTATCGCTACCTGCGACTGATTCTTTTTTCATACTGTTTATAGCATGTCTGATCTCAGATGGGAGAACTTCCGGGACTTGGGAAATGTTGGATAAGTCAGGCAAGGACAGGTTATCATCAGCCTTCTCGTATAACTTGCTATAAAAGTTCCTGATGAACTCAAGAAGTTCTTCTCTATCAGTAATTCGTCCGTTGTCCCCATCTAATGCAATTAATTGCTTCTTCCCGATCTGTAGCTTCCTTTTAGCAGACTTCAAACTTGTTTTTTCAGATAAGCAAGTTCTCAGAGTATCTTCGTTGAATTTCTTTAAGTCGGCTTTAATTCTCTTTCTTATGGTTTTGCACAGCTCAGAGTACTGTATTTTGTCACAGTCAGACTGAATTTTCATTTCTCTCCTCCTCTTTAGCAGGTTCCTGGTATCGTCACTGAGTTTCTTATCACGAGTGTTATTCTTTTTCAACCCTCCAATTACTTCAGCCGTATCCATTAGCATTTTTGCCAGATTTTCACCAGTTGTGTCATGTAGGCTTTGTTGAAGGGCTTGATGGAATTTCTCTTTATTTTCTTCTAGATGTTTAAGATTTATTTGTTTCTTTTTCTCCCGCACTAGTTTATATGAAGTACAAAATGCACAAGTTGGCTACCAAGAGATTTTTTATAGTTCAAGGATTAAAGGAAAACACAGCAAACTGTGACATTATTTTTAAAATGTAGATGAATATACACATTCCTGGTTTATGGTTTATGTTACAATTATAAAAATCTATTTAAAATACCTGAAGTCACTCTCTTATTAATATTATTGTTTCTTAGGTAATAAAATGAAATTCACAAGATTTATTATAGTCAGCAATAATCTATTGTTGTCAGCAATCAATAGTCAGTATTTGAGTCAGACTCTAGCACATAAAATACTGGACTTGATAACATTATTTTCTTGCCTTATAATTGCATCATTTCTTGACCCAGTCCAAAAGTTGTTTTTTTTTTTTTGCTTTACGTCGCACTGACACAGATAGGTCTTATGGCGACGATGGGACAGGAAAGGGCTAGGAGTGGGAAGGAAGCGGCTGTGGCCTTAATTAAGGTACAGCCCCAGCATTTGCCTGGTGTGAAAATGGGAAACCACGGAAAACCATTTTCAGGGCTGCCGACAGTGGGATTCGAACCTACTATCTCCCGAATACTGGATACTGGCCACACTTAAGCGACTGCAGCTATCGAGCTCGGTCAGTCCAAAAGTAATTGTGCAGCATAAGGGTTGATAAATATTTGAGTTAATTGTTTTGTTTCTGGAACCAGTAATTGAATTAGCAACAAGGCAGCTCTCATCACCTGTGCTGCCAGTGCACCAAGTTATATCATAATTTAAGGAATAGTTAGAGTAAGTGTGTTAATTATGGACATGACATTTTACCAAGCTTTTCAACACCCCTTGTTTACCAAATGGAGTAATCAGAATACCCCAATAAAGTTTCTATGATTTGTAAATTAATATACTATTTATGATACCCTCAACAATCAGTCCAAGTAATTGAAATACACATTACCTCATGAAGTTTCTTAGCAATTTCTGTATTTATCAATATAACATGTAGTGGTAGAAAACAGAGTATTGAAGCAGGCATGAAAAGATTATATTTATGTAGTGTTATTTATGTTCTCTAAAAATGTTGCATTGCAAGTGCAGTCATGTCTAGAAAAGAATTATTGAAAAAAAAAAACAACAACAACAACATGAGATACCTAAGGTGAATATTAGTACTAACAATATTACATTTAGAGAAAATTACACTATTTCCATTAGAAAACCTGTAGAATCTCTTTGTCAGTAACGCCTTTGGGAATCTATAGAAGTAAAAATAAAAGTACATTAACCATGGAAATAATGTAATTATTTGCTCACCTGCACCGGACTTAAGTTTGCACTTATTCCAAGATTTTCACGAAGAAATAGTTTTCTTCAAAGTTCAGCAATGGTTGAAGTTAAAAGGATAGAATGAATAAGAAAGTAGTGAAAAAAACATATATAGCATATCATACCATCATCATCATCATCATCATCATCATCATCATCTGTGGTTTCTTCCAGTGGTCGAGGTAGGATTTCGTCGTTGCCAGGACAAAACCTCCTATGTGATAATATTTTTGACCCGCAGCACATACATTATGAAGAGCGAGAATGCATTGACAATATTCACACAGTATTGCACCTAACATGACAGAACCTTACCAGCCAAAGTTCTAAGCTAAAATATTTCACATAGGAGGTTTTGTCCTGGCAGCGATGATTTGTTTGAACAATATGTCTCCATCTGTTTTTGTCTTTGTAAACTTCTTCTGTCATTTATCTTGCATCGACTCCTTTTTTTGTTAGATCATCTTTAATGTGGTCCAGCCACCTCCTTCTGGGATGTCTGGTTTTTCTCCAGGCATTGTCCAATGTCCTGGAAATCCATGTCTCCTGCATTTGGTTGACACGGCCAAAACATTTCAGCCATGCAGCTCGTGAATCTTTCCTCCATTGCGGAGCTCACCTGCATGTCCCTTCTGATCTTACAAATTTCATTTCACATAATTTTAATTTATTAATGTCTCATGTATTTAATACACAACTCCACAAGCTGTATGGCATGAATGGCAGAAGGTATTATTTCAACATTGTCTGTTTTGCTCAGAAAGGAACTGCCTTGTCCCAGACTAAATTCCACTCTTGGTAGATGTTGGATTCTTTCACCACTCTGTTTTGTACATTCTTGTTTAACATTCCCATTACTGGAGACATCACCACCAAGATAGCTTAAGTTTTTCACACATTTGATTCTCTCTTCCTCAAGTGTGAGGTTACACTGAGTGGATGTTCTACTCTCTTTCATTGCTACCGTCTTTTGCTTGCTCATAGTTAACATTTTTTTTTTTTTTTTTTTAAACTTGCTGCTCCAACAATACAACCTGCTCTGTCTATTCCTAGATGACCGGGCGAGTTGGCCATGCGCGTAGAGGCGCGCGGCTGTGAGCTTGCATCCGGGAGATAATAGGTTCGAATCCCACTATCGGCAGCCCTGAAGATGGTTTTCCGTGGTTTCCCATTTTCACACCAGGCAAATGCTGGGGCTGTACCTTAATTACGGCCACGGCCCCTTCCTTCCAACTCCTAGGCCTTTCCTATCCCATCGTCGCCATAAGACCTATCTGTGTCGGTGCGACGTAAAGCCGCTAGCAAAAAAAAAAATATTCCTAGATGGTAATACCATCAGCAAAAACAAATACGTCCACTGCTTTAATTTCCTTGATAATGATATCCTCGAGTGTGATGAAGAGTAGTGTGGACATTGAATTACCTTGTTATACTCCTCTCTTCATCTGAAATTATTCCGATCTGCCATTTCTTGGAACTTTTAATATGTCTAGGCTCTCCTATATTTTACTTCTTGGCACACCATCATAAGCTTTTTCTTAGTTCAAAAACACAACCATTAGGTCTTTCCCAGTACTTTTCCATTATCTGCTTAATGCAAAAATAAGATTTGCTGTTTACCGTGGTACACATCTTTACGTAGTGCATGGACCTAGCCGATCTGTGCCATAGTCTAAAACTTCCAAGTACTTGCTCCCTCATCCTATGAGATGAAGAGCAGTCAGCAGACCTTGTCATCCATTTTATGAGGGAAAGTGGCCTGTTTTATCGTGTATAAAAGTGTATTTTCTGTTTGATTTTAATTTTATTGTTAATTATGTTTTATTCTATAAAATCTGTTTTAGTTAGTCTTTGTGTATATTAATGTGTTTTTACTTTTAATTTGAACTTATATATCATTGCTCCTATGCCAAAACTACAAATGTGACAATGCTCTTCCAATCCATTATTCCTCTTAAGACTGGTCACGCCTCCCAGTCAAATATTGATATGTAGTCCATCAGAACAATTGTTGTTAAGTTCATTTCCCTGTACGCACATGTAAAAGAAAATTAACCTTAAATACATCATGCTCTAGGAGTGGGTAAATATGTCATGCCAACATACATTCCTACAGTATAGTACAGTAAGATTTATTTTCCTTTACACATGCACATAGGAAAATGAACTCAATGAAAACTGTTCTGATGGACTGCATATCTGTATTTGACTGGGAGACGTGACCAGTCTTAAGAGGAATAATGGATTGGAAGAGCATTGTCACATTCATGGTTTTGGCATAGGAGCGACAATAATCTTTTTTATATAACTTTATAAGAAAATAAGGGATTGTGAATTAGATCCACTGATTACACTGACTTAGCAAATGTCATGGGATAGTCACCTAATAGCATGTGGGGCCTCCTCTGGCCCTGCGAACTGCAGTGAGACGCCATGGAAGTGAGTCGACAAGTTCCTGGTAGTCCTCTGGATGCAGCTGACACCAAATTGTTTGCAGAGCTGTCGCCAATGCTGGTCTGTTCGTGGGTGCAGGATCCATGGCATGGAGCCTGCATTCCAGGACATCCCAGATATGCTCGATAAGGTTCATATCGGGGCCCCTGGGTGGCCATGGCAGTCGTTGGACCTCCACTGCATGTTTCTGGAACCATTCCCGGGCGACGCGGGAGCGATGTGGCGGCGCGTTTTCATCTTGAAACACCGCACAACCGTCTGGGCGCTGGAAGGCTAAAAATGGGTGGAGATGGTCTCTGAGCAGCTCAGCATACTGCGTACAATTCAAAGTCTCTTCCAGAACAACTAGGGGGCCCATTCCATACCAGAAAAATGCACCCCAGACCATAACAGAGACACCAGCGCCGTGGACCACACCTTCGAGGCAGGCGGGATCTATCGCTTCATGTGGTCTGTGCCATACACGGTGCCTCCCATCGGCATGGTGCAGTTGAAATCGTGATTCGTCCGACCTTATCACGTTATGCCATTTTTCCATTGTCCATCCCTAGTGACTGGTGACAAATGCACGTCGTTGTGCCCAATGGCGTTGGGTTAACAGTGGCACCCGTGTGCAGCGCCGGCTCCCATACCCCATAGAACCCATGTTCCTACGGATTGTCCATTGGGAGACTTGTCTAACATGGCCTGTGTTGAATTGAGCTGTGATTTGTTGCACCATTGCCCGTCTGTCACTATTGACAATCCGTCTCAGATGTCGCCGGTCACGGTCATCAAGGGTGGCTGGATGGCCGGTCGTTTGTCTGTTGTGGACGGTGACACCCGCATTCAACCATTCACGATACACCCTGGACACGGTTGATCGTGTGAAGCCGAATTCCCGCACCACTTCCGAAATCGCACTTCCCATCCGTCGGGCACCGACCACCATACCCCGTTCGAACGGTGTCAGCTCATGACGATGTTCCATGTTACACCTGTCACATTCACAGCTACTGCTCACAAGGTCTCCTATACAACTGCCGCTGGCACAGAGGGCGTGTGGTGCATAGACAACACACCTGCGCATCAGTGTTCCGCTATCCCATGACATTTGCTCAGTCATTGTATTTTAAATTCATAATTATTATTTAATTTTGTCTCAGCTCATACTATTAGGGGCCAATGACCTAGATTTAGGCCCCTTTAGACAACAAGCATCATTATCATCATCTGCTGTTCCTCCATTGCATCTGAAACCATGTTGTTCTTCCAATTGGTGTTCTGTTATTGCTCTTAGTCTCTTCTCTGTGATCTTTTCCATTATCTCAAGTCATTGGGATTGCAGTTTATTCTGTCTATAATTGATACACTTTCCCCTACTTCCTTTCTTAAATGATGGTGTATAATCAGCCCTTTCTTCCACTCATCTTGTATTTTATACTCTCTGCATATTGTTCCTAGTATTCAGTGTACCCACTACATTCCATGTAATTATTATAGTTATTATTATTGTTACGGGGATACCGTGGTGGACAGAGGTGAAAGAAGGTGTGGGCATGAATGGGTCTATATAAGACAATCAGAAGATTAATTTAAAACTTTAAAATCATAGCTATATTTTCTTTCTCAGCTATCTTTTGATTTCTTTTCAGAAAATAAACTTTACAGTTCAGGTAAAAAAATTCATAAGGCTAGGTAACAATTTTAGGAAATCGAATAACAAGTAATTAACAACTTTGAGCTTGAAGCTCCCTCATCATACATTCTCCATGAGCGTTGCGACTCCTTTCAAAAAACAGTTCAAGGAGATGGATTTCCCGAGTCCTTTTATACCACTAGGATAAAAGGTGTGTAAAGTATACCCTATTCCAAGAGCACCAAAATTGTCTAGGAGACTATTTTCCAAACATTACAACATTACAGCCTTTCAAAGGCACCATTCACAATTTACATTAACACCTCTACATTCATAGAAAGAGCATCAATGCTCTATAAAATTTACACTTCGAGATCTATCTCCAGAAATTTCCAAGCCTATCAAAGGCTCAACCCACATCTTACAAATTCTTAGATGCTCAACAGTCTAACATCTTTACATCAAAAGGAAAAAAATTTCACAGGGGTTTTGAGAACTCATTCTACCGGGCCTTTGTGAAAAACAATAGGTTAAAGTTACTGGCCCAAAACTCAAAGTTGCGTGGTGGCGGACACTTAAGCTCCTTGAAAATCGAAATGAAAATATAAAACCCTGTTTGGGCTTATGGCCCGAAGTTACAGAGGCTAAGCCTGTACTACTGAGATGTGACTAGATGGAGAAAAAGGTCACAAAATTATAGTCACCTCCAAATCAATTTGATAGGGAACACGAGGGTGTAGGTCACACTCTATTCCCTGATTCCATTTAAGTTCCTTTGACTTGTTTGAAATTTACATTTGAACTTGGAATTTACATTTCAGAAAATTAAAGTTACATAGTTAAAGATCGGAAACCTTCCCCTCGAGCTAGCCTTCAAACACTATCATGTAATAAAATCCAGACTGCCATTACCTTGAGCTGATGGAGTACTCAATGATGGACGAGGCATCCTGTTTCCTTTGTAAACATACACACTAGACTGGAGCGATGAATAAGATCACCTAGCTTGAAAAATGTGCCAGTATATACCCGAGAGAAAGTTTCTAGAAAGCTCTGGGCTAAGGCCAGACAACCCCCCAATTTTCATTGGGTAATTAAATAGATACAAGACAGAGCGTATTGGCTGAAAAATAAATGTTCAAAATTTTCTATTGGCCAACATCCAAAGTTGGCGGGAAGAAATAGAAGTGTTGCAAACTTTAACACACGAAAAACAAAGAATAAACAATTCAGTTTAGTAAACCTTAAAATAACAAATTTGCAATCTTAATAGTCCCTCTTCACACCAGAGGGCATAACATTTTTTGGTAGAGAAAAGTCCAAACTTCTTGTATTAGTTGTTGCAACTTTAGGATGGCAGATAGCATTCTTCCAGGTGCTTGATTGAAATGAACGGGGCGGGTGTACCTCCCGGCACAATTATTATTATTATTATTATTATTATTATTATTATTATTATTATTATTATATGTATTGCTGCTATTTTTATCATACCTGTCGACAATCCATCTGCTCCTGGTAACTCTCTTGTTCTGGAGCTCATAAAATTCATGGATTTCTTCTTCTTTCAGCAGCTTGTCAAAGTCTTCATTGCTCTTCGTTTCCTTTCTCTATTTATAACAATTGTCTCATCTTCTGTTTCAATTGCTTGAATACCCCTCTGTGTGATCTACTCTTTAGTATTCCATACAACCTTTACTGAGCACTCCATAGTGGCCTACTCGTTTTATAGTTCTGTTAACACGATATATAAATTTGGATGATGTTTTCTTATGACAATTTGAAAACGTCTGTGCCACCTATAATTTGTATTGTTTATGAATGATTATTTCTCAGTGTCGCATTATATTTATTCCAGAGAGCCCTTGGGAAATGTAGAGGTTTGGCAAGTCTCCTACCTCTTGTCCATTGACCTGTAACGTTACTGAGGTTGAAGTAGTTTAAAATGATTAACACATGTCTTGTTCTGCCTCTCAAAGCCTCCTGTAGGCCCTCTGACTGTACAAGTCTGTATATGCTTTGGCTTAAGTGAATGAAGCAGCAGGATATTCAGCTGTTACCAGAGGTTTCTGTAGCACTGTTAGTGATCGCCATTTCAAAGTTGCACATAACTCTTTCTGGATATACAACTACAATCCTCATCCTTCTGGCAGCGTCGAAAATTTGCTGCAGGTCAATTAAAACAGAGCTTGTGTTTTCTTTGGAAGAAATTTGTACATGAATAGTATGATGACAAACTCGTCCTCCATTTTCAGATTTTGTCTCAGTTGACGCATGGCAAGCACAATCGCACAAGATTCTGGCTCCACATTTTCGCTGTAGTTATACAACAGAAATTTCTTCTGTAACATACTGAAACTTCTTCTAGATTGGTGAATGATTAAAGTTTGGCTGGTTAGTCTCACTTTTCTCCCTTCTCAATATTTTCTTCAAACTACCACGTTCTGATAACAGTGCAAGCACGCGTGATGGAACTCTAGAAAGTTCATACTTTAGCATGTTTACCAGAGCGAGTTTGGGGTGATCACTTGTGGTATGCTTCAGCTTGGCTTTCACTCATTCAGAGTCCATAGCCTTTCAATTTGGGGTGTGGGTATGCAGTGACTCCTCAACCCCCTTTTAAAATAGAAGGTCTTCTCCATGTCGTCTTGTAATAGCTCCAGCATGACACTTTGTTCCATACCTTTTGGCAAGCCAGATACATTTTTCCAGTGGAGTAAAACTTTACTTTTAACATAAATGTACCCATGAGTAGGAGTAATACTTCTCTTCACTCTGAACTATAATTTGAGCATTCATGTTCCAAATGTGTGGTTGTGTAGCAACTTCACTTAGCACTTACACTTCACTTCAGTTGTTAGTTCGACAGTGCTTTCTACACTTTGGGATTGTTGATTCGGAGAAAATTCTTTAGAGTATTTTGATTTAGAAAATTGTTCATTCAGGCATGTATACATTCAGGGTATTTTATATAGGGGAATGGTCAGGAACACCTCATAGCCAAATGTATCTTCTCCAGCTTGAGCTTTCAAATCCCCATTTAGCATGATGTTATCTTCTCTTACTTGGTCTTCCAGTCTTCAAGGAATTTTCCTTCTAATCATCCTTCATCATCATAAGTCGTGTAACTCATTGCTGAGCGTCGTGACCCCATTTGACTTCACACAATATTCTGGATTAAGCGGCGCCAACTTTGACGATGTTCAGCTTCTCTTAAAGCCTGCTGAAGAGTCAGACCGGTGGTACGCAGAACTTGATCAATCCACCTACTCGATGTCCTTCCTCGTGGTCTTCTGCCGAAAACTTTGCCTTCCATGATACATTTCTCCAGATTTTCACTATCACGCCTTACAACATGTCTGAAGAATTGGACGATTCTCTTTATGACGCGAGAGGAGAGACGTTCGGAGATATTCATTTCTTGAATTATAGATGCATTAGTTCTTCTTTCCGTCCAAGGTACACGGAGCATCCTTCTCCAACACCACATCTGAAAGGCGTCGATACGGTCTCTTGCCTTGAGGGTCCAGGTCTCGGAACCATAAAGGAAGACAGAGAACACAAGAGAATCAACTATAATCTTTGTACTGTTTGTGATTGCTCTGCTCTGCCATATTTTTGCGAGTTTGCTCATGGCAACGCGCCCTAAGGTGATATGTCTCCTAATCCCTTTGTCAGAACTTCCAGTATCACAGATGGGCGACCCAAGGTATATAAAGTCATTTACCATTTCCAGTTCCCTTAATCGACCTGTCAGCCGGTTCTGTGCCGCTTTGTCAATTATCATTAGTTTGGACTTGCTCAGGTTGACCTCTAGCCCATATTCTAAACTTGCATCTTTTACCCTTGCTAGTAATTCTGCAAGTTCATCTTTATTGCTGGCAAGGAGAGTGGTGTCATGAGCAAAGCGCAGGTCACTGATTTTTCGTCCAATTGATATGCCTCCAGTCCAGTCATCGAGGGCTTTCTTCATCACATATTCAGCGTAGATGTTATATAGAATAGGTGATAATATGCAGCCTTGTCGGACACCCTGCGAAATACTGAAAAATTCTGAAATGTTGCCATCTACCTTTATAGTTACAGTGTTATTTCCATACAGACTTTTCAGTAATGATATTAGATGTTGTGGAATGCCAAATTCACCAAGAACCTGCTATAGTTTATTCCAAACAACACAATCAAAAGCTTTCTTGTAGTCAAGGAAGCATATTAGCACAGGAACACAGAACTCACAAGATTTTTCAATTATTTGCCTCATATTAGGAATCTGTGCCCGTGTTCCTTTTCCTGCAACAAATCCTGCTTGCTCAATAGATATGTGAGGCATTATGTAAGACTTGAGGTGCTGGTTTATGATGTACAATAAAATCTTACTTGCATGAGATATCAGAGCAATTGTACGATAATTGGAACACTTCCTGACTGACCCTTTCTTGTGCAAGGGGATTAAGATAGAGTTTGTCCAATCTTTTGGCCATTCCCTCGTCGTCCATATCCTATTACACAATGAGTGCATCACGTGCAAACCGTCTTCACCCATTTCTTTAAGCATCTCTCCAGAAATACCATCCAGTCCAGGGGATTTGTTTCTTTTCAAATGGTTAATGGTGTTCTTGATTTCGCTTTGTAGAATGGGAGGTTCCAATGCAGAAGGCCCTCCTGGTTGCTGGACTGCTACATCATCATTTCTTCCAGAGTACAGCTTTTCACAGTATTGTGGCTACCTCTCTAGCACTTCTTTTCTATCTCCAATTAGCCATCCATTCTCGTCTTCTATAAACCATGTGCATGGTTTAAATTGACAAGTTTTGCTATTGATTTTTTTGAAGAGATCCTTTGTTTGATTTTGGTTCTGGTTTTGTTCTATTTCCTTGCAAACACTGTGGATGAACTGTGATTTATCATTCCTACATTTACGCTGTATCTCTCTACACAGGATCCTTACTGTGGGGCATATACTTGAATTATTATGAATGATTTTTCTTATATTTTCTCTGGCTTTGATGATTCTTTCAGTTACAAAGGAGACATTTGTGATAGCCTCAATATCTTCGTGTAGCACCAAACTCTCTCCATTCCTTGCCTCCTTACTGTCACCATGCCAGTACAGTTTATAACCTCCTTCAACTTCCGTAAGTTTGTCCTCTTCTATTTTGTTTCACTCAGCCTAATGCTGTATATGTGTTCTCATCTGTTCCATCATATCGACTATCTGTTCACTCTTGCTTGTCAGTGTAATCACATGTAGGGTTCCCACTCTGTTTGTTTTTTTATAATAAAGCACATAACAAGTACACTGTCTTCCATTTGTATATTTCTCACATTTCCAGGATATCATCTTATATTCTTGAGACACAAGAAGTGGTGTCTGTATTTGGTTTAGTCATTATTTGAGGCTTTCTTCTTTTAAATTTCGAAAGCAATAAAATATTACTCATCTACTGACACGCTAGTCCTGACGTAAATGAGCATTTTTCTTTTGGGGTTTAGTCCCTTAACCTTTGAAGATCCCTCTTTCCCACAAGGCATGGTTTCCTTCTTCATTTTCTTCCAACTATACCATACCGAAGTTCTCCTCCGCCACAACTTTCATTAAGGTCTCTGCCATTCCTCTGGCAAGGGGCCCTTAGAAAGGTTCTACTAGCTCTGTCACTTACAATCCTCTTTTAAATAATGGACCATAAACTATGATCACCTCAACAGTCCATCACTTACATTTCACTTTTAAATAATGAATTATAGCCTGCTGTCACAACAGTCCATTAAATAATGAACAATAAACTACTATCACAACAGTCCATCAGTTATATTGTATTTTTAAGGATAGATAGCATAACGTACTATGCAGGATAATCTTGAGCATCCCAGATCATTTTTAAACAATAATTATTGATAACAATGTGCATGTTGGGTATTCAGCCCAAAACATAACAATAAATATGATATCTATTGCACTGTTCTAACATGTAAAACAAGTTGAATTCGCAAGGGCCCTGTGTCTGTTCAGAGCTGACCTCCAAAAACACACTGTTGCTGTGACTGTGGTGATGCAAGAACATGCTGGGTTGCTGATCTTGCCTTCTTAGCCAGCAGTACAAACTATTTGAGCAATTTACATGTTTTTTTTTTTGCAAGGCAAAAATTTGTTGAAAGGTGCTATGTGGGATAGAATACGAGCTTTTAGATGGGACTTTCGTTGTTCAAAAAACAATTACAGGAGAATGACTTTGAAAAATTCCCATCTTTAAAACCATGTGACTTGTCTGATTATAATACACATACATACATTATCATTATAGACTGTAATGCCTTTCAGCATTCCATCTGCAAGCCTCTGTGAATTTACTAAACGTTGCCACAATCCTCGATTTGCAACTAGTGTTGTGGCCTCATTTAGTTCTAAACCTCTTATATTTAAATCGTTAGAAACCGAGTCTAACCATCGTCGTCTTGGTCTCCCTCTACTTCTCTTACCCTCCACAGCAGAGTCCATTATTCTCCTAGGTAATCTATCCTCCTCCATTCGCCTCACATGACCCCACCACCGAAGCCGGTTTATGCGTACGCTTCATCCATCGAGTTCATTCCGAACTTAGCCTTTATCTCCTAATTCCGAGTACCTTCCTGCCATTGTTCCCACCTGTTTGTACCAGCAATCATTCTTGCTACTTTCATGTCTGTTACTTCTAACTTATGAATAAGATATCCTGAGTCCACCCAGCTTTCACTTCCATAAAGCAAACTTGGTCTGAAAACAGACCGATGTAAAGATAGTTTCGTCTGGGAGCTGACTTCCTTCTTACAGAATACTGCTGATCACAACTGCAAGCTCACTGCATTAGCTTTACTGCACCTTGATTCAATCTCACTTACTATATTACCATCCTGGGAGAACACACAACCTAAATACTTGAAATTATCGACCTGTTCTAGCTTTGTATCACCAATCTGACATTCACTTCTGTTGAATTTCTTACCTACTGACATCAATTTAGTCTTCGAGAGGCTAATTTTCATACCACACTCATTGCACCTATTTTCAAGTTCCAAGATATTAGACTGCAGGCTTTCGGCACAGTCTGCCATTAAGACCAAGTCGTCAGCATAGGCCAAACTGCTTACTACATTTCCACCTAACTGAATCCATCCCTGCCATTTTACACCTTTCAGCAGATGATCCATGTAAACTACGAACAGCAAAGGTGAAAGATTACAGCCTTGTCTAACCCCTGTAAGTACCCTGAACCAAGAACTCATTCTACCATCAATTCTCACTGAAGCTCAGTTGTCAACATAAATGCCTTTGATTGATTTTAATAATCTACCTTTAATTCCATAGACCCCCAGTATGGCGAACATCTTTTCCCTCGGTACCCTGTCATATGTTTTCTCTAGATCTACGAAACATAAACACAACCCTATTCCTCTCGTAGCATTTTTCAGTTACCTGGCGCATACTGAAAATCTGATCCTGACAGCCTCTCTGTGGTCTGAAACCACACTGGTTTTCATCCAACTTCCTCTCAACGACTGATTGCACCCTCCCTTCCAAGATGCCAGTGAATAGTTTCCCTGGTATACTAATCAATGAGATACCTCGATAGTTGTTGCAATCCTTCCTGTTCCCTTGCTTATAGATAGGTGCAATTACTGCTTTTGTCCAATCTGAAGGTACCTTACCAACACTCCACGCTAATTTTACTACTCTTATGAAGCCATTTCATGCCTGCCTTCCCACTATACTTCACCATTTCAGATCTAATTCCATCTATTCCTGCAGCCTTATGACAATGGAGTTTATTACCATCCTTTCCACTTCCTCAAGCATAATTTCACCAACATCATTTTCCTCCTCCCCGTGAGCTTGGCTGTTTGCAACACCACCATGATGATTTCCTTTTACATTGAGAAGATGTTCAAAATATTCCCTCCACCTCTCTAGTGATTCCCTGGGATCTATTATGAGTTCACCTGAATTACTCAAAACACTGTTCATTTCCTTTTTCCCTCCCTTCCTAAGATTCTTTATTACTGTCCAGAAAGGTTTCCCTGCTGCTTGACTTAGCCTTTCCAGGTTATTACCAAAATCTTCCCATGATTTCTTTTTGGATTCAACAACTATTTGTTTCGCTCTGTTTCTTTCATCTACGTACAAATCCCTGTCTGCCTCGGTCCTTGTTTGGAGCCATTTTTGATAAGCCTTCTTTTTACGTTCCACCAAGATGTTCACCTTTTCCCATCTTTGCATACAGTTGTTCCTAGGCATTCCCTTGCTGTTTCTACTACAGCATCCCTGTATGCCACCCATTCACTTTCTATATCCTGAACCTGCTTACTCTCTACTGTTCGAAACTTCTCACTAATCATATCCATGTACTTCTGTCTAATTTCCTCGTCCTGGAGATTTTCAACCCTTATTCGTTTGCAGACAGATTTCACTTTCTCTACCCTAGGCTAGGAGATACTTAGTTCACTACAGATCAGATAGTGGTCTGTATCATCGAAAAATCCGCGAAAAACTCGTACATTCCGAACAGATTTCCTGAATTCATAGTCTGTTAAAATATAGTCTATTATGGATCTGGTACCCCTAGCCTCCCATGTGTAGCGGTGAATAGCCTTATGCTTGAAGAATGTATTCGTAACAGCTAAACCCATACTAGCACAGAAGTCCAGCAGACGCTTCCCATTCCCATTAGCTTCCATATCTTCCCCACATTTACCAATCACCCTTTCGTATCCTTCAGTTCTATTCCCAACTCTCGCATTGAAATCGCCCATTAGCACTGTTCTATCCTTGTTGTTGACCCTGACCACGATGTCACTCAATGCCTCATAAAACTTGTCAACATCCTCATCTGCACCCTCACATGGTGAATACACGGACACAATTCTTGTCCTAATTCCTCCAACTGACAAATCTACCCATATCATTCGCTCATTTACGTGCCTAACAGAAACTATGTTGCGTGCAATAGTATTCCTGATAAAAAGCCCTACCCCAGACTCTGCCCTTCCCTTTCTAACACCCGTCAAGTACACTTTATAATCTCCTATCTCTTCCTCATTATCTCCCCTTACCTGAATATCACTTACTCCTAGCACGTCCAGATGCATCCTCTTTGCTGACTCAGCCAGTTCTACCTTCTTTCTTTCATAAGCCCCATTAATATTGATAGCTCCCCATCGAATTCCATTTCGTTCGCCAAGTTGTTTCCAAGGAGTCCCTCGCCTGTTAAATGGGAGTGGGACTCTATTACTCCCATAGGTCCGAGGCTTGCTTAAAATGTTCTGAGCTCGGTAAATTCATGAAGCAGGATGCTACCCTACTTACACATAGTCCAAGTGAGGATCTCTCCTCTAACGGGTTATGGACCACCGGTGAATTGTATAGTCCTAGCCGCCTGAGCACAAGGAGGGCCATGACTCAAAATATGTCCGAGATGGCCACTCCCATTCCATAGCAACTGGTATCCCGACTCTCAGGACCACATACTAGGCCACTCAGCCGTTGCCCATGGTTCATGAACTAGGACGTGACTACAGTAACCCACAAACATGAACTATAATACACAGTTCAAAAAAATTAGGGGAACATGATATCGACGGCTTACTTCTAAAACCTCGTATCTCGCAATGCTCTTTCTACCCATTATTTCCCTTAAGACTGGTTACGCCTCACAGCCACATATTGATATGCAGCCCATGAGGACAATTTTCATTGTGTTCATTTTCCTATGCTAATGTGTAAAGAAAATTGAACCTTAAATGCATTATACTGTAGGAGTGCGTAAATACATGATGCAAACAACATCTCTACTATATGGTATGGTAAGGTCCATTTTCCTTTACACAACAGCATAGGAAATTGAACACAATGAAAATTGTTCTGATGGACTGCATAACCATATGCGTCCGGGAGGCGTGGCCAGCCTTAAGGAAAGTAATGCGTAGGAAGAGCATCGGGACATACGAGGTTTTAGAAGTAAGCCGTCGATATACTATGCTCCACAAAACAATACCTCACACCTCACACCCAGGTATATTACCAACTAAACCTTTATTCTTTACCGTTGAACTATACAAAAGAACATTGACGGATTCACGTTCATTTTCAGAACACAAATGGAAATGTCCAAATAGGGGCGAAAACAAAGTGATAAGTCGTCCTGGGTGGATTTTTATCACAGTTGGAGAACTTCAGTATGGAGTATGTCATCCACGAGCATTTATCACAGCTTGGCATCTACGTGGCATGCTCCGTATAAGTCGACGGAGGTCACGTTGCGGTATCAGATCCCATTCTTCACTGAGAGCCTGTTCGAGGTCTTGGAGAGTCTGTGGTGGAACAGGACACCCACAAACACTTCTGTCAAGCCTATCCCACACATGCTTGATGGGATTAAGGTCGGGATTCACTGCTGGCCATTCCATCTCTTGAATGTCCAGTTCTCGCAAGGCAGCTCGGGTGATGCGTGCTACATGAGCCCTGGCATTGTCGTGCATGAGTGCGAATTCAGGGCCAACACCATATGCTCGATGTACCCTGTAGCGGTAAGATTACCACGGACGACTACAAGATCCGTACGGCCATCAATACTGATGCCACCCCACACCATCACAGAACCTTGTCCAAATCGGTCGCCTTCCTTAACAACAATTGGCATGTACTGCTCACCACGCCGTCTCCATACACGTTGACGTCCATCACGCTGTGTCAGGGGAAATATGGACTCGTCTGTGAACAGCACAGGTCTCCATTAGCAAAATTGCCAGTTGACATGAGTACAGGCAAACAGAAGGCGAACTGTGCGATGTTGCTGCGTCAAATGGGCCACTCGAACAGGACGTCTGGGTCATAAGGACACTTCTCTTAACCTGTTCCTTACTGTCTGGTCAGACACCGTGACTCCAGTGACCCTTCTGAGGTTTTGTTGCAGTTCCCTGGCAGTTGCTGAACGACGCTGCAATGCACAGATGGTCAGACATCAGTCATCCTGTGGGGTTGTCATGCGTCCACAACCTTGTCCAACCCTCGTTGTGAACTAGCCTGTCTCATTGTAGCAATTCCACAAGCACTGAATAACTGACAGAGAGGCATTGAGATCCATGGCAACACAACAAAAAGTCCACCCTTCCTGGATCAAAGTGATGGCCCTTGCGATTTGAACCTCGTTAAGATGTCTCATGGGATGTACTGGTTGATGTACAACGTGCTCAAATGACCACAGTAGTCTGTGTACCCACAACGACACACGGACACACCGCTATTCACTTTGTTTTGAGGGGTCACCTGACAGTTTAATGCATGGCTATGCCATGGAGTATAACTTTGATTTAACATCCCCTGAGTAGCTAAAGTCTAAAGGTATGCTTTACGATAATTGGAACCCCATCTACCAAATTAACGTTCACATACCAGACGTTACAAAGCATGTTTCCCTAATTTTTTTGAACTGTGTAGTTACTGTGAAGCTCTTGAACAGTTTGACAATTGTTTAGAAATATCAAAAAATGTCACCTAAATTAAACATTTTTATGACTTCTTTTTCTGCATATTTTGAGCAGGCTTCAGTCAGATTTCAAAGGTAACCTTTTTAATTTCATGTGGCTATTGCTACCCTGATTGCAGTCCTTGTGAGGCAAGCCCTTCAATGAGGGTGGGCAGCTTCTGCCGTGTATGAGAAACCATGGTGGAAGATAGTACTATGTGCGGTGCATGAGTTGCAGGGATGTTGGAGTCAGTTGATAAACCCAGCCCCCGAACCAGGCGAATTAGAGCTGATGGCATAGATGTTAGTACCTTTCAAACATCAAGCAATGAGGGGAATTAACCATTTAAGGTTAAAATCTCCAACCCGACAGGGAATCAAACCTGTGGCCTTTTGAACCGAAGGTGGCTATGCCAACCATTCAACCATGGAGCTGGACCAAAGAGAACTGATAAGGCTTCAATGTTACTCAATATATGTAGGATGATAAGTATTACAATATGCCAGGCAGACCCTTGCCTTTTATAAGAACTTGAAACAAAAGAGTTCTGTATATCTACACATTGTCATGCAAATTAGTTACTATGTTTGGCTCTCTATACATTTTCGAACACATATTCTTGGTCATAAACCTGAATAAGAGTAGGTCATGTTCGTCCGATGTTGCATTGGAAGCAGGTTTATGCATTCATTCTGCACAACTCATTTTCCCTTACTAAATTGAAGAAATCAAAAATTGTCTGGTGTCATCCTATGTCTCATAAATTGCACTGTCCATACACTTCACTTCCTGCCATCTCATCCCACTCGCTCACTGTCTCTCTCCTTTGGGGCTCGCTCTCAGCCCCGAGAGTCCACGGCTGCCCTAAGCCAAGCACAGGGACTGCCCACTTGGAATGGTGTGGCTTAGATATAAGAAACATAATTGAAAATGATGCTGACTATGAATGGGTAGATGAACATATTAATAAAATTAATGCAAAGTTTAATTTCATTATTTGGTTTTCCTTTCATTCACAAATAGATCTTATGGGTTTAAGTATAGTATTATTTGTAAGTTATTATTTGTTACCATTGCTAGTGTCCTTTTCATCAGTTGTTGTTGTAAAAAATTATGAGTGATCATCATGAACTATTTTAAGTCAAAGGCTTGAAACATTTTTTCTGGAGGGGCGTGACAGCCGAGTGATTTTGTTACTGGCTTTTCACCAATTGGCAGGTCCCAGCCAATGCATTGTGAGAATTTTTGTGGCTCAGATTCCACATAAAGCTGAGGTCCTGTGGCTATGATCATGATATTGGCAGTTGTATAGAACTATAAAATTGCTTGCTTGCATTTTTCTGGATCATGTGTTCAGTGTGGTTCAGCTGCACCCTTTATGTTCAATGTTCTTTATTGTAGGCACAGTCACTAATAATGGATATTATCCCTTAACAAAATGATTAAAAGATCATATTTTGTTGCTCTACCAATTGTAAAAGTTGTCTGTAGACACTTAATTCTATGGCAGCCGTGTGGTATTGTCTCTGAATTCTTATCAAGGTAGCTGTGGTTTGAATCCTAGTCACAGCACATGGTATTTTAAAATGATATGTCATATCTCCATGGTTCAAGGATTCCATGTAAGATTAAAGTTCCTCTGGCTGTTATAAAGACATCAGCAGACAGATGATGGGGAGCAGAACTGTTTCTTCAATCTAATAATTGAATGTGAATCATTTGTTCTTAATATACACAGACATATTTCTCATCAATGCTATCTGTGATATCTGAAATAAATCCCAAGGCTCATGAAATTTTAAATATATGACATCTGATCATGTGAACCCAAATTTGCTTTGCATCAAATCCACAAGTCAATTTCCACCTAAGGTATTATCAGTTTGGAAGTTTGGCTATGACATGTTATTTCATATTTTGTACAAAATGGCACTCACTCACTCACTCACTCACTCACTCAGTCTTTTTGACTGTCTGTCATTCTCAATTTTAATATGTGTATTCCTTAATTTACAATGGGCAAGGTATGACGCACGATTTGTAAGAGATTATTCTCCTCAACAAAAGTGTGATATATGTTTAATTTATGATCAAGATCTTTTACTATTAAGGATGTTCTGTATTTTTGTAAGTACAGCAACTAATTGCTTCACTTTGTTGGTTCCCATTTGTTCCTTTTCTTTCTTTTGGTGCTTTTGCAGGAAATGTGAAGATGGATAAGTTACCTTTAACATTGTATATTCTGTGTATGTTTTTGTGTTATTTATTTGTATAGTGGATCTGTAATATAATATTCTGAATGTGACCAAACATGTAGCATTTTTCCCGCAAGTATTATAATTTTTGTTAAGACTGTCCAAAAATGCCAAATAAAACATATTCTTGTTTATATGTATTTATTTTTAATGTGATCTTCATTGCAGTTGTACAAGATAATAAAAAGAATACTTATCACATTCTTCTAACATATATTAAGGAAAATGACATAAAATGATCAAAACTTCATCTTCTTGGACATACCTATAGATCTTGGTAGTAGGAACTCCTTGTCATGCTGAATGTCAGAAGGTAATATTAGAGGTCAGTACTTTAAAGCTATAGAATCATAGCCTGTGGTTTTTTTATAGTTATACAGCATGTGATCATAGATTTCATCTGGGTGATAGTTGCATTTATGGAAGTTTATTCTATACAAAAATGACGACGTGTCTCTTTTATTCTACTATTTTAAGTTCCACACGGCTCCCTCACTTCATTGCTGCTTCTCTTCTCACATACAAGCAGTAACTTCAGCTGAGAGGGTCATTGCATTATGTGCCCATTGAAGCTACAAACACAATTCTCCTTGAGAGGTAACATGCTCAGTGAACATGTTATGTTACTCCTGTGACCAGATGAGACAAAATGATCTCTTCCCTTTCTTCCCCATGTGGGTGGGGCTGGTAGAACAACACCCTTGATATGACTACCTGTCATAAGAGGCGACTAAAAGAAGCCCCAGGGAATCTCAACTTGGGAGCGTGGGTTGACGACCACAGGGCACTTAGCTGAGTCCTGGCATTGTTTCCACGTACTTGTGCCAGCCTCCTCATTTTCATCTATCCTATCCGACCTTCCTTGGTCAACTCTTATTCTTATCTGACCCCGATGCTATTAGGTTCCGAGGACTAGGGAATCATTCATTTTCATGCCCTTCGTTGCCTTTGTCTTTTTTGGCCGATACCTTCATTTTTCAAAGTGTCGGACCCCTTTCATTTTTCTCTCTGATTAGTGTTACATAGAGGATGGTTGCCTATTTGTACTCCCTCTTAACACAATAATCACCACAATCTTCTCCTTCCCTTACTTTCTGAAGTGTTATTTGATTAAAGGCCAAAGTACTCTTAATGCAGGAGTTCTTAACCATTAAAGTCAAATAAAACTTTAACTTTTATATTCACTATAATTTTTATGTGAATAACAGAAAGTTATCTGAGAAATGTTATTTTTAATAATGCATACTATGATGTATAAAACATCACAATTAAACAGTAAGCATTCATGTATGTTTTCAATGTAAATGAGTTTTAAATTCACGATTCATAACTAGCTAATTGTTGTTCATAAATACGTAAAATGTGTATACACCAGGCGAGTTGGCCATGTGGTTAGGGATGCGCAGCTGTGAGGTTGCATCTAGGAGATAGTGGGTTTGAAACCCACTGTCGGCAGCCCTGAAGATGGTTTTCTGTGTTTTCGATTTTCACACCAGGCAAATGCTGGGGCTGTACCTTAATTAAGGTCACGGCCGATTCCTTCCCACTCCTAGCCCTTTCCTATCCTTTTGTCGCCATAAGACCTATGTAATACCAATATTATGGTCCCTTATTGGACATTATAAATTTTCCAGCTAACTCATTCTTGGTTGCCTGCGTTTCGCCCTCGTGTGCTAAGTTAGGCTCATCAGTTGGGACTTAGCAGACCACCCAAGACGCAAGGCTAGTGCATAACGTTAGTGATGGGCAGTCTGAGACTAGGTCTCGAGATTTCTCGGGATTTCTCGAGACTAGCGCAGGCACAATTTCTCGTGAGAAATTTCGAGAGATCTCGAGATCGTTGTCCCCACATTGTGCGGCGAGCAGCGTGTCGTTAGGCCTACAGGTGTCGGAGTTGAACGTTGTTTGTGCTGAGTATGCGAATAGCCAACCACGGGCCTTCTCCATTTCGTAAATACGTATTAACAAGCGACTAAGGCGTTCATTTCAACCGAGGTCTATTTTAACGCAGTATAACATAATTATAAAGGATACGTATACTGGCATTGTATGCACTGGTAGGTACACGAATGAGTGGTTTAAGTACAGAACCTGACGGCTACTGTAGGTACATCTACCTGGATACTAGAGGCGTGCAGTATTCGAACTCGTACTGTAGGTACACGTACCTGGATACTAGAGGCGTCCAGTATTCGAACTCGAAACGAGACAAGATGCACCATGCTGCATATGTAACCACCATTACGCATGAATGGAATGTGTAATCTAAAATGCTTGAGTTTGCTCCAATTCTTTTGATAGGTAGGTGTATATTGTTATCAGACCCCACATTCAATATCATATTATGACCACTGCTTGTGTTTACCGATATTTTGGTGACGAAGGAAATAATTCCTTACAATGTTATAGAGTATTCGCGTCATATGTAAAGTTAGCATTAGCATTATTACCCAACAACAACAACGAGAATACAACAAGCAATTCCATGGAAAGGCAATATTACAAGAAGTACTACTAATTTAACATTCTAAATCCAGCATCGTCATGCACCAAATTCAGTATTTCCAGTGCTTAACATTACCGCTTACAACACTACAGGTTGAGCTTTCTACCAGCTTAACATTACAAGTGATAATAAAGTGAAGTTAAACCATCATTACCCTACAACTATAACGACAACAACAACGAAAGAAAATGACAAGAAATACCACGAGTTTAACTTTCTAAATCCAGCATCAGTTTGAGTATTTCTATTACTTAACACTATAGCTTCCAATACTATAGGTTGAATGTACTACTAGCTTAACACTATAAGTGATATTAAAGTTAAAACAAAACTACCCAACAACAACAAGAGAACAACAAGCAATTCCATGAAGAGAATATATTGGAAGAAATACTACTGGTTTAACATTCTAAATCCAGAAGAAAATTACAAATTCAGTGTCCGTCATTTACAGCTTTTAATTTTTTCACTTTACACTAGCATTAATCATCATCTTCAAGGATTTGATACCGGAAGATAATCTATCAAAGACTGCTGCAGGTAAGTTATTCCAATCCCTTATGCTCCTGTTTACGAAGAAAAACTTGCCCACATCAGTATGCTGGTTATTATTACACTACTATTAGTTACAATTGCCACCGGGATACGTCCAATTTGCGATGCATTTGTTATTATTATTAATAATAATAATTAATAATAATAATAATAATTAGGTACTTCGGTATATGACAGTGCAGTGTGTAATTGTGTCTCGTTGTAAGCGACAATTTGAAGACGGTGTCCCAAATGCAACGTAAGTCGTGGATGTCGGTTATTTTGAAGAGATGCCACATAGCACTTTCCGCTGTATTTTTTATTCAAAAGAAGTAAAATACCGGTACGTCTGCAGAAAAACTTCTGGGATAGTCCGACACTTAAAAACACACGAGGAGGAAGTCACAGAACACCTCTGGCCCGGTCTGAATCACAAGAAGGTACCCTGCCGACGATTGTGAGGCATTCAGGTAGGTTTACATCCTAATAACAGTTATTAACACAGTATACCAGTTATTCAGATAAGAAGTTCACTTGAAATAACGCGTGAACAGTTTAAGATACTGGCATTCTGTCTTCACTTTCGTTAATGGTATTAAGGAGCTGATAGTTCAACATGCAGTGCTTTCCTAGGCTTTTGACAAAATTTATCGTCACACACGTTTCCATATGAGAACTGCTAATGATAACTATCAAGCTTACACTCGTAGTTACTGGGACGTCACCCAGCTCGCAGCACTCGAGAGTGTTGCCCATCACCCCTGCTGAAAGAATTGGAGCAAAATCGGGCATTTTAGATTACACGTTCCACTCATATGTAATGGGGGTTGCATATGTAGCAAAGCACACCTTCCCCATCTCAAGTTCGAACATTGCACGCCTCTGGTATCCTATCTACAGTTATTCACAAATTATGCAGGGTTATTCAGCTAAGATGGCCACTCCAAATATGTTGTGAACAGTTTAAGATACTGACATTCGTTTTTCACTTTCGTTAATGGTATTAAGAGGTTCAGAGTTGAACATTTTTTATTTTCAAGCTTTTGACAAAATGTATTGATTCACGCATTTTCATATGAGAACGTTATTTCACGCAATAACTGCCAATGATATACTATCAAGTTTACAGCCGTAGTTACTGGTACGTCGCACAGCTTGCACTACAGGAGGATCGGTCTCGAGATCTGTGACGTCATTCTTGAGAGTCTCGAGCGAGAGCGTTGCCCATCACTAATTCTCTCATTACATGCAGCACAAGTATGCGAATGAATAGGCTAAGAACAGAAACTGACGGGTACTGTAGGTACACTTACCTGGATACTAAAGGCGTGCATATTCGAACACGAGACGAGGCAAGATGTGCTTTGCTGCACATGCAACCACCATTACGCACGAGTGTAATCTAAAATGCTTGAGTATACTCCAATTCTTTCGACAGGTAGGTGTGCATCGTTATCAGACCCTACATTCAATATCATATGACCACTGCTTATGTTTACCGATATTTTGGTGACAAAAGAAATAATTCCTTACAATGTTATATAGTATTCGTGGCATAATTAGGTATTTCGGTATATGGCGGTGCAATGTGTAATCGTGTCCAGTTGTACGCGACAACTTGAAGCCTATGTCCGAAACGCAACGTAAGTCGTGGATGTGGGTTATTTTGAAGAGATGTCACATAACACAGCCCGCATACTATCGCTGAAGAGGAATCGTCACAAAGCACCTCCGGGCCGATCTGCATCACAAGAAGCTACCCAGTCGACGACAACAACTGCGAGGTATCCAGGTAGATGTACATCCTATATACAGCTATTAACAAATTACACGGGTTATTCAGCTAAGAAGTCCACCTGAAATCGGTCGTGAACAGTTTAAGATACTGACATTCCGTTTTCACTTTCGTTAATGGTATTAAGGAGCTCATAGTTAAACATGCAGTGCTTTCCTAGGCTTTTGACAAGATGTATTGGCACACGCGTTTCCATATGCGAACTGGTGATATACTATCAAGCTTACACACGTAGTTACTGGGACGTCACAAAGCTTGCAGCATAGGAGAATCGGTCTGGAGAGCGATGCCCATCACCCCTCTCGAAAGAATGGAGCATACTCAGGCATTTTAAATTACACGTTCCACTCATGTGTAATGGTGGTTGCATATGTAGCAAAGCATATCTTTCCTCGTCTCCAGTTCGAATAATGCACGCCTTGTCCGGCTCCATGGCTAAATGGTTAGCATTCTGGCCTTTGGTCATAGGGGTCCCGGGTTCGATTCCCGGCAGGGTCAGGAATTTTAACCATCATTGGTTAATTTCGCTAGCACAGGGGCTGGGTGTATGTGTCGTCTCCATCATCATTTCATCCTCATCACGACGCGCAGATCGCCTACGGGTGTCACATCAAAAGACCTGCACCTGGCGAGCCGAACTTGTCCTCGGACACTCCCGGCACTAAAAGCCATACGCCATTTCATTTCAATGCACGCCTTTAGTATCAAAGTAGGTGTACATCCTATCTACAGTTATTCATAAATTATACAGGGTTATTCAGCGAAGATGTCCACCTCAAATAAGTTGTGAACAATTTAAGATACAGTGCTGACATTTAATTTTCACTTTTGTTAATGGTATTAAGGGGCTCACAGTTCAAAACGCAGTACTCTCCCAGGCTTTTAGTAACATTTATTGGCACACATATTTCCATATGAGAACTGCTGATGATATACTATCAAGCTTACACTCGTAGTTACTGCGACGACGCACAGCTCGCAATACAGGAGAATCGGTCTCGAGAGCGTTGCCCATCACTACATACCGTGGAGGCCACTGCATAGGCTAGTTGAAGCCACCAGCAGTGCCAATGCACTATGAGAGCTATGTCTCACTTCCAAAAATTGATGCCTGCCTGGCCATCAGATAATACATAGGGAATTTAAAATATTTGTCCTGAATGAGTAAATTTATAATACCAATATAATGGTCCGTTATTGGACATTGTAAATTTTCCAGCTAACTGGTGTTCTATGGTGGTGGTGGTGGTGGTATGGAAAAGTGAGGTTTCGCTGTAGCTAATTAGAAATGTCTGATTCTATCAAGGCAGATGTTATTGGGCTCAATATGGAAGTAATAAACAAGTTAGACTCATATTTATCATGTGAATTTTTTTGGTCGGAATTTTGAGATGTCAGGGGCAATATGCTATACTGTAACAGTAAATGTGGTACTTCGGTGAGCACGAGAAACGCAGGGCGTGTACCAGTCTGTTGAAGTGCATACAGAGGGAGAGGGTTTGTTTAGAGAACATCTTTCAATTTTTTTCTGAGTTTATTAATAAGTTCAAAATCATGTCACCTCTGTACAGAAGATACAGTAGAAAGTGTTCCTCGCCCTAGGGTTGGCGATGTCCTTGGATTCCGACAGCTACTCTCTTTTCCATACCAGTGGAGAACCATTCCTCCCTCGATGGAAGTTCTAGAAGATCCATACGGTGCTGATGAAGGGCGTTGAGATAGACCACGCAAATGATGAACGTGAATGAACACCGTTAAGCCTGGGGGCAAGTTAATGCAAAAACTGCTTTCGAATGAACATATAAGTTTAACACTCATAAAATGAAAATCCACTCGAAACTCATCGTCGAATTTCAAAATAGTCACTTAAAGTTTGTAGCACTTGGCATAATGTGAAGTTATGCCACACGACTTAGTTTTTAGTTTGAAGCACCATTCAATGTCATCAATTGGATTGGAAAAAATAAGGATGTTTCACTCGTGAATTCAGACTTGTTCACGCATTGGTAATGACATGAAATAAAATAAAACGAAATTAATCATGTATTAACAGTCCTCGGTTCGACTGTTCATAGTATCGAAACGCACAGCTGAATGTTCGTAGTAGAATTGAAATTGAAATGCACAGTTCACATACACAGCCTACAGTTCATTATCTACAAATATTTACACAGTTCATGAAATGGTAAATTAGTGACGTCATGCTTGCAATTTGAGTAATTCTGAATTAAAGCACAGTCTCGTTAACTTGTAGTATTCAGTACTTTGTAAGGAGCAAACTGTTCCAAATCCTGTCCACAACATTAAACTTTAAACTACGAGCACTTGAAAAATATTCACAAGTCTTAGACACTCGTGTAGAATAAACAGTCACTTGATGATGTTCAGATGAAGCACAATTTATATCACGCCCGGTTGGAACAGAAGTTTATCACTCACAGTTTAAAGAAACTCGTATAAGTTCATACTCGTCGCGATTGAGTTAAAGTCCACGGACTCGAAGTATGACGGCCACTTCACGCTATATCGCGGTCCTCGCGAACCGACTGCACGAACTCTACTGTAGAGGTGAGGACGGAGCGAGTAGAACTGGAGAGTAACACGGTTCTTCAGGTTTTCGTGACG
Organism: Anabrus simplex; assembly: GCF_040414725.1. Lineage (NCBI taxonomy): Eukaryota > Metazoa > Arthropoda > Insecta > Orthoptera > Tettigoniidae > Anabrus > Anabrus simplex. The sequence continues at coordinate 180,954,430 of NC_090269.1, forward strand.
TCACGGCGGAGCACCGATTCAACTCGAATACTCCGTATAGCGCTGCGGGTGCTTCAGTAAACCTTCCAGCCAGGGTAGACTCGCAACACCACTATGCTGTTGTTCAGACTCCAGACTGAGACGTCTGTTCTATTTGTGTTTCCTTATACTACATATGTCTTTGTTTAAAGTTGATGCGCTATATTTTCTACCGATATTTGTAATAAGAAAGAAGCAATAATGCCATGACAGTCCTCCCAACCATGGCAGTATTTTACTAGCAGTCCAGGTAGAAAATCCGCTACTTCTAAAATTTGCAATCAAATCTGTACCGGGTGGTACACCTCCACGCCGCTTATTTAAAATTTGCGCCAATTGAAACTCCTCTGCTGGAGGAAGTCTGAACTTTATCTACGGTATTAATTTTCAAGTTTCTCAGAAGATGTCACTACTTGGAAATTTTGGAGTTTTTGAACGGGGTCATTTTTGATGTATTTTTGTTTTACCTGTAGTAAGAAGTGGGAACTTTCTCTTCTAGAGGACACTACTGAAAAACTACAATGGTGCACCCTAGTGCGAAGTGAAAGAACTGTTTTATGGAGAAATTTTTATTTCAAAAGTTTGTTTCTTGTTAAATTTCTTTCTGTTATTGTTTAAGTTGGCTGTATACCCCTTTCTTTCCCCTTGTTTTGAATTTAGCCAATCCTGAATTTCTCGAATTAATTTTCCACCAATAATATGTTTCTTCTTCGTATTGTGTAGGGGTTTTCTTGGTGAACCAATAAAATCCTTGTGGGAGGGTGTGCTCATTTCAAAAACGCCTCGAACTTTCCGCGAGAGTATATAAACTGCTGATTTTCGGGTCTCGGTGCCACTTCAGTACCATCTTTCAGTGTGTAAAGTACATAGAAGGGGGGGGGGGGGGAGCGCCTCTTTCTTCGGGCAGCAGTTCAACAACCAGGTAATGGCCATTTAATAACTTCTTTTCTTGCTAGCTCAGCAGTTTAACTCTCGGGGCGGGTCCGAAGCGTTTCCACCATGTAACTTTCCCTAAAATGTAAAGACACTTTGTATTTATTCTATCTTTTAAGCTACATATTGGGATAGAGAGTGCTTAACCCTCTCGAGCTCCCACTCATATTGTTTTGAGGTGAACTTATTTCTCACAACCGATTCTTCCTTAATGTAATGTAAATTGTTCTTTTCTAAAGTCACCTCTGTAGTATGGGATTAGCCCTTGCATTAGTGGCCTAGAGCCAGATTAGGTTTTAAAACAAATGCATTAGGAGTGCAGATCGCCTCCTCTCAAGTTGGTATTTTAGAGGCCATATAATTAACCTTTTCTCACTTAATAGGCCTCAGTAGGTTGGGTATTTTACCCCTGTGTTTATGTCCTTAGAGGACAGCTTGAAGGTGGAATTAGGTGTGGCCTTTGACAGGCTTACAATTTGAGAGCGGGTTGCTCTTTCTTGAAAATTTTGTTTTCTGCGCGCCTCAAGCAGGCTTTACTGTGTAATTTGGAGCAAGTGCTCCTGGGTATGAATGGGGTTTTCCGCCCCTCTGTTGAACCTTGTGTTGGGGTAAAACTGGGCTAATTGCTCAAGAATTGTGAGGTCGGGGCTCGAAGCCCAAATCCTGTAAATATTGTAATTGTACTTTTATTGCCTTGCTACTCTGTACCTGTCTTTCGTGTTATTTCTGAATTTTGGAAAGAGAATATAACCTTGTTAAATTTTACATTAACTTTAATTTCGTAGTTTGAGACCCGTTCACACCCGCACTTTCTTTCACCTCTACCTACCACAAAAAAATACGGTAACAAGTTGTAGCAGAGCGTGGTTGAATGGGTCTCAATTTAGCCCCTTTTGACGGCTAAACATTGTTTTGATTCGAACTCTAACAATTTTCTCTGTTGCTGGAATTTTTTGATTTTTTTTCAGTTTCAAAATTGTTCTGTCATCATGCCCGGCCCTCGCGATGTTCTCCATCTTAACTATTTGCGCAAGGAGGAGTTGATCTATGAATTGACTATTAGAAATGTGCAATCTGGAGGCACGGTTGCGGTAGACACAAACAAGCTTAGAGAGTCCCTTGATTTGCCCATTTCCATCCCCACTTTGGGAGAGCTAGCATCTGTAGTTAGTTTTTTTGATGAAAATGATCCTTCTCCTAATCAAATTAAGCGTGTGCAAGCCAGGCTATTCAATTTTTCAAATAGAGTTAACGATCTGTTGTCTCTAAAGTTGAATAACGTTCAGAGGAAGGAAGCTAGTACGGCGCTTGAAAATATTTCTGAATTATCTAATAAGGTCACTCAATTGTTAACTGGGGAAGTTCCTCCCAAAACTGATCTACCCGCTACGGTGAATGTAGGTAGCGAGGAAGAACCTCCTAAGGGAGAAGTCAATAGGAAAACCGTTGGAGCTCAAACTATCTCTGCCCCATTGGACAACGAGTCTGAACGCCGTACGTCGTTGAATAATGTACGTTCTGAACTAACTTCTTTGCCACTGAAACCTTTACCTACTATGTCACCTGGGTTCAGCAGCTTGCCTCATCCATTAGCTATGTTGCTCAGAGGTATCTCTAAGTTTTCTGTTAATACCACCAGTGACGTTATTTCATTCTTAAGGTTTTTAGTTGAATTTCAAGATCATGCCCTTGTTTTTTCTCTTTCTCCGTGTCAAATTTTACAGATAATTTATCCTTATGCAATTGGTATTCTCTCAGATAAAATAGTAAGAGCCATTGCCGAACAGTCATCTATTGAAGATTTTCATGCACATCTGCTTGCAAATTTTATTCCTGCTCGCGCGAGGTCATCTCTGATTCAGAAGTACTATTATCGAGTACAGAGATTGGATGAAAATCTGGCTGATTTCATACAAGACATTAAATTCTATACTAGGGTGTTTGCTCTTCACTTCCCTGAGGATCAGATTGTACAAGCTATAGTGGAAGGTATTTCACCATCGTATAGGTCATATTTGTGTTTCGCGGCGTGCCCGCAAACTTTCTCTGAACTCGAAGCATTGGCCGTCTCAGCGGAAGGAGTTAGATACGCCGATTCCTTGCGTGTCGCGAAAGAACCCCCTCCTTCTTTTAGTAATCCTCGGCCTCCACCTCGCCGACCTGTTACACCCCGTAAATGTTATGCTTGCGGGTCGCCTGACCATCTTCGCAATAAATGTCCATTGGTCAAAACTAGTAGGGGAAATAATGGAGCTGGTTCATCACAAGGCTGTTTTAAATGTGGGGCTTTCTCATATATCGCCAAGAATTGCCCAAATTCAAATAGCACCCCCTCCTGCTCAACTTCTGGTGCAAATTCCACCAATGCCAATAATAAAAGGTGACTAGTGGCTTCGGCTGAGTCGACTATTCCATCTTTCCGAGGCTCAGCCCCTGGTAAACAGATCGAAAATTCAGGGAACGTTCAGTCTGCAAAACCATCCTTTGAATGCCCCAAAGAGTGTCTTAAGATTGCGGCGGATAACCCCGCACCGGTCCCCTTTCGCAAAATTGAGTTAAATAATGAGCCTATAACAGCCCTATTAGATTCAGGCAGTGTTTGTTCTATTATTTCGGCTGAATGGTATGCAAAATTGAAATCTGTTTGTAAACTTCCTGACTATTGTTCCTCTTCGATCCAGTATGTTTCGGCTAATTCATCTCCCTTAGAAATTCTAGGTTCTTTACAGGTCAAAATTCGTATTTTTAAATTTACATGGAAAATCAAACTGGTTGTGGCTAAGCACCTGTCTTGCCCCATCATATTGGGAGCTGACTTCATTTCTCACACTGGTCTTGTGCTCGATCTTCAGAGTAAGTCGTGCACAGTCAAATTTGCTTCCAATTGTAAAATCCCCTTGTTAAAATGTAATTCTGCATCATGTTCATCTATTTCGCCTACCCAGGATGAGATGTTGTTAGACTTTAGACATCTACCTGAGGAGCAGGCTGATAGTATTCGTAAGTTGTGTCAGTCGTTTCCAGAGGTGTTCTCTGATACTCTTGGTGTTACTGACCTTATTGAATACAAAATTGAGGTCACGGATTCGATTCCGGTCCGTTTTCCACCATATAGGTTATCTCCACCTAAAATGATTGCTCTGAAAGAAATCATCGATCGGATGTTGAAGGATGGTATTATTAGGCCATCTAAGTCGGCGTATTCTTCGCCTATTTTTCTAGTCCCGAAACCCCAAGGGGGCTTCAGGCCTGTAATTGATTATAGGGCTCTCAATCGGAAGGTGGTGTTACAATCTGTGCCCCTACCTGACCATCATTCTTGTTTTTCATGGTTTCGTAAGGCCAAGTTCTTTACTATCTTGGACTTGAATCAGGCCTATAATCAAATTCCCCTAGCGGAAGAGTCTAAATATCTTACAGCATTTGCCACGGATTGGAATTTGTATGAATACAACCGCGTGCCTTTCGGGCTCCCCACGCGAGCAGCTGTACTCACTAGGCTGCTAGATAGGGTCTTCTCCGACATCAAATTTGAGTACTTGTATCACTACTTGGATGATGTCGTCGTATTTTCGGAGACCTTTGAAGAACATCTAGATCATCTGCGAGAAGTTCTCAATCGCCTTCGTAATGCGGGGTTAACTGTCAAGTTGTCCAAGGTTGCCTCTGCTAAGCCCTCTATGTCATTCCTAGGGCATATTGTGTCACCTGATGGTGTTGCCGTCGATCATTCTAGAACACAGGCCATCCGTGATTTTAAACCTCCCAAGGACATTAAAGGTATCGCCAGGTTCATTGGTATGGTGAATTTCTTCAGGAAGTTTATTCCTAACTTCGCTAATAGAGCGGCGCCCTTAAACCTTCTTCGTAGGAAAGGCATCAAATTCGAGTGGGGACCTTCTCAACAAGCCGCTTTTGAAGATCTTAAATTAGCTCTCTGTAATGCCCCTGTCCTGGCTATGCCTGATTTCTCAAAGAAATTCATCGTCCAAACCGACGCGTCGTCGTCGGCGGTAGCTGCAGTCCTTCTTCAAGAGACTGAACTAGGGAGGCGACCCATCGCCTATGCATCTAGGACTCTATCGGCTCAAGAAGCCATATATTCCATCTACGAGCTCGAAGGTTTGGCAGTCTTATTTGCCTTAGAAAAGTTCCGTCTCTATCTGGAACATGTCAAATTCGACCTGGAGACAGATAATCAAGCCTTAAGCTGGGTCTTAGGTAGGCCGCGTCGTACTGGTCGTATAGCCCGTTGGGCCATCCGAATCTCTGACTTCCAATTCGATGTCAGGCATATCAGAGGTACTGAAAATGTTGTTGCTGATGGACTCAGCCGTATGTTTTCCAACGACGTTGAGACCTATGAAGCGGTCGATAGTTCATCTCCTCCCGAGTCCATGCTATCTGATGTTAATGCCATCTTAACAGATGCTCCCATGCTCTTTAGGGATATCGAGAAATACCAACGTGAAGATCCGACGCTGACTCCGATAATGGAAACCCTTTCTTCTGGGGAACATGTCATCCCTTATGTTTTGAGGAATGGTGTTTTATGTTGCCCATCGAGGCATGATAATATGATGAAAGTTGTCGTTCCAGCTGTTCTTGTACCTATGATCTTCAAGTATTATCATGAGACCCCATTAGGAGGGCATCTAGGCATCTTTAAAACTCGTGAGAAGATTCGTGAAATGTTCATCTGGAAGGGTATGGACAGTGAAATCCGTGAACTAGTAAAGGCTTGTAAATCCTGTTTGCTTAGTTAACCAACCATGTCCACCATGGTAGGCCTTTTGTCTTCTCATCAAGCGTCGCGCCCCACGGAACGCTTGTATATTGATTATGTAGGACCCTTTCCCCAGTCGAAGGGAAATGCCAACAAGTTCATCTTTGTATGCGTAGATGGTTTTACAATATTTTCCTGGTTATTTCCGACTAAGCTGGCTACCGCTCAGTCCACCATTACTTGTCTAAATTATATCTTTGCTTCTTTTGGTCCGTGTCAATATATTGTATCTGATAATGCTAAGGCTTTCACATCTAATTCATTTCGTAAATTCTGCTTTGACCTGACCATACCTCATGTGACAACTTCTGCTTATTACCCTCAACCATCTCTGGCTGAACGGGTTAATCGTAATCTCAGGTCCGCGCTTATTGCCTATCATCATGAAGATCATTCTAGATGGGACACGTCCCTGCATTGGTTAGCTTTTGCTTTGAATTCGGCGGTTCATGAATCACATAAATTTACTCCAGCGTCTTTGATGTTCAAGTTTGTTCCCAACACGCCGCTCTCTAACCTCTGGTCTCTGAGTGACATTCTACCCGAGACAATAGACCCGGACAATATTAAAGATCTTTGGAAGAAGGCTAAAGCCAATCTTAAAGTGTCTCATGAAAAGGTTAGGGAAAGATATGATCGTGGACGGAGACCCACCAATTTGAAGGTAGGCGACCAGGTGATGGTCAAGAATTTTGTTCCCGCGGGCAAGCTTGCCCCCAGATTTCATGGGCCGTGTGTCATCCTCGATTTCCTTACGCCGGTTACGTTGTTATTAAGCAATCCAGCCACCGAGAGGATATTTAGGGTTCACCTGTCGCAGGTGAAACCTGTATAATTTCGGTGCTAACTTGCCTCATATAATCTTGAAAGGAATATGAAGGTTATATTTTTTTTGAGTTTTCACTTTTAAGGCATTCTGCCCCTTCTATAATATTTTGTTTTATATGTAAGCATTTTTGTAAAACCTGCCCCGAACCGTTAAACTGCCATCCTGTCGTTGCTGCGGCCATTACCACGCTCCCGTCTCCTGCTCCACTACACCCAGTGGCTTGTACGTGAAATGAATTTCTCCACGCCGCTGGCCCCTCAACCTCATCACAGTGAATGTACCCTATTATCATTCTGGTCCAACAAAAATTCTGCCGTCGAGCTTTAATGTTTCAGTGCCCCCCCAGCAGCACGGCGCCGTACCGCTCCTGAGGCAGGGTACGGGCCCGCCCTTCCCCAGTGAGGCCATCCTGTGTACGGCGAGCCGGAGTCCTCCTCCCGGCCAAGGCTGATGTGCGGCGCACAACCTGTAACTGGCCCGCAGCCTGTATATGTTCGCCGCGAGCGCGGCGTGCTTCAACACCACTACTCCTCTCATAGTGCGGGCGAGCGGTATCTCAGGGTACTTGAGGGGTCCGAGCGGCCTCCTCTGGACACAAGCCGCAGCGGCCGCTCTGGCCATCCAACTTAATCAACCTTGAAAATATTTAATCAGCTATATGGACCTTCCAGTTCAACATTACTACCTTTTCTTGGATTTACTGCAATACCTGGTGGACTTAGAAAATTTTTTCCTCAACTTCAGAAACTAAAGATTTCCTTCTGAATTTAAATCTACAAACATAAAGACATTACGTCAGCAGTTACTACGAGAATTTTTGAAACTGGATCAAATCAAATTTCAACAATTTTGATAAATGCTTCTGCAATTAATCTCCATATCAACATCATAACTTGGACCTGGTTTTCAAACAAAAGTTTATGTTCTTCTGTGTTACCCCCTTGGAGGAAGTTTTGTGGGGGGGGAGGTCTGTACCGGGTTGTACACCTCCACGCCGCTTATTTAAAATTTGCGCCAATTGAAACTCCTCTGCTGGAGGAAGTCTGAACTTTATCTACGGTATTAATTTTCAAGTTTCTCAGAAGATGTCACTACTTGGAAATTTTGGAGTTTTTGAACGGGGTCATTTTTGATGTATTTTTGTTTTACCTGTAGTAAGAAGTGGGAACTTTCTCTTCTAGAGGACACTACTGAAAAACTACAATGGTGCACCCTAGTGCGAAGTGAAAGAACTGTTTTTTGGAGAAATTTTTATTTCAAAAGTTTGTTTCTTGTTAAATTTCTTTCTGTTATTGTTTAAGTTGGCTGTATACCCCTTTCTTTCCCCTTGTTTTGAATTTAGCCAATCCTGAATTTCTCGAATTAATTTTCCACCAATAATATGTTTCTTTTTCGTATTGTGTAGGGGTTTTCTTGGTGAACCAATAAAATCCTTGTGGGAGGGTGTGCTCATTTCAAAAACGCCTCGAACTTTCCGCGAGAGTATATAAACTGCTGATTTTCGGGTCTCGGTGCCACTTCAGTACCATCTTTCAGTGTGTAAAGTACATAGCAGGGGGGAGGAAGCGCCTCTTTCTTCGGGCAGCAGTTCAACAACCAGGTAATGGCCATTTAATAACTTCTTTTCTTGCTAGCTCAGCAGTTTAACTCTCGGGGCGGGTCCGAAGCGTTTCCACCATGTAACTTTCCCTAAAATGTAAAGACACTTTGTATTTATTCTATCTTTTAAGCTACATATTGGGATAGAGAGTGCTTAACCCTCTCGAGCTCCCACTCATATTGTTTTGAGGTGAACTTATTTCTCACAACCGATTCTTCCTTAATGTAATGTAAATTGTTCTTTTCTAAAGTCACCTCTGTAGTATGGGATTAGCCCTTGCATTAGTGGCCTAGAGCCAGATTAGGTTTTAAAACAAATGCATTAGGCGTGCAGATCGCCTCCTCTCAAGTTGGTATTTTAGAGGCCATATAATTAACCTTTTCTCACTTAATAGGCCTCAGTAGGTTGGGTATTTTACCCCTGTGTTTATGTCCTTAGAGGACAGCTTGAAGGTGGAATTAGGTGTGGCCTTTGACAGGCTTACAATTTGAGAGCGGGTTGCTCTTTCTTGAAAATTTTGTTTTCTGCGCGCCTCAAGCAGGCTTTACTGTGTAATTTGGAGCAAGTGCTCCTGGGTATGAATGGGGTTTTCCGCCCCTCTGTTGAAACTTGTGTTGGGGTAAAACTGGGCTAATTGCTCAAGAATTGTGAGGTCGGGGCTCGAAGCCCAAATCCTGTAAATATTGTAATTGTACTTTTATTGCCTTGCTACTCTGTACCTGTCTTTCGTGTTATTTCTGAATTTTGGAAAGAGAATATAACCTTGTTAAATTTTACATTAACTTTAATTTCGTAGTTTGAGACCCGTTCACACCCGCACCTTCTTTCACCTCTACCTACCACAAAAAAATACGGTAACAAAATCTATTGTGCAGGTGGAGGAACGTCAAATTTATGGAATCACATAAAACGGGCGTATCGTAAGGACATGGTACAAATACAGTCGCACATCGTGAAAGTAATTCCATTCTTACGTTTGCATGAGACAGTGCAAAAAAAAGTAAGTTGCATAGGAGTTTGGCTACTTTTGTATGCGAAGACAAGCAGTTACTGAGGGTTGTAGAGGATAGAGTCAGACCTGTAGCGTTGATCCTTTCCAACAGAGCATAAAAGAACGAGGCCACCATAGCTCAATTGGTAGAGCTACCAACGCGAACTCGGGAGGTTGTGGGTTCGGATCCCACTGGTGTCCGGTTGGCCATTTTTTCTGTACTTAACATCTCTTCGACACGCACTAGATGTATGCAACACGACCTATTAGGTTGAAAGCCGATTTCGATTACAATGCGGTCGTGAAATTTCAATATTCATTGACCCTTAAGTGAACTTGCTCTTGCTTACCTTAGCGTACCTGCTACATCTGTGCCCGCATTGGAGGTGTTTTGCATATGCTGGACAAATTCGTTCAGACCGAAGGTCGTCGCTTTCTGGAAAACGAGCTGAAACTCTGATATTTCTGAATGGAAATTCCTCCTTTAAAACACCTGTTCCATGCAATACAGAACACTAACGGTACTTCCCATACTGTCTGTGTACAACGTATTGTGTCTTGATTTTAATGCTTACTTATTTCCATTACTGATGTTATCTTAACAGATTTTTTCATTTAACTCTTTACCACATAGTTATAAATGAAATGTTTGACATTATATGAGTTTAGGCACATTTCAAAGCACTAGATTTCGTTTCGTCAATTATCACATTATGGAATACGGTACGTTTATCCATATGCATTTATATTTATTGTATTTATTTATTCATTTGTATGTTTATTTCTTTACTTATGTCTACTTGATATGCCTTATATTAAGCACAGAGTTGTAATTACACTGTTTGTTACGTTATCTGTTAAATTTATATTACATTATAAAAATTGTGAAAATAACCAATAACAGATAGTACGGAGCATTGTACCACTGATAATAATTGATAATCTTCTTTATGAATGTAAACTGTAGCTTAGAAGGTCAATATAAATTTTAAATTTACCGCTATAAAGTTGCACTCGGTTCTGTACTCGGTTCAACCGAGTAATGATGTCACAGTACTTGCTCCGAACCGAACCGCTCCGTCCCCACCACTACTCCACTGCCATGCGTGCACATACACACACTGGTCACACAATGATCTGCTAAGCGAAGCAGTACTGTATTTATATCCGATCCGTGCCTTCACATCTCATTCTATAACTTCGTCGTCTAATGTCGGATCTACGTGAAACTTTGCAAGAATGTAGATAAAGGATTGGGCTACACGATGATGTGGTTAATTTTATCTAATTATTATTGTGGGGAAAGTTATTATCCATAGAAACTCGAGGAACATTCCACACTAGTCTAGGCTCCCTGTATTGCGGTGAGGCAGGCTATGACGTCACACGCACACAGCTGTTGCTCTCTGTTCAGTCAGTCTTTCGCTGCCGGTCTGGAGCGTAACGCGTAAGTTTTAAATTTCCATTACGGGGACTTAGTTTTGTATCGCCGTTACCGGTACATCTCCCCCTCCTCCTGGGCAAAAAAGAAAATTCGATAGGATTTTCTTTTAATATTCTCTCCTGAAATATTTCTTTAGGTTGGCTGCATTGTAAATGCCCTCGATGCTTCCATCCAGCTTATTAATTTTGTAGGCCCCGTTTTCGAGAACCTCTGCAATTCTATATGTTCCTACATAAAGTGGGAAAAACTTTGCATAAATGCGAAGTTCGGGGTGCGAAACAGCTGGTTTTCCATCTCTTTGATCACAGTCCTGGCTTCCTCTCGGTACTTCTCAGGAACTGGATAGGGCCTTTTTTTATAAGGAGATGTGTCCTTAACATTGAACTGGTATTCAAAATCTCTAATAACGCCGGGTTTGTCATCAAAAACCTCAGGAAATTTCCCAAATATTTGTCGAGTTGCCTCTGCCATGCGGAAATCGAACTCTGGGCTTTCAGCCACACTGGTGAGAAATATGAAGTGGTCACGACCTTCGTCGAATACATCCTCAATAATGGGCACTTCCTGGCCCTCGACGGGTCCCTCTTGACCGGGTCTACTCTCTTCGTAATCTATTACATCGACAGGCAGAGCATCGCTCATCTTGCCTTCGGCTTCTATGAATGGGGTACCCAGACCTTGGCACTTCAAACTATTACAGTCTACCAGCTACAACTCTACAGAGTCGATGTTAAAAAATCGTAATGATTCCCCCATACTTGGCTAGGAAATCTGACCCTAGGATGACTTGAATTTCATCGGCGAAATGACTAGGAATATATGCTCGAACTGGACACCTTCAATGTCAAATGTAACGAAAGCTTGAAATTTACATTTGGTATGCCTGTCCGGTACTATCCCTTTAATTTTGATCTGTGCGACTGGTATCAATAACATGTCTTCTTCCCCTTCAATATCTCAATTAACCTCTCAGAAATTAATGAAGCCTGAGCTCCAGAATCGATTAAGGCAGTTACGTAAAGGGTATCCAAAGTAATATTAATAACTGGAAGACTTCGTTGGACCTTTGGTGTTGTAGAAGTGGGATCTTCATACAAGAGATCTGAGTTATCCAAGTACCAGTAATTAATGTTAGTGACACAAATTATTTCCCCTCTACTCCGGTTTTCAGGCAATCTTTTTGTGGTGCTGTCAAAGTTTTTTTATTGCGCCTGTCGATTCAGGGTTTATTGCAGGCGTCGTATTCTGTCTTCTGGCGTGCTCTTGATATTCTAAAGAGGTAGCGCCAGGTAATTCTTCATCTCACTTTCGGTTCTGGATATATTCGTGATTTTCTCTCCATCTTCTTTCTATCTCGGCTCTCGGCGAATCTCCATCTCGAGCAAGCGACTCGATAGGTTTCTTCCACGTTTGATTACGTCTGTAAGGAGTACTTTGCCCGTATGGACGTCTCCTAAATCGCCGGAAATGAGATAACGAATCACTCCGCGGTTCTACTTCCTCACGGGGTTCAGGATTCGATCTCGGCGGGTTGTTAACTTCGACATGGTTGGTTGCAACCTCTTTCGTCTTAGTAACCTTGGGCGGATTTGTGTATGGGCAATGTCAAGTTTCCTTAATAAATCATCAAGTTGTTCTAGGTCTTGAACATTGGCTGCCACACGAATTTCTTGTACGTGCGCCGGGAACTGTAAAGTTACTACCTGTATTAACTCCTGTTCTGGCAAAGGAGGATCAAAGAATTGCATCTTCTTTAATTGAGAAATGAGAAAGTCAGAATATCGCGAGGAATTAATCGCTGTGTTATATCTTCTGGAGTACAACTGTAGCTTAATCATGTTGGATTTCTGAATTCCAAAACCTCTTCAACAAGGCTTCCTTGAACTCATCATAGGTTTTAATGTTAAATTTAAATGCTGTGTACCAATTTAATGCTTTCCCTTCCAATAATCTAGAAGCTATCCTCAATTGATGATCGGATCGTACTTTATTCTCTTGAAAGTACTTTTCAATGTTGAGAAGGAATTCTTTCGCTGTGTACTCTTCCTTTCCGGAAAATTTTGCAGGTTTGTCGTCTGATAATTTTAAAACTGTGGAAATGCTAGAAGTATCTCCGCTAGACCATTGACATTGGTGTGTAGACACCTCCTTCTCCACCTGAGATATCCTATTATCAATGGTCTCTATTTTCCTTGCAATTCGACTTTGATAGTCGTAACTTGTCCACGGATGGAGTTTTCCACGCTCTGGACTTCCTTTTCGAGGTCCTGCTTCACTTCATTCACGTCGCGGCCTATGCGAATGATTTGAGTATGTGCGCTATCTAATTGGGTTTTTACATGCTTATCTGTTTTCTCCTGCTTTGTTTTAAGTAAATTAACCTCATTACGTATTTTCTGTAAGTTAGTCTTAAAAGATTCATGGATGATATCCTGAATAGAGGCTATTTTTGCTTGTGCCTGTGATAACTGACCATGAGATTCTTTAAATTCTGCCTTTAAGCTTTCAACTTCCTTAATCAATTGATGTGAGGTAGGAAACGAAGCTTTTAAGTCTTCAACTATTTGTAGTTTAAGGTCTTTCTTTACTGTTTCTAAGTCAAGGGTGAGGCGTTCGTTTATTTCCGTAAACTTAGAATTAATCTTCGCATTAGTTTCTGAGAATCGTTTTTCAATCTCAGAACCAGCTTTAGTAAGCCTATTTTCCAAATTAGCATTAACTGCAGTAGACTTGGTATTAATTATTTTAGTTACTTGTATGATACGACTTTCTGAGTTGGCTGTAATTGCAACATTAGATTCGTTAATGCGAACTTCTAAAGTAGTACCTAATTGAGCAGTTGCGGCATTGGCCTCATTAATACGAGTGTTAATCTCATTAATACGAGATTCTAAAGTAGTACCTAATTGAGCAGTTGCAGCATTGGCCTCGTTAATACGAGCTTGTAAATCAGCACCTACTTGAGCATGCGATTCGGCAATACGTTCATTTAAGCTAATTTTAAGAGCTTCAATAGCAGCTAAAATATTTTCCATTTTGATGGTAATGTATTTAAACCAAGCAACAAGAAAATCATAAATCACTTGAAAAGAATTCAGATATCACCATTATTGTCCAATGGTTAAAATTTCATCTTCAAAGTCATTCAAACATTCTCAAAAAGAAAAAATCCCCAAGACATTTAACACACAAAAAAAAATTATCCCACATCATTGATAGCACTTCTTATAATAGAAAAGTTAAATCTTGTTAGAAAGTTCACTGGAATGTTAATAGCTATTCCACACAAAGCACTGTCAATGTATCTGGATTAAGTTGCTAAGTCACATGATTTGAGTACTACTGTGTCTATCACTGCACTTCTAAATTTGTTACTTGTACTTCAAAATTGAGCCCAGAATGGCCAGGTGTCAATTTCATTTCTACTGCACTCATAATTAAGTTCTAATATGGCTGGGGCGCTAATTTCTAGTTCTACTGCACCCCAAATCGGGCCTAACACGAGTAGGGCGCCAATTTCTCCACCCTCTCCTCTGTAACAGTAAATGTGGTACTTCGGTGAGCACGAGAAACGCAGGGCGTGTGCCAGTCTGTTGAAGTGCATACAGAGGGAGAGGGTTTGTTTAGAGAACATCTTTCAATTTTTTTCTGAGTTTATTAATAAGTTCAAAATCATGTCACCTCTGTACAGAAGATACAGTAGAAAGTGTTCCTCGCCCTAGGGTTGGCGATGCCCTTGGATTCCGACAGCTCCTCTCTTCTCCATACCAGTGGAGAACCATTCTTCCCTCGATGGAAGTTCTAGAAGATCCATACGGTGCTGATGAAGGGCGTTAAGATAGACCATGTAAATGATGAACGTGAATGAACACCGTTAAGCCTGGGAGCAAGTTAATGCAAAAACTGCTTTCGATTGAGCATATAAGTTTAACACTCATAAAATGAAAATCCACTCGAAACTCATCGTCGAATTTCAAAATAGTCACTTAAAGTTTGTAGCACTTGGCATAATGTGAAGTTATGCCACACGACTTAGTTTTTAGTTTGAAGCACCATTCAATGTCATTAATTGGATTGGAAAAAATAAGGATGTTTCACTCGTGAATTCAGACTTGTTCACGCATTGGTAATGACATGAAATAAAATAAAACGAAATTAATCATGTATTAACAGTCCTCGGTTCGACTGTTCACAGAATCGAAACGCACAGCTGAATGTTCGTAGTAGAATTGAAATTGAAATGCACAGTTCACATACACAGCCTACAGTTCATTACCTACAAATATTTACACAGTTCATGAAATGGTAAATTAGTGACTTCATGCTTGCAATTTGAGTAATTCTGAATTAAAGCACAGTCTCGTTAACTTGTAGTATTCAGTACTTTGTAAGGAGCAAACTGTTCCAAATCCTGTCCACAACATTAAACTTTAAATTACGAGCACTTGAAAAATATTCACAAGTCTTAGACACTCGTGTAGAATAAACAGTCACTTGATGATGTTCAGATGAAGCACAATTTATATCACGCCCGGTTGGAACAGAAGTTTATCACTCACAGTTTAAAGAAACTCGTATAAGTTCATACTCGTCGCGATTGAGTTAAAGTCCACGGACTCGAAGTATGACGGCCGCTTCACGCTATATCGCGGTCCTCGCGAACCGACTGCACGAACTCCACTGCCATGCGTGCACATACACACACTGGTCACACCCTGATCTGCTAAGCGAAGCAGTACTGTATTTATATCCGATCCGTGCCTTCACATCTCATTCCATAACTTCGTCGTCTCATGTCGGATTTGTGTGAAACTTTGCAGGAATGTAGATAAAGGACTGGGCCACACGATGATGTGGTTAATTTTATCTAATTATTATTGTGGGGAAAGTTATTATCCACAGAAACTCGAGGAACATTCCACACTAGTCTAGGCTCTCTGTATTGCGGTGAGGCAGGCTATGACGTCACTCGTTTACGTCACACGCACACAGCTGTTGCTCTCTGTTCAGTCAGTCTTTCGCTGCCGGTCTGGAGCGTAACACGTAAGTTTTAAATTTCCATTACGGGGACTTAGTTTTGTATCGCCGTTACCAGTACAATACATTTCTGGGCATACACTAAGGGCAATATCCAGAAGGATAAGCCGTGACACTTGTTTAGGTCTCCTGCAGAGTAATGAAACAGGCGTCTCCTATTTTGAAGAACTTTAGATGCGGGTTAGTGTTGGTATCACATTGTATTGTGTTTGTCTGCAGAGCAGTGGTATATGAAGACCACCTAGGTTTTGAAAATTATAAAGAATTCCTGTTCCATCTATACTGAGCTGCTTTAGGAAGAGATGACAATAAACAGTTCTGGTTTGAATGCCGTCATTGTGGGCGTGACAATAATGGTCTACATTTTCCAATGTCGTGTTAAATAAGTGTTGAAAGCAGATGAAGAACACGAGTTATGTCAGCAGTGAGGATAAAAACACTAAGCGGAGGAAGCTGTCAACGCTACACAATAATCGAGCTTGTGAATATTGTTCTTAAAGTGTTTTCTTGTTATTCATATAAAATGTGTATTTCTAACTTCAGTGAATGCATTTACGGATGTGTGTGTTTCTTAGTACCATTTTACGAAGAATGTGCATTTATCACAATCATTGTGTTGGTCTAAATGTAGTGAATATAGGTGAAGTCATTCAGAATCTCTCGGCCTCCTCTTGACAGATAGATACAGTGTTTCCAAGAGTACCTTCCGGCTTTAACTGTAGATGGCTCTGAACAAACCTTATAATAGCAAATACAGTAGAGACAATACTATACGCGCACTTTTTCTTGAGCCCGATTTTTACGGGGTGAGGAGCAAGGAGGAGGCACTGACAGTTCCGGTTTTACTGCCAACTGAATGGAAATGAAATCTGAATTGAATCGATAGTATGATCGATCGATATACATTTCCTAACCCTTTATTATCTTAGCATGATTTCTCTGACATTACACTTCCACAACTACATGCAGAATCGTCACTGTTATCTGCAGCACTATGAATTATCAGACATATCACTTTCAGAAGGAGCCTCCGTGGCTCAGACGGCAGCGTGTCGGCCTCTCACCGCTGGATGCCGTGGTTCAAATCCCGGTCATTCCATGCGAGATTTGTGCTGGACAAAGCGGAGGCGGGACAGGTTTTTCTTCGGGTACTCCGATTTTCCCTGTCATCTTTCATTCCAGCAACACTCTACATTATCATTTCGTAGCACCTATCATTCATTAATGCATCACCTTGGGAGTGGCGACCCCATCGTAATAATAGCCTATATATGATTCATTCATTACATCCCTGACCAAGTCAATGACTGGAAAACAGGTTGTAGGTTTTCATTTTTTCATCACTTTCAGAATAATTTTCTCTATTGTCACTGCTATCTGCAGTACTATTAATGACAATCGCGTCCATTGCTATTTCCATTACACCGTCGTGCCTCCAGTATTCCTCTTCCTGTTCTTTGACCTTTCTGCAATACCCCTCCCAGTCTGCGGCAGATACTAAATTGAATGCCTCGATGGTGAGTCGTCGTAAGTTAACTGCTGACATGTCTCCCGTAATATTATGTCGTTTGAATTCCCGTTTTATTTTTGCCCATGCCAATTCAGTGGCATTCAGATCACAGTTGTATGGGGGAAGACGAAGGACAACGTGACCTGTCTCACCAGCCATGACGTCAACAGCATAAATTTTATTAGGAGGCCTGTTTTCCTCAACTAATCTATACAGCGCCCCTTTCCGTTGATTTGCGTCGCAGACAATGCTTATCTTGTGTAGCCACTCGACCATCGTCACTCGTGTATCATACCTCGATGGTATTTTATCCACCTGTCGAGAATGATATGGAGCATTATCCAGTATTATCACAGATGCAGGAGGCAAATTAGGGAGCACAGATGTTTTAAACCATTTCTCAAAATGACTTAAAAAACTTAATCCTCTTAATAGTTGCCAGAGATATGCCCGTGTACGCGGCAACTCGTTTAAGTGACTTGCTGATGGGGAAGAGCAGCTGTTTATTTTTTTCTCTATAGCACAGCATTCGGCAACTTTAGCTATTATTTCTCTTCCCTCGCTGTATATAACCTTTGAGGGGCGTTTCTGTGGAGGTGTTCTAGGTGGTTCTCCTCACTCATGTTCATTCCCAACCTATATTTTGAATTTGCAATATAAACAACAGTACTACTATGAAAAGTGTACGCCAGATGTCTACCTGCGATGCATAATCGATTCATAGTTCGCGTTTCAAAGGTTGCCAATACGGATGGCGAAGATAACCGAGGTCTACCGATTCAGCAGTAGGGAGCTCCGGGCTCAAGAAAAAGTGCGCGTGTAGTACGCGACACTCAGGGAGATATCGAGGGACAGGGATTAGAGCTCTCTCTAGCTGGTAGACCTGAAAACTACTGATTCTGTCAGAAGAGCACATGTATTTGTATGTGAAATTTTCGGTGTTAATTATGCGTTTTCAGTGAGCTGACATAATTAAATAGTAGCGCGTGTCATTCCTTGATATCTCCTTTCAACATGAGGGGAAAGGTATGTGCTGTGTTTGGCTCTAGTAACTATGAAGTAGAAAAGAAAGCGCGGTCTTTCTTTCGCTTCCCTCTTGATAAGAAAATGTAAGTAATATTGTGTTTGCATATATATTCTTCCAGTGACAAAGAGATTTTTATAGGACTTCATAATCGTCTGGCCTGCTCGACCCATATTTTAACTGGATTAAAGCTAGTGATGGGCAGTCTGAGACGAGGTCTCGAGATTTCTCGGGATTTCTCTAGAATAGCGCAGGCACTATTTCTCGCGAGAAATTTCGAGAGATCTCGAGAGCGTTGTCCCCGCATTGGGCGGTGAACAGCGTGTCGTAGATCTACAGGTGGGGGAGCTGGATGTTGTTGGTGCCGAGTATGCGAATAGCCAACCACGGGCCTTCTCAGTTTCGTAAATACGTGTCAATAAACGACTAGGGCGTTCGTTTCTACCCAGGTCTATTTTGACGCAGCATAACATAATTATAAAGGATACGCATTTTGGCATTGTATGCACTGCTAGGTACACAAATGAGTTATTTAAGTACAAAACATGACGGCTACTGTACTTACACGTACCTGTATACTAGAGACGTGCATTATTCGAACTCGAGACGAGGCAAGATGCGCCTTGCTACATATGCAACCACCATTACGCATGAGTAGAATGTGTAATCTAAAATGCTTGAATTTGCTCCAATTCTTTCGACAGGTAGGTGTACATCGTTATGAGGTCCCACATTCATTAACATAACGACCACTGCTTGTGTTTACCTATATTTTGCTGACGAAGGAAATAATTCCTTACATGTTATAGAGTATTCGCGTCATAATTAGGTACTTCAAATATGACGGTCCAATGTTAAATTGTGACTAGTTGTACGCAACAACTTAAAGACGATGTCCGAAATGCAACGTAAGTCGTGGATGTCGGTTATTTTGAAGAGATGTCACATAGCACTGCCCTCTGTGTTGCTTATTGAAAAGAAGTAAAACACGTCGGCAGAAGTACTTCTGGGATGATCTGACACTGAAAAACACATAATATAAATGAAGAGGAATAGTCACAGAACACCTCCAGCTCGGTCTGGATCACAAGAAGTTACCCTGCCGACAACGATTGTGAGACATCCTAATAACAGTTATTAACAAATGATACGGGTTATTCAGCTAAGAAGTCAACCTGACATAACTCATGAACAGTTTAAGATACTGGTATTCTGTCTTCACTTTCGTTGATGGTATTATGGAACTCAAAGTTCAACATGCAGTGCTTTCCTAGGCTTTTGACAAAATTTATCGTCACACACGTTTCCATATGAAAACTGCTGATGATAACTATCAAGTTTACTACACTCATAGTTACTGGGACGTCGCACAGCTCGCAGCACACGGTAGTCGGTCTCGAGTGCGTTGCCCATCACCCCTGCCGAAAGAATTGCAGCAAAGTCGGGCGTTTTAGATTACACGTTCCCTTATATGTATTGGGAGTTGCATATGTAGCAAAGCACATCTTCCCCGTCACAGGTTCGAATAATGCACGCCTCTACTATCCAAGTAGGCGTACATCCTATCTACACTTATTCACAAATTATGCATTGTTATTCAGCTGAGATGTCAACCACAAATAAGTCGTGAACAGTTTAAGATACTGACATTCTGTTTTCACTTTCGTTAATGGTATTAAGGAGTTCATAGTTGAACACGCAGTACTTTTCCAGGCTTTTGACGAAATGTATTGGCTCACACGCTTTCATATAATAACGTTATATCACGCAATAACTGCCAATGATATACTGTCAAGTTGACAGTCGTAGTGACTGGTACGTCCCATAGCTTGCCCTACAGGAGGATCGGTCTCGAGATTCTCGCGAGAGTCTCGAGATCTGCGACGTAGTCTCGAGAGTCTCGAGAGTCTCGAGCGAGAGTGTTTCCCATCATTACTTAAAACATTATACGCACATTTTATTGTATAGTGCAGCAGTGAACCTTCAATACCGTTGTGTTGTTGTAGGTGTGATCTGTGGGTTTTGAAATGTCACAGAAGTGATTTTGATAAGGTATTCAAGAAAGAAGGGTCGTTACGCTTATATAAGATCTTGTAGTGAAGTACACAACACACTGAATCTGCTTTAACTACACTTTTACTTTACACCACAATTATCGCTACACAAATGTACAAAAACAGCTCACTCCATCTTTACACTTTTCTGCCGCTTTTCTCTCGGCAAAGAAGAGTTATCTACGGTTTTTAGTTCACTCAAAGTCCACTAGGGGCGGCCTACACCGCTCCCCCTCCAGTAACCAAGTTACGATACAAAGACAATATAAACATAAACAAAATAGACCATAATCACAAGAATATTAAATATATACAACATCATCTAAATAGCGAGTGGGAAGACTGACAGTCCTTCCTCTACGTGATTTTGTTACCACTTTCTCCTTGCTGGGTTTGTCCTGGGAATCCGCTGTTGATCCATCAGGTGGGCAGAGTCCTTGCAAGACACCTGGTCGTTCTTCATGACGAGCTGTAGAAGTTTCATCATCTGCTGCTATGAAGTATGCTGGTTTCAGGGGATCAATGGAGACATTCATAGATTTATTTTTTATGGTAACCGTGAAATATTTATGAGTTTTGGCAGTTACCAGGAAAGGACCTTCATATGGGGATTGCAAAGGTTTTTCACCCTATCGATTCTCAGAAATACATGAGTACATTTACTCACGTCTTTATGGATGAACACAGTTCGGGACGTTTTGTGCTTAACTTCCACAGGCCTGAGTTGCTGCATGTGCTGCTGAAGTTTGGAGACAAAAGTTTCTGGTTCGGTATGAGATGGAGGCCTAATATGCGTGCCATACACCATTTGTGCAACTGAGCTGTTCGAGTCCTCCCAGAGTGATGCGCGTAATAATAATAATTGTTACGGAGTTTTCCGTGGTAGTTAGAGGTGAAAGAAGGTGCGGGGGGTGAACAGGTCTCAGGCTACGAAATTAAAGTGAATTTCAAATTTAACAAGGTTATATTTTCTTAGCAAAAAACAAGAAATAACAATAATGGCAGGTACAGAGTAGCAAAACCACTAATCGAGAATGTACAATTACAGGATTTGGGGCTCCGAGAGCCAGACACACAATTCTTGAGCAATTAGCCCAACTTTACGATATACAGAATTCAACAAAGGGGCAGAAGACCCCAATCATGCCCAGGAGCACTTGCTCCCAATTACATCCTAAAGCCTCCTCGAGGCGCGCAGAAACAAACTTCAAAAGAGCAATCTGCTCTCAAAGGTTAAGCCTATCAAAGGCCACACCAAACTCCACTTTCACGTTGTCCTTTACGGACATAAACACAGGGGTAACGATACCCAACCTACTGAGGCCTATTAAGTGAGAAAATTTAATTACATGGCCTCTAAAATACAAATTTGAGAGGAGGCGAACTTGTGCTCCTAATACACTTTGTTTAAAACCTACTTGGCACTAGGCCGTTAATGCAAGGGCTAATCCCATACTAAAGAGGTGACTTTTAGAAGGAAACAATTTACATTACGTTAAGGAAGAAACGGTTGTGAAAATAAGTTCACTTCAATGCAATATGAGAGGGAGATCGAGAGGGTTAAGCACTCTCTATCCCAATATGAAGCTTAAAAGATAGAATAAATACAAAGATTCTTTACATTTTAGGGAAAGTTACATGGTGGAAAAGCTTCGGACCCGCCCCGAGAGTTAAACTGCTGAGCTAGCAAGAAAAGAAGTTATTAATCGGCCATTACCTTGTTGTTGAACTGCTGCCCGAAGGAAGAGGCGCTTCCCGCCCCCTGCTATGTACTTTACACACTGAAAGATGTTACTGAAGTGGCGCAGAGACCCTAAAATCAGCAGTTTATATACTCTCGCAGAAAGTTCGAGGCGTTTCAGGAAGGAAAACACCCGCCCACAAACATTTTATTGGTGGATAAAGAAAACCCCTACACAAGATGAAGAAGAAACACATTATTGGTGGAAAATTAATTAAAGAAATTAGGGATTGGCTAAATTCAAAACAAGGGGAAAGAAAGGGTTAATATTGCCAACTTAAACAATGACTGAAAGAAATTTAGCAAAGAACAAACTTTTGAAATTTTCTCCAAAAAAACTGTTCTTTCACTTCGCACTAGGGTGCGCAGTTGTAGTTCTTCAGTAGTGTCCTCTAGAAGAGAATGTTCACACTTCTTACTACAAGCAAAACAAAAATACGTCGAAAACAACACAGTTCAGAAAATTCAAAATTTCCAAGTAGTGACATCCTCAGGATAACTTGAAAATTAACACATAAGACAAAGTTCAGACTTCTTCCAGTAGGGGAGTTTCAACTGGCGCAATTTTTAAATTAGCGGCGTGGAGGTGTACCGCCCGGTACAGACCTCCCCCCCCCCAAAAGTTCCTCCAAGGGGTAACACAGAAGAACATAAACTTTTGTTTGAAAACAAGGTCCAAATTATGATGATATGGAGATTAATTGCAGAAGCATTTATCAAAATTGTTGAAATTTGATTTGATCCTGTTTCAAAAATTCTCGTAGTAACTGCTGAAGTAATGTCTTTATGTTTGTAGAAGTTGAATTCAGAAGGAAAACTTTAGTTTTTTAAGTTGAGGAAAAATTTTCTAAGTCCACCAGGTATTGCAGTAAAATCCAAGAAAAGGTAGTAATGTTGAACTGGAATGTCCATATAGCTGGATATGTACTTCAAACGTTGATAATTTTAACGGCCAGACCAGCCGCCACTGCTTGAGTTCAGAGGAGGCCGCCCGGACCCCTCAAGTACCCTGAGATACCGCTCGCCCGCACTATGGGAGGAGTAGTGGTGTTGAAGCACGCCGCGCCCGCGGTGAACATATACAGGCTGCGGGCAAGTAGCAGGTCGTGCGCCGCACATCAGCCTTGGCCGGCAGGAGGGCTCCGGCTCGCCATACACTGGTCGACCTCGCTGGAGAAGAGGGGGCCCTTCCTCTATTCCAGTAACGGTACGGCGCCGCGCGGCTGCGGGGGCACTGAAACATTAAAGCTCGGCGGCAGAATTTCTGTTGGACCAGAATGATTTTAGGGTACATTCATTGTGGTGAGGTTGAGGGGCCAGCGGCGTGGAGATATTTATTTAATTCCCATAAGCCACAGTGTGATGTGGAGCAGGAGACGGGAGCGTGGTAATGGCCGTGGTAAGGACAGGATGGCAGTTTAACTAATCGGGGGAGGTTTACAAAAATGCTTAAATATTAAAAAAATATTATAGAAGGGGCAGAATGCCTTAAAAGTGAAAACTCAAAAAAAATGTAACCTTCATATTCCTTTCACGATTATATGAAGCAAGTTAGCACAGAAATTATACAGGTTTCATCTGCGACAGGTGAACCCTAAATATCCTCTCGGTGGCTGGATTACTTAATAACAGCGTAACCGGCGTAAGGAAATCGAGAATGACACACGGCCCATGAAATCTGGGGACAAGCTTGCCCGCGATGACAAAATTCTTGACCATAACTTGGTCGCCTACCTTCAAATGGGTGGGTCTCCGTCCACGATCATATCTTTCCCTAACCTTTTCATGAGACACCTTAAGATTGGCTTTAGCTTTCTTCCAAAGATCTTTGATATTATCCGGATCTATTGTCTCGGGTAGAATGTCACTCAGAGACCAGAGGTTAGAGAGCGGCGTGTTGGGAACGAACTTGAACATCAAAGAAGCTGGAGTAAACTTGTGAGATTCATGGACCGCCGAATTCAAAGCAAAAGCTAACCAATGCAGGGACGTGTCCCACCTAGAATGATCTTCATGATGATAGGCAATAAACGCGGACCTGAGATTACGATTAACCCGTTCAGCCAGAGATAGGCGATGGGTCGCCTCCCTAGTTCAGTCTCTTGAAGAAGGACTGCAGCTACTGCTGACGACGACGCGTCGGTTTGGACGATGAATTTCTTCGAGAAATCAGGCATAGCATGTACAGGGGCATTACAGGGAGCTAATTTAAGATCTTCAAAAGCGGCTTGTTGAGAAGGTCCCCACTCGAATTTGATGCCTTTCCTACGAAGAAGGTTCAAGGGCGCCGCTCTATTAGCGAAGTTAGGAATGAACTTCCTGAAAAAATTCACCATACCAATGAACCTGGCGATACCTTTGATGTCCTTGGGAGGTTTAAAATCACGGATGGCCTGTGTTCTAGAATGATCGACTGCAACACCATCAGGTGACACAATATGCCCTAGGAATGACATAGAGGGCTTAGCAAAGGCAACCTTGGACAACTTGACAGTTAACCCAGCCTTACGAAGGCGATTGAGAACTTCTCGCAGATGATCTATATGTTCTTCAAAGGTCTCCGAAAATACGACGACATCATCCAAGTAGTGATACAAGTACTCAAATTTGATGTCGGGGAAGACCCTATCTAGCAGCCTAGTGAGTACAGCTGCTCCCGTGGGGAGCCCGAAAGGCACGCGTTTGTATTCGTATAAATTACAGTCCGTGGCAAACGCTGTAAGATGTTTAGACTCTTCCGCAAGGGGAATTTGATTGTAGGTTTGATTCAAATCCAAGATGGTGAAGAACTTGGCCTTACGGAACCATGAAAAACAAGAATGAAGGTCGGGAAGGGGCACAGATTGTAACACCACCTTCCGATTGAGAGCCCTATAATCAATGACAGGCCTGACGCCCCCTTGGGGTTTCGGGACTAGAAAAATAGGTGACGAATATGCCGACTTAGAGGGCCTAATAATACCATCCTTCAACATCTGATCGATGATTTCTTTCAGAGCCATCATTTTAGGTGGAGATAGCCTATAAGGTGGAAAACGGACAGGAATTGAATCCGTGACCTCAATTTTGTATTCAATAAGGTCAGTAACACCAAGAGTATCAGAGAACACCTCTGGAAATGACTGACATAATTTACGAATACTATCAGCCTGCTCCTCAGGTAGATGTCTAAGGTCTAACAACATCTCATCCTGGGTAGGCGAAATAGATGAACATGATACAGAATTACACTTTAACAAGGGAATTTTACAATTGGACGCAAATTTGAATGTGCACGACTTACTCTGAAGATCGAGCACAAGACCAGTGTGAGAAATGAAGTCAGCTCCCAATATGATGGGGCAAGACAGGTGCTTAGCCACAAACAATTTGATTTTCCATGTAAATTTAAAAATACGTATTTTGACATTTACAGAACCTAGGATTTCCAATGGAGATGAATTAGCCGAAACATATTGAACAGGAGATGAGACATAGTCAGGTAGTTTACAAACAGAATTCAATTTAGAATACCATTCAGCCGAAATAATCGAACAAACACTGCCAGAATCTAAAAGAGCTGTTACAGGTTCATTATTTAACTCAAGTTTGAGAAAAGGGCCCGGTGCGGGGGTATCCGCCGCAATCCTAAGACACTCTTTGGGGCATTCAAAAAATAGATTTGCAGATTGAACATTCCCTGAATTTACGACCTGTTTGCAAGGGGCAGAGCCTCGGGAAGATGGATTAGTCGACTCAGCCGAAGCCACTAGTCACTTTTGATTGTTTTTGGAAGTTGCACCTGAAGTTGAGCAGGAGGGGGTGCTATTCGAATTGGGACAATTCTTGGCGATATGTGAGAAAGCCCCACATTTAAAACAGCCTTGTGATGAACTGGTTCCATTCCTTGTCCCACTAGACTTGAGCAATGGGCACTTATTCCGAAGATGGTCGGGCGACCCGCAAGCATAGCATTTACGAGGTGTGACTGGTCGGCGAGGAGGAGGAGGCCGAGGATTACCAAAAGAAGGAGGGGGTTCTTTCGCGACGCGCAAAGAATCGGCGTATCTAACTCCTTCCGCTGAGAAGGCCAATGCTTCAAGTTCAGAAAAGGTTTGCGGGCACGCCGCGAAACACAAATATGACCTATGGGATGGTGAAATTCCTTCTACAATAGCCTGTACAATCTGATCTTCAGGAAAATGAAGGGCAAACACCCTAGTATAGAAATTAATATCTTGGATGAAGTCTGCTAAGTTTTCATCCAAACGCTGTACACGATAATAGTACTTCTGAATAAGGGAGGACCTGGCCCTAGCCGGGATGAAGTTAGCTAGCAAGTGGGCGTGGAAATCCTCAATAGATGATTGCTCGGCAATGGCTCTTACTATTTTGTCTGAGAGAATACCAATTGCATAGGGTAGATGATTTGCAAAATCTGACATGGGGAAAGAGAAAACACAAGGGCATGATCCTGAAATTCAACTAAAAATCTTAAAAATGAAATTACGTCACTGGTGGTATTAACGGAAAACTTAGAGATACCTCTGAGCAACATTGCCAATGGATGAGGCAAGCTGCTAAACCCGGGTGACATAGTAGGTAAAGGTTTCAGTGGCAAGGAAGTTAATTCAGAACGTATATTATTCAACGATGCACGGCGTTCAGACTCGTTGTCCAATGGGGCAGAGATAGTTTGAGCAGCAACGGTTATCCTATTGGCATCTCCCTTAGGAGGCTCTTCCTCGCTACCTACATTCATCGTGGTGGGTTGATCAATTTTGGGAGGAACTTCCCCAGTTAACAATTGAGTGACCTTGCTAGATAATTCAGAAATACTTTCAAGCAACGTACTAGCTTCGTTCCTCTGAACGTCATTCAACTTCAGAGACAACAGATCGTTAACTCTATTTGAAAAATGATATAGCCTGGCTTGCACACGCTTAATTTGATTAGGAGAAGGATCATTTTCGTCAAAAAAAACTAACTACCGATGCTAGCCCAGTAGTATTCTCGGTGATCGTGGAAAGAGAGTCGTCAGTTTCTTTCTCTCCCAAATTGGGGATGGAAATGGGCAAATCAAGGGACTCTCTAAGCTTGTTGGTGTCTATCGCAACCGTGCCTCCAGATTGCACATTTCTGATAGTTAACTCATAGATCAACTCCTCCTTGCGCAAATAGTTAAGATGGAGAACATCGCGAGGGCCGGGCATGATGACAGAACAATTTTGAAACAGGAAAGATCAAAATTTCCAGCAACTGAGAAAATTGTTAGAGTTTGAATCAAAGCAATATTTAGCCGTCAAAAGGGGCTAAATTGAGACCCATTCAACCACGCTCTGCTACCACTTGTGACCGTGTTTTGCGGTAGTTAGAGGTGAAAGAAGGTGCGGGTGTGAACGGGTCTCAAGCTACGAAATTAGAGTTCATGTAAAATTAACAAGGTTATATTTTCTTTTCAAAATAAAGAAATAACAAGCATGGCAGGTACAGAGTAGCAAGGCAACAAAATGTAGTTACAATATTTACCGGATTTGGGCTTCGCGCCCCGACTTCACAATTCTTGGGCAATCAGCCCAACCTTACTTCAAAATAAGCTTTAACAGAGGGGCAGAAAACCCCATTCATGCTCAGGAGCACTTGCTCCAAATTACACAGAAAAGCCTCCTCGAGGCATACAACACTCAATTTTGAAGAAAGAGCCACTCGCTCTCAACATTAAGCCTATTAAAGGCCATACCAAAATCCACCTTCAAGTTGTCCTCTAAGGACATAGATACAGGGGTAAAATACCCAACCTACTGAGGTCTATTAAGTAAGAAAAAAGGTTAATTACATGACCTCAAAAATAACCACTTGAGAGGAGGCGACCTGCACTCCTAACGCATTTGTTTTAAAAACTAATCTGGCTCTAGGCCACTAATGCAAGGGCTAATCCCATACTACTGAGGTGACTTTAGAAAAGAACAATTTACATTACGTTAAAGAAGAATAGGTTGAGAAAAAATTAAGTTCACCGCAAAACAATATGAGTGGGAGCTCGAGAGGGTTAAGCACTCTCTATCCCGATATGCAGTTTAAAGGTAGAATAGATACCAAGGGTCTTTACATTTTAAGGAAGGTTACATTATGGAAAAACTTCGGACCCGCCCCGAGAGTTAAACTGCTGAGCTAGCAAAGAAAGAAGTTATTAATCGGCCATTACCTTGTTGTTGACCGCTGCCGAAGAAAGAGGCGCTTCCCGCCCCCTGCTATGTACTTTACACACTGAAAGATGGTACAGAAGTGGCACCGAGACCCAAAAATCAGCAGTTTAAATACTCTCGCGGAAAGTTCGAGGCGTTTTTGAAATGAGCACACCCTCCCCCAAGGATTTTATTGGTTAGGGATAAGCAGCATATTCAAGTTGGGGGAAGATACATCAGATTGGTCAGAAATTAATTAAAGAAATTCGGGATTGGCTAAATACAAAACAAGGGGAAAGAGAGGGGTATACAGCCAACTTAAACAATAACAGAAAAAAATTTAACAAGGAACAAACTTTTGAAATAAAAATTTCTCCAAAAAACAGTTCTTTCACATCGCACTAGGGTGCACCATTGTAGTTTTTCAGTAGTGTCCTCTAGAAAAGAAAGTTCACACTTCTTACTACCGGTAAAACAAAAATACATCAAAAGTGGCACAGTTCAAAAACTCCAAACTTTCCAAGTAGTGACATCTTCTGAGATATTTGAAAATTAATACCGTCGATAAAGTTCAGACTTCCTCCAGCAGAGGAGTTTCAACTGGCGCACATTTTAAATTAGCGGCGTGGAGGTGTACCGCCCGGTACAATATACAACATCATCTAAATAGCGAGTGGGAAGCGTGACAGTCCTTCCTCTACGTGATTTTGTTACCACTTTCTCCTTGCTGGGTTTGTCCTGGGAATCCGCTGTTGATCCATCAGGTGGGCAGAGTCCTTGCAAGACACCTGGTCGTTCTTCATGACGAGCTATAGAAGATTCATCATCTGCTGCTATGAAGTATGCTGGTTTCAGGGGATCAATGGAGACATTCATAGATTTATTTTTTATGGTAACCGTGAAATATTTATGAGTTTTGGCAGTTACCAGGAAAGGACCTTCATATGGGGATTGCAAAGGTTTTTCACCCTATCGATTCTCAGAAATACATGAGTACATTTACTCACGTCTTTATGGATGAACACAGTTCGGGACGTTTTGTGCTTAACTTCCACAGGCCTGAGTTGCTGCATGTGCTGCTGAAGTTTGGAGACAAAAGTTTCTGGTTCGGTATGAGATGGAGGCCTAATATGCGTGCCATACACCATTTGTGCAACTGAGCTGTTCGAGTCCTCCCAGAGTGATGCGCGTAATAATAATAATTGTTACGGAGTTTTCCGTGGTAGTTAGAGGTGAAAGAAGGTGCGGGGGGCGAACAGGTCTCAGGCTACGAAATTAAAGTGAATTTCAAATTTAACAAGGTTATATTTTCTTAGCAAAAAACAAGAAATAACAATAATGGCAGGTACAGAGTAGCAAAACCACTAATCGAGAATGTACAATTACAGGATTTGGGGCTCCGAGTGCCAGACACACAATTCCTGAGCAATTAGCCCAACTTTACGATATACAGAATTCAACAAAGGGGCAGAAGACCCCAATCATGCCCAGGAGCACTTGCTCCCAATTACATCCTAAAGCCTCCTCGAGGCGCGCAGAAACAAACTTCAAAAGAGCGATCTGCTCTCAAAGGTTAAGCCTATCAAAGGCCACACCAAACTCCACCTTCACGTTGTCCTCTACGGACATAAACACAGGGGTAACGATACCCAACCTACTGAGGCCTATTAAGTGAGAAAATTTAATTACATGGCCTCTAAAATACAATTTGAGAGGAGGTGAACTTGCGCTCCTAATACACTTTGTTTAAAACCTACTTGGCACTAGGCCGTTAATGCAAGGGCTAATCCCATACTAAAGAGGTGACTTTTAGAAGGAAACAATTTACATTACGTTAAGGAAGAAACGGTTGTGAAAATAAGTTCACCTCAATTAAATATGAGAGGGAGATCGAGAGGGTTAAGCACTCTCTATCCCAATATGAAGCTTAAAAGATAGAATAAATACAAAGATTCTTTACATTTTAGGGAAAGTTACATGGTGGAAAAGCTTCGGACCCGCCCCGAGAGTTAAACTGCTGAGCTAGCAAGAAAAGAAGTTATTAATCGGCCATTACCTTGTTGTTGAACTGCTGCCCGAAGGAAGAGGCGCTTCCCGCCCCCTGCTATGTACTTTACACACTGAAAGATGTTACTGAAGTGGCGCAGAGACCCTAAAATCAGCAGTTTATATACTCTCGCAGAAAGTTCGAGGCGTTTCAGGAAGGAAAACACCGGCCCACAAACATTTTATTGGTGGATAAAGAAACCTCTACACAAGATGAAGAAGAAACACATTATTGGTGGAAAATTAATTAAAGAAATTCGGGATTGGCTAAATTCAAAACGAGGGGAAAGAAAGGGTTAATATTGCCAACCTAAACAATAACAGAAAGAAATTTAACAAGAAACAAACTTTTGAAATAAAAATTACCTCAAAAAACAGTTCTTTCACTTCGCACTAGGGTGCGCCGTTGTAGTTCTTCAGTAGTGTCCTCTAGAAGAGAATGTTCACACTTCTTACTACAAGCAAAACAAAAATACGTCGAAAACAACACAGTTCAGAAAATTCAAAATTTCCAAGTAGTGACATCTTCAGGATAACTTGAAAATTAACACATAAGACAAAGTTCAGACTTCTTCCAGTAGGGGAGTTTCAACTGGCGCAATCTTTAAATTAGGGCGTGGAGGTGTATCGCCCGGTACAGACCTCCCCCCCCCAAAAAAGTTCCTCCAAGGGGTAACACAGAAGAACATAAACTTTTGTTTGAAAACAAGGTCCAATTTATGATGATATGGAGATTAATTGCAGAAGCATTTATCAAAATTGTTGAAATTTGATTTGATCCAGTTTCAAAAATTCTCGTAGTAACTGCTGAAGTAATGTCTTTATGTTTGTAGAAGTTGAATTCAGAAGGAAAACTTTAGTTTTTTAAGTTGAGGAAAAATTTTCTAAGTCCACCAGGTATTGCAGTAAAATCCAAGAAAAGGTAGTAATGTTGAACTGGAATGTCCATATAGCTGGATATGTACTTCAAACGTTGATAATTTTAACGGCCAGACCAGCCGCCACTGCTTGATTTCAGAGGAGGCCGCCCGGACCCCTTAAGTACCCTGAGATACCGCTCGCCCGCACTATGGGAGGAGTAGTGGTGTTGAAGCACGCCGCGCCCGCGGTGAACATATACAGGCTGCGGGCAAGTAGCAGGTCGTGCGCCGCACATCAGCCTTGGCCGGGAGGAGGGCTCCGGCTCGCCATACACTGGTCGACCTCGCTGGAGAAGAGGGGGCCCTTCCTCTATTCCAGTAGCGGTACGGCGCCGCGCGGCTGCGGGGGCACTGAAACATTAAAGCTCGGCGGCAGAATTTCTGTTGGACCAGAATGATTTTAGGGTACATTCATTGTGGTGAGGTTGAGGGGCCAGCGGCGTGGAGATATTTATTTAATTCCCATAAGCCACAGTGTGATGTGGAGCAGGAGACGGGAGCGTGGTAATGGCCGTGGTAAGGACAGGATGGCAGTTTAACTAATCGGGGGAGGTTTACAAAAATGCTTAAATATAAAAAAATATTATAGAAGGGGCAGAATGCCTTAAAAGTGAAAACTCAAAAAATATATAACCTTCACATTCCTTTCACGATTATATGAAGCAAGTTAGCACAGAAATTATACAGGTTTCACCTGCGACAGGTGAACCCTAAATATCCTCTCGGTGGCTGGATTACTTAATAACAGCGTAACCGGCGTAAGGAAATCGAGAATGACAAACGGCCCATGAAATCTGGGGGCAAGCTTGCCCGCGATGACAAAATTCTTGACCATAACTTGGTCGCCTACCTTCAAATGGGTGGCTCTCCGTCCACGATCATATCTTTCCCTAACCTTTTCATGAGACACCTTAAGATTGGCTTTAGCTTTCTTCCAAAGATCTTTGATATTATCCGGATCTATTGTCTCGGGTAGAATGTCACTCAGAGACCAGAGGTTAGAGAGCGGCGTGTTGGGAACGAACTTGAACATCAAAGAAGCTGGAGTAAACTTGTAAGATTCATGGACCGCCGAATTCAAAGCAAAAGCTAACCAATGCAGGGACGTGTCCCACCTAGAATGATCTTCATGATGATAGGCAAGAAGCGCGGACCTGAGATTACGATTAACCCGTTCAGCCAGAGATGGTTGAGGGTAATAAGCAGAAGTCGTCACATGAGAGATGGACAGGTCAAAACAGAATTTACGAAAAAGATTTGATGTAAACGCCTTAGCATTTCAGACACAATATATTGGCACGGACCAAAAGAAGCAAAAATAGAATTTAGGCAAGTATGGTGGACTGAGCGGTAGCCAGCTTAGTCGGAAATAACCAGGAAAATCTTGTAAAACCATCTACGCATACAAAGATGAACTTGTTGGCATTTCCCTTTGACTGTGGGAAGGGTCCTACATAATCAATATACAGGCGTTCCATGGGGCGCGACGCTTGATGCGAAGACAGAAGACCTTGGTGGACATGGTTGGTTTACTAAGCAAACAAGATTTACAAGCTTTTACTAGTTCACGGATTTCACCGTCCATACCCTTCCAGATGAACATTTCACGAATCATTTCACGGGTTTTAAAGAATCCTAGATGCCCCCCTAATGGGGTCTCATGATAGTACTTGAAGATCATAGGTACAAGAACAGCTGGAACGACAACCTTCATCATCTTATCATGCCTTGATGGGCAACATAAAACACCATTCCTCAGAACATAAGGGACGACATTTTCCCCAGAAGAAAGGGTTTCCATTATCGGAGCCAGCGTCGGATCTTCACGTTGGTATTTCTCGATATCCCTAAAGAGCATGGGAGCATCTGTTAAGATGGCATTAACATCAGATAGCATGGACTCGGGAGGTGAAGAACTATCGACCGGATCATGGGTCTCGACCTCGTTGGAAAACATACGGCTGAGTCCATCAGCAACAACATTATCGGTACCTCTGATATGCCTGACATCGAATTGGAAGGCAGAAATACGGATGGCCCAACGGGCTATACGACCAGTACGACGCGGCCTACCTAAGACCCAGCTTAAGGCTTGATTATCTGTCTCCAGGTCGAATTTGACATGTTCCAAATAGAGACGGAACTTTTCTAAGGCAAATAAGATTGCCAAACCTTCGAGCTCATAGATGGAATGCTTGGCTTCTTGGGCCGATAGAGTCCTAGATGCATAGGCGATGGGTCGCCTCCCTAGTTCAGTCTCTTGAAGAAGGACTGCAGCTACCGCCGACGACGACGCGTCGGTTTGGACGATGAATTTCTTTGAGAAATCAGGCATAGCCAGGACAGGGGCATTACAGAGAGCTAATTTAAGATCTTCAAAAGCGGCTTGTTGAGAAGGTCCCCACTCGAATTTGATGCCTTTCCTACGAAGAAGGTTTAAGGGCGCCGCTCTATTAGCGAAGTTAGGAATAAACTTCCTGAAAAAATTCACCATACCAATGAACCTGGCGATACCTTTAATGTCCTTGGGAGGTTTAAAATCACGGATGGCCTGTGTTCTAGAATGATCGACGGCAACACCATCAGGTGACACAATATGCCCTAGGAATGACATAGAGGGCTTCGCAAAGGCAACCTTGGACAACTTAACAGTTAACCCAGCCTTACGAAGGCGATTAAGAACTTCTCGCAGATGATCTAGATGTTCTTCAAAAGTCTCCGAAAATACGACGACATCATCCAAGTAGTGATACAAGTACTCAAATTTGATGTCGGAGAAGACCCTATCTAGCAGCCTAGTGAGTACAGCTGCTCCCGTGGGGAGCCCGAAAGGCACGCGGTTGTATTCATACAATTTCCAATCCGTGGCAAACGCTGTAAGATGTTTAGACTCTTCCGCTAGGGGAATTTGATTGTAGGCCTGATTCAAATCCAAGATGGTGAAGAACTTGGCCTTACGGAACCATGAAAAACAAGAATGAAGGTCGGGAAAGGGCACAGATTGTAACACCACCTTCCGATTGAGAGCCCTATAATCAATGACAGGCCTGAAGCCCCCTTGGGGTTTCGGGACTAGAAAAATAGGTGAAGAATACGCCGACTTAGAGGGCCTAATAATACCATCCTTCAACATCTGATCGATGATTTCTTTCAGAGCCTTCATTTTAGGAGGAGATAGCCTATAAGGTGGAAAACGGACAGGAATCGAATCCGTGACCTCAATTTTGTATTCGATAAGGTCAGTAACACCAAGAGTATCAGAGAACACCTCTGGAAACGACTGACACAACTTACGAATACTATCAGCCTGCTCCTCAGGTAGATGTCTAAGGTCTAACAACATCTCATCCTGGGTAGGCGAAATAGAAGAACTTGACGCAGAATTATATTTTAACAAGTGGATTTTACAATTGGAAGCAAATTTGAATGTGCACGACTTACTCTGAAGATCGAGCACAAGACCCGTGTGAGAAATAAAGTCGGCTCCCAATATGATGGGGCAAGACAAGTGCTTAGCCACAAACAATTTGATTTTCCATGTAAATTTAAAAATACGAATTTTGACATTTACAGAACCGAGAATTTCTAATGGAGATGAATTAGCCGAAACATATTGAACAGGAGATGAACCATAGTCAGGTAGTTTACAAACCGATTTCAATTTTGAATACCATTGATCCGAAATAATTGAACAAACACTGCCTGAATCTAATAGAGCTGTTATAGGCTCATTATTTAACTAAATTTTAAGAAAAGGAACAGGTGCGGGGGTATCTGCCGCAATCCTAAGACACTCTTTGGGGCATTCATAAGATGAATTTGAAGACTGAACGTTCCCTGTATTTACGACCTGTTTGCCAGGGGCTGAGCCTTGGGAAGCAGAATTAGTCGACTCAGCCGAAGCCGCTAGTCACTTATTATTAGTGACATTGGTGGAAGTTGCACCAGAAGTTGAGCAGGAGAGGGTGCTATTTGAATTTGGGCAATTCTTGGCGATATGTGAGAAAGCCCCACATTTAAAACAGCCTTGTGATGAGCCAGCTCCATTATTTGCCCTACTAGATTTGATCAATGGACACTTGTTCCGAAGATGGTCAGGCGACCCGCAAGCGTAACATTTACGAGGTGTGACTGATCGGCGAGGTGGAGGCCGAGTATTACTAAAAGAAGGCGGGGGTTCCTTCGCGACACGCAAGGAATCGGCGTATCTAACTCCTTCCGCTGAGACGGCCAATGCTTCAAGTTCAGAGAAGGTTTGCGGGCACGCCGCGAAACACAAATATGACCTATAGGATGGTGAAATTCCTTCTACAATAGCCTGTACAATCTGATCTTCAGGAAAATGAAGAGCAAACACCCTAGTATAAAACTGAATGTCTTGTATGAAATCAGCCAGATTTTCATCCCATCTCTGTACTCGATAATAGTACTTCTGAATCAGATATGACCTCGCGCGAGCAGGAATAAAATTTGCAAGCAAGTGTGCGTGAAAATCTTCAATAGATGACTGTTCAGCTATGGCTCTTACTATTATGTCTGAGAGAATACCTATTGCATAGGGATAGATGATTTGCAAAATCTGACATGGAGAAAGAGAAAAAAACAAGGGCATGATCCTGAAATTCAACTAAAAACCTTAAGAAAGAAGTAACTTCACTGGTAGTGTTAACCGAAAACTTCGAGATACCTCTGAGCAACATTGCCAATGGATGAGGCAAGCTGCTGAACCCAGGTGACGTAGTAGGTAAAGGTTTCAGTGGCAAAGAAGTTAATTCAGAACGTACATTATTCAACGATGCACGGCGTTCAGACTCGTTGCCCAATGGGGCAGAGATCGTTTGAGCTCCAACGGTTATCCTATTGACTTCTCCCTTAGGAGGCTCTTCCTCGCTACCTACATTCACCGTGGTAGGTTGATCGATTTTGGGAGGAACTTTCCCAGTTAACAATATTGGGTAACCTTACTGGATAATTCAGAAATACTTTCAAGCAACGTACTAGCTTCCTTCCTCTGAACGTCATTCAACTTCAGAGACAACAGATCGTTAACTCTACTTGAAAAATGAAATAGCCTGGCTTGCACACGCTTAATTTGATTCGGAGAAGGATCATTTTCGTCAAAAAAACTAACTACAGATGCTAGCCCAGTAGTATTCTCGGTGATCGTGGAAAGAGAGTCGTCAATTTCTTTCTCTCCCAAAGTGGGGATGGAAATGGGCAAATCAAGGGACTCTCTAAGCTTGTTTGTATCTACTGCAACCGTGCCTCCAGATTGCACATTTCTAATAGTTAATTCATAGATCAACTCCTCCTTGCGCAAATAGTTAAGATGAAGAACATCGCGAGGGCCGGGCATGATGACAGAACAATTTTGAAAAAGAAAAATAAAAATTTCCAGCAACAGAGAAAATTGTTAGAGTTCGAATCAAAACAATGTTTAGCCGTCAAAAGGGGCTAAATTGAGACCCATTCAACCACGCTCTGCTACCACTTGTTACGGAGTTTTCCGTGGTAGTTAGAGGTGAAAGAAGGTGCGGGGGGTGAACAGGTCTCAGGCTACGAAATTAAAGTGAATTTAAAATTTAATAAGGTTATATTTTCTTAGCAAAAAACAAGAAATAACAGTAATGGCAGGTACAGAGTAGCAAAACCACTAATCGAGAATGTACAATTACAGGATTTGGGGCTCCGAGAGCCAGACACACAATTCTTGAGCAATTAGCCCAACTTTACGATATACAGAATTCAACAAAGGGGCAGATGACCCCAATCATGCCCAGGAGCACTTGCTCCCAATTACATCCTAAAGCCTCCTCGAGGCGCGCAGAAACAAACTTCAAAAGAGCGATCTGCTCTCAAAGGTTAAGCCTATCAAAGGCCACACCAAACTCCACCTTCACGTTGTCCTCTACGGACATAAACACAGGGGTAACGATACCCAACCTACTGAGGCCTATTAAGTGAGAAAATTTAATTACATGGCCT
This sequence comes from Anabrus simplex, assembly GCF_040414725.1. Taxonomy (NCBI): domain Eukaryota; kingdom Metazoa; phylum Arthropoda; class Insecta; order Orthoptera; family Tettigoniidae; genus Anabrus; species Anabrus simplex. Next base: position 180,991,512 of record NC_090269.1, read on the forward strand.
CTAAAATACCAATTTGAGAGGAGGCGAACTTGCGCTCCTAATACACTTTGTTTAAAACCTACTTGGCACTAGGCCGTTAATGCAAGGGCTAATCCCATACTAAAGAGGTGACTTTTAGAAGGAAACAATTTACATTACGTTAAGGAAGAAACGGTTGTGAAAATAAGTTCACCTCAATGCAATATGAGAGGGAGATCGAGAGGGTTAAGCACTCTCTATCCCAATATGAAGCTTAAAAGATAGAATAAATACAAAGATTCTTTACATTTTAGGGAAAGTTACATGATGGAAAAGCTTCGGACCCGCCCCGAGAGTTAAACTGCTGAGCTAGCAAGAAAAGAAGTTATTAATCGGCCATTACCTTGTTGTTGAACTGCTGGCCGAAGGAAGAGGCGCTTCCCGCCCCCTGCTATGTACTTTACACACTGAAAGATGTTACTGAAGTGGCGCAGATACCCTAAAATCAGCAGTTTATATACTCTCGCAGAATGTTCGAGGCGTTTCAGGAAGGAAAACACTCGCCCACAAACATTTTATTGGTGGATAAAGAAACCCCTACACAAGATGAAGAAGAAACACATTATTGGTGGAAAATTAATTAAAGAAATTCGGGATTGGCTAAATTCAAACCAAGGGGAAAGAAAGGGTTAATATTGCCAACTTAAACAATGACTGAAAGAAATTTAGCAAAGGACAAACTTTTGAAATTAAATTTTCTCCAAAAAAACAGTTCTTTCACTTCGCACTAGGGTGCGCCGTTGTAGTTCTTCAGTAGTGTCCTCTAGAAGAGAATGTTCACACTTCTTACTACAAGCAAAACAAAAATACGTCGAAAACAACACAGTTCAGAAAATTCAAAATTTCCAAGTAGTGACATCTTCAGGATAACTTGAAAATTAACACATAAGACAAAGTTCAGACTTCTTCCAGTAGGGGAGTTTCAACTGGCGCAATTTTTAAATTAGCGGCGTGGAGGTGTACCGCCCTGTACAATAATAATAATAATCGTATGGCCTCAGCTACCGTGTGCAGACATTTCAATTTGACGCCATCTGGCTGTCTGCTCGTCAATTTCGACGTTCCGTTTTACTCTAGGCCACCACTAGATGGCAGACCGAGTAAACCGAAACTCTCTTGGGCGTCTATGGCTGAGATTTTTAATGAATTTTGTCGGGTAAACACCAAATGTGTCACCAGAGATCTTTTACATGCCGACATCGTACGACATGGAGTGTCGAATGGACTTTTTGCCGCCCTTCAAAAATCCGACTACCTCTGCCGGGTTTGAACCCGGTATCTTGCGATCCGGAGGCCGACACTCTACCGCTGATCCACAGAGGCAGCTAGTGATGCCCGTAGACCTAGCAACACAGTCGGAAGGGTGTCTGTCCACGTTATAGAGTTGCGGGCTTTGATAGCAGTTTTTATTGTTCGATGCAGACGTTCAACTTTACCATTGCTCTGCGGATGATAGGATGTCGTACGTTTAAGCTTCACACCACACAATTCAGAAGGATTCTTAAAGAGCTGACTTTCGAACTGTCGGCCATGGTCAGTAACTAGATTTGCTGGGACTCCAAATCGCGTCACCCAATGATCATAAAATGATTTTGCTACCGTCTCTGCTGTTATATTTTGCAATGGTATTGCTTCCATCCAGTTGGTGAAGCGATCTATACATGTGAGGCAGTAGAGATAGCCATCAGAAGGTGAAAGGGGGCCAACAATGTCTATGTGAACAGTGCTGAACCTCTCATCAGTTTCTTGAAAATGGCTGACTGGCGTTTTGGTACCGGTATGTCTTGTTATTTTGCTTTTTTTGACATCCCATGCAAGCTTTCGTCCATTTTCTGACGTCATTCTTGATACCAGGCCAGATAAACTTGGAAGTCATCAGCCTAACAGTAGTCGTTTTCCCTGGATGCGCCATGTGGATCTGAAGAAAGAATTGTTTGCGAAATTCTTTTGGAATGTATCGCCTCATGTTGTTTGTGGAGGTATCGCACCACAGTAACTTTCCAGAAGGCAGTGGGTAGCTCTTGAACACGAGTGACCGACTTCCCTCTTGAAGTTGTTTAAGTTCACTGTCTTGACGTTGGCTTTCAGCGACTGTGTCATAATCGATGACAGTCATAGATTCAATCCGTGATAGGTTATCTGCAACGATATTGTCCTTGCCACTAATGTGTTGGATGTTTGTTGTAAACTGGGAGATATACTGAAGATGTCGCAGCTGCCGTGGAGATGCCTTCTCATTTTTCTGATTAAATGCAAAAGTGAATGATTTGTGGTCCGTATATATTATGAAGTCTCTTCCTTCGAGAAAATGTTTGAACTGCTTGAAAGAGAGGTAGGCCCTAGATTCCTAACAGTTCACGGTCATAGGTGCTATACGCTCTCTGTGTATCGCTTAACTTCTTCGAAAAGAATCCGATAGGTTTCCATCATTTTTCTTCATACTGTTGCAGGACACTTCCTACTGCAAAGTCACTTGCATCTACTGCCAGGGCCAGCTGGTATGTTGGGTCTGGAAATGTAAGCAGTGCTGCATTTGCCAAGTCCTGCTTACATTTTTCAAATTTTGTGATAGCTTCTGGTGTGCAGTTAATTTGCCGCTTATCTTTCTTTTTAGCACCTTTGAGATAAGCATGCAAAAGAGAACGCTTTTCTGCTGCATCCTTGAGGTAACGTCTGTAGAAGTTTCAAAGCCAAGTGCCTATTTTCTCATGTTGAATTCTGCGAACAGACTTTTAAGAGGATGGATTTTTTGATCCTATTTTAAGAAATCTGTCCATGTCGAACCTAGAAAATTGCAAAAGTGTTGACAGTGCCATCAGTACAATCCCGGAAGTGTTTATGAAGTTAGATAAAAAATGGTGGTCAGACAAATCCACAGTGGCGACTCAGTTAAGTGTAACTTTAAAGCTTTTCAGTCTGTCGAACACACAAGTTCAGTATACATTATAACACTATAATGCACCTGTAAAAACAAACTATTAAACAATTTTCTATTGAACTTAAGTGTTCGACATACTGAAAAGCTTTTAAGTTACACTTAACTGAGACGACACTGGAAAGTACCTTCTTAACAAACAGTCCACAGAATCGCTGAAAAAAAGTAAGAATTTATGAAATTTTCGAACTTTGCTTTTGAAATGAAAAATCTTGTAGGTGACTACATCTTTTCAAATTTGACGAATGTTTTGAACGCAGTGCTCTGTTTAGGCTACTGCATTTTTCTGCTGCAACAAAAATGATTTTTTTTTCTGCTGTTACGATCAATAAAACCAAGTTGAGAAACAAACTTGAATCCTGAACGTTGAATGGGCTCCTTCTAACAAAGAAAAAGCCTACAACCTGTTTTCCAGTCAGTGACCAGATCAGGGATGAAATGAAGACCCCATCTTCCGGCGAGGATAGGAATTGTGCTGGCTGCCAAGGCCTGTCGCACTCGTCTTGGACAATGATTAATGACTGACAGATAAAATGAAATTATAGTCGAGAGTGTTGCTGGAATGAAAGATGACAGGGAAAACCGGAGTACCCGGAGAAAAACCCGTCCCGCCTCCGCTTTTTATAGCACAAATCTCACATGGAGTGACTGGGATTTGAACCAAAGGACCCAGCGGTGTGAGGCCGACGCGCTGCCACCTGAGCCACGGAGGCTACCTCTTCTACCAAAGGAGAAGCTAAAACATTCGTCTGCCCAAATTGTCCACATTTCAAAACAGTTTATTGCTTTGGCAATGTTTTTCAAAGATTAAGCGCTTCGTAAAATATGAAATGCATGTGAATATATTCTAAAAGATAGCTAACTTTTGGGTAGTGTATGAAGACAAAAGAGGTGTGTGTAGTGTGAATGTTGAACTGAAATGCGTGAGAATATTTACAGTGTTCATATTCTAAACATAAATAAATGACTATCAACTCGTAGTCGGCTTGGAACTGGATGTGTTAGGATCAGGGAGTAAAGAATACATTACTCCCTGGTTAGGATGGTGGTAATTCAAACTACAACATTGCTTCTTCCCATCATAGTTATCAAAACCAGTAAATTCTGATTATTACAAATTTCTCATATAATAAATATGTATTTTTGATAAGTACACTTTGTTTTCTATACTGCCTTTATGAATAATCTTACTCCATTGTAAAAAAAAAGTTTCCCCCCCCCATAATATAGTACTTTTTAGGGGAAAATTTAATACGAAACGTTTTTGCCCGGTGGCAACCCTGGTTGCATGTCGAAGGGAAGACACTAGACAGTGGAGAACAAGAGTAATCTAAATCTGCAGTTAGTCTCGTCCGCGACATCGTACTGTACGGTTCGTTGTGTTCGAGGTTTCGTGTTCGGTGTCTGAAATTTCTAGAACTTACTCCTGCGTTCGAGTGCTAGCTTGCGTGTGATTGTGAAGTGGTGGCATGAGTTCTGATAGTGGAGGTACTCGGGACTTTCATCCCGCGTCAAATAGTAATGTTGAACGGGAAGAAGAAGTGAAAATGGATACAAACGTGCATGATAGTTCTACTCCTACCCCTTCGCTGCAAACTTCGACCCAATGCAATACTAACCGTCCCCTTCCTGCTCAACCTCCTAATACTAGTGCATGAAATTTATACCCATCAAACCACCCAGGACCATATCTTGTTTTTGTTTCATCCAAACAAGGTAATAACATTGGCAACCTACACCCTATGGCTATAGGGCGTTTACTTCATGAAAGGACCTTTCCTGTTATATCCATCCAGTATAAAGGCCGTAACAGGATTCAGGTAAACTTTCACTCTCCTAATCATGCTAATGACTTTTTGCAGAATAAGTTCCTTGATACACACAAGTTGCATGCCTTTATTCCTCACAACAATATCTTCCGCGCAGGCATTATACGCGGTGTTGAGGAAGATCTAACTGAATCCGATATTCTTACTTTACTTCAGAGTGACGTCAAAGTTCATTCTGTTCATCGCCTACGCCGTAAATCCCTCCAAGATGGTCAGGCAGTATATCTACCTACCGGCTCCGTAAAGATTGTTTTTTGCTCCAAAACGTTGCCCAAATATGTTTCAATCTATCATGTAATGTTAGAAGTCAATCCCTTTATACACTGACTGACAGAGCAAATGCAACACCAAGAAGGAGTGGTCAGAACTTTATGCCAATTGCAGGGTAGACTGACGTCACTGAGGTATGCTCATTGTTACGGAGATTTCCGTGGTAGTTAGAGGTGAAGGAAGGTGCGGGGGTGAACGGGCCTCAAAATACGAAATTAAAGTTAAGATAAAATTTAACAAGGTTATATTTTCTTTTCAAAATTAAGAAATAACAAGCATGGCAGGTACAGAGTAGCAAAGCCACTATTCGAGAATGTACAATTACAGAGTTACAGGATGGGCTCCGAGAGCCAAACCCACAATACATGAACAATTAGCCCAATCTTACGATATACAGAAATTCAACAAAGGGGCAGAAGACCCCAATCATGCCCAGGAGCACTTGCTCCCAATTACACAGTAAAGCCTCCTCATATATCCCAGTTCATATATCCCAGTAATTGCAGTTCAAGTCCCTGGAGTAGTAGTAGTAGTAGTTTTGATAGAAATATTTGAGAAATTATTGTAGACAACCTCGTATTTTTCAGTAGGCCTAATTAAGGACACTTTTTTTTTCTCCGTCCCGTGGAGTAGGGAAAATAATAGTAATCCACCAGCTGTAATAATCACATAACCACATTTCAGTAGAATTGTAGTGAAGATAAGGTATAATGTATTAGATAGTATCTTGCCAGTTATATTCGTGTTTTTCTTCGTGTACGGCAATCCTTTTGATACTTAAGCATTTAACCAAACGCAGTGTAGTGTAGTGTAGATACATTGTAGTATAGATACAGTACATTTAGATAGTGCCGTATCTTGCGTGCTATATTCGTGTGTTATCTTTCGTGTATATCTATTAGACCGTAATACTAATAATAATTTGTCTAAGCATTTAGCTTCGTTGGTAATCTTTGAGTACAGTAGTTCTTGCAAATTTCATTTCTGTTTTGCTTAGTAGTGACATACGGTACGGTACCGGTATCGTAATTAGGATACGTCTGAAAGTAGTTTAAAAATTTCTGTAGTGTACTGTACAGTAGTATACGAGTAATATCCTATTAGAATTTAGTGTGCTTATTTTATTATTGTAAAATATTTGTGTAGTACTGGTGTGGTAGAGGTATCCATAGAAACTCTTACTAAAATATTGTTGAAATTAGGATAGGCTTAATTGCAGTTTGGAATTGTGTAGTTCTTGTGTATTACTTTCGATATTCAGTAATTAACAGCAGCTTTTATCCTGTTAGGGGTTGTAGGATAAAAAAATAAAAAAAATAATAGAGCACGACTAAGTAATATTGTAGTGTAGTCGTATATTAATTACCTTATTGTTGTGTACTATCCCAGACAATATATCCCTCCCTTCATTTATTTTTTTGCAAATAAGTTATTTTATTTTTTTTAATTTAAAATTTTCCCCCCGTAAAGAATGGCTAAGGAGCGCGAGTGTACTTATTGTGGGTGTGGTGAGGCATTGAGGGGTATAAGGGAGGAGTTGGAAAGTTTGAGGGAGATAATCAGGATTCTCACAGAAGACGGGAAGGAAGATAGGACTCCCTCAAACAATGTACAGGTTACAGTAGGTGTACAAGTGGGAGAGGAAGGAAAGGGAGGAGTTGTAGAAGACAGGTGGTCTAATGTTCTAAGGGGAAGGAGATTGCAGGCCAAGGGCTCTATTCAGGATCAGAATTCAGGACAGGTGTCTGTGCGAAATCGGTATGAGTCACTCCAGGTAGAACAACAGAGGGAAGATGAGGGACAGGGAACTGTTGCTGAGATGCGTGGAAGTAGGAGGAAGGGAAAAGGTAGGAAAGGGAAATGTAGAGTAGAGGATAGGAAAAGACAGGTGGAACGGGGTCATGGGAAGGAGAAAAGGGAGGAGGAAGTAGCTTCTGCAGCTATCAGGAAAGATAGGGCTGACCAGGAGGGGAGGGGATCAAATGAGGTGGGTAGGGTTGAGGCTCTGGTCATGGGGGATTCCATCGTTAGACACGTGGGGAAAGTGTGTGGAGGAAAGGGAACCAGAGTAGAATGTTATCCAGGAATTAGGTTGAGGCAGATGTTGAGGAAAGTAGAAGAGAGGGAGGAGGGGAAGGAGAAGGCGGTAGTGTTCCACGTTGGTACCAACAACGTAAGGCAAACTGATATAAGTACCAACATAGTTAGAGATGTGTGGGATCTGGTAAATGCAGCACGGGTGAAGTTTAAGAAAGCGGAGATTGTTATTAGTGGAATACTGTGTAGGAGGGATACTGACTGGAGGGTGATTGGGGATTTAAATGAGACTATGGAGTGGGTATGTGGGAAACTGGGAGTGAAATTTCTAGATCCTAATGGGTGGGTAGGAGAAAGGGATCTGCGCTCGGATGGCCTTCATTTAAACCGCAGTGGTACGTATAAGTTAGGAAATTTGTTTGGAAGGGTAATAGGGAGGTACATTCAGGGAAACGGGATGGCCTAGGGAGCGGTGATAAGGGAACAGGGAACTGGAAATCAAGTAGGGATGACATAAAATTGTTAGTGTTGAACTGTAGAAGTATTGTAAAGAAAGGAATAGAATTAAGTAATTTAATAGATATATATTTACCAGATATTGTAATAGGAGTTGAATCATGGCTGAGAAATGATATAATGGATGCAGACATTTTCTCACGGCACTGGAGTGTGTATCGTAGAGATAGGATACGAAAGGTGGGAGGGGGAGTTTTCATTCTGGTGAAAGAAGAATTTGTAAGCTACGAAAAAGTTAAAGATGAGACACATGAAATTCTAGGTGTAAGGCTCATTTCTAAAGATAATAGGCAACTTGATATATTTGGAGTGTACAGATCGGGAAAGGGTAGCACTGATGCGGATTCGGAATTATTTGATAGGATAGTCAGCTATGTGGGAAACGACATGGAAAGAAATGTGATTGTAGCGGGAGATCTGAATTTGCCAGATGTCAATTGGGAAGGAAATGCGAACGACAGGAAGCATGACCAACAAATGGCAAATAAGTTAATATGGGAAGGACAGCTGATTCAGAAAGTGATGGAACCAACCAGAGGGAAAAATATTTTGGATGTGGTGCTGATAAAACCAGATGAGCTCTATAGGGAAACTGAAGTAATAGATGGTATTAGTGATCATGAAGCTGTTTTTGTGGTAGTTAAAAATAAATGTGATAGAAAGGAAGGTCTTAAAAGTAGGACTGTTAGGCAGTACCATATGGCTGATAAAGCAGGTATGAGGCAGTTTCTAAAACGTAACTATGATCGGTGGAAAACGGTAAATAAAAATGTAAACAGACTCTGGGATGGGTTTAAAGAAATTATTGAGGAATGCGAAAACAGGTTTGTACCATTAAGGGTGGTAAGGAATGGTAAAGACCCACCTTATTATAATAGAGAAATAAAGAGACTAAGAAGGAGGTGCAGACTGGAAAGAAATAGAGTTAGAAATGGCTGTGGAAGTAAGGAGAAATTGAAGGAACTTACTAGAAAATTGAATCTAGCAAAGAAGGCAGCTAAGGATAACATGATGGCAAGCATAATTGGCAGTCATACAAATTTTAGTGAAAAATGGAAGGGTATGTACAGGTATTTTAAGGCAGAAACAGGTTCCAAGAAGGACATTCCAGGAATAATTAATGAACAAGGGGAGTGTGTATGTGAGGATCTTCAAAAGGCAGAAGTATTCAGTCAGCAGTATGTAAAGATTGTTGGTTACAAGGATAATGTCGAGATAGAGGAAGAGACTAAGGCCAAAGAAGTAATAAAATTTACGTATGATAACAATGACATTTACAATAAGATACAAAAGTTGAAAACTAGAAACGCGGCTGGAATTGATCAGATTTCTGGGGATATACTAAAGACAGTGGGTTGGGATATAGTACCATATCTGAAGTACTTATTTGATTATTGTTTGGCCGAAGGAGCTATACCAGATGAATGGAGAGTTGCTATAGTAGCCCCTGTGTATAAAGGAAAGGGTGATAGACATAAAGCTGAAAATTACAGGCCAGTAAGTTTGACATGCATTGTATGTAAGCTTTGGGAAGGCATTCTTTCTGATTTTATTAGACATGTTTGTGAAATTAATAACTGGTTCGATAGAAGGCAATTCGGTTTTAGGAAAGGTTATTCCACTGAAGTTCAACTTGTAGGATTCCAGCAAGATATAGCAGATATCTTGGATTCTGGAGGTCAAATGGACTGTATCGCGATTGACATGTCTAAAGCATTTGATAGAGTGGATCATGGGAGACTGCTGGCAAAAATGAGTGCAATTGGACTAGACAAAAGAGTGACTGAATGGGCTGCTATATTTCTAGAAAATAGATCTCAGAGAGTTAGAGTAGGTGAAGCTTTGTCTGACCCTGTAATAGTTGAGAGGGGAGTTCCTCAGGGCAGTGTTATCGGACCTTTATGTTTTCTTATATATATAAATGATATGAGTAAAGGAGTGGAATCGGAGCTAAGGCTTTTTGCGGATGATGTTATTCTCTATAGAGTGATAAATAAGTTACAAGATTGTGAGCAACTGCAACGTGACCTCGAAAATATTGTGAGATGGACAGCAGGCAATGGTATGTTGATAAACGGGGCTAAAAGTCAGGTTGTGAGTTTTACAAATAGGAAAAGTCCTCTCAGTTTTAATTACTGCGTTGATGGGGTGAAAGTTCCTTTTGGGGATCATTGTAAGTATCTAGGTGTTAATATAAGGAAAGATCTTCACTGGGGTAATCACATAAATGGGATTGTAAATAAAGGGTACCGATCTCTGCACATGGTTATGAGGGTGTTTGGGGGTTGTAGTAGGGATGTAAAGGAGAGTGCATATAAGTCTCTGGTAAGACCCCAACTAGAGTATGGTTCCAGTGTATGGGACCCTCACCAGGATTACCTGATTCAAGAACTGGAAAAAATCCAAAGAAAAGCAGCTCGATTTGTTCTGGATGATTTCCGACAAAAGAGTAGCGTTACAAAAATGTTGCAATGTTTGAGTTGGGAAGAATTGAGAGAAAGAAGAAGAGCTGCTCGACTAAGTGGTATGTTCCGAGCTGTCAGCGGAGAGATGGCGTGGAATTACATTAGTAGACGAATAGGTTTGAATGGCGTCTATAAAAGTAGGAAAGATCACAATATGAAGATAAAGTTGGAATTCAAGAAGACAAACTGGGGCAAATATTCATTTATAGGAAGGGGAGATAGGGATTGGAATAACTTACCAAGGGAGATGTTCAATAAATTTCCAATTTCTTTGAAATCATTTCGGAAAAGGCTAGGAAAGCAACAGATAGGGAATCTGCCACCTGGGCGACTGCCCTAATTGCAGATCAGTATTGATTGATTGAGGCATACAACACTCAATTTTCGAGAAAGAGCCACTCTCTCTCAACATTAAGCCTATTAAAGGCCACACCAAACTCCACCTTCAAGTTGTCCTCTAAGGACATAGACACAGGGGTAAAATACCCAACCTACTGAGGCCTATTAAGTGAGAAAAAGGTTAATTACATGACCTCTAAAATAACCATTTGAGAGGAGGCGATCTGCACTCCTAATACACTTGTTTAAAAATCTAATCTGGCACTAGGCCGCTAATGCAAGGGCTAATCCCATACTAAAGAGGTGACTTAAGAAAGAAACAATTTACATTACTGTTACGGAAGAATCGGTTGAGAAAAATAAGTTCACCTCAGAACAATATGAGTGGGAGCTCGAGAGGGTTAAGCACTCCCTATCCCAATATGTAGCTTAAAAGATAGAATAAATACAAAGTGTCTTTACATTTTAGGGAAAGTTACATGGTGGAAACGCTTCGGACCGGCCCCGAGAGTTAAACTACTGAGCTAGCAAGAAAAGAAGTAATTAAACGGCCATTACCTTGTTGTTGAACTGCTGCCCGAAGAAAGAGGCGCTACCCGCCCCCTGCTATGTACTTTACACACTGAAAAATGGCACTGAAGTGGCCCGGAGACCCGAAAATCAGCAGTTTATATACTCTCGCGGAAAGTTCGAGGCGTTTTTGGAATGAGAACACCCGCCCACAAAAACTTTATTGCCTAGGGTTAAGCAAGATATTCAAGTTGGGGAAGACACATCAGATTGGTCAGAAATTAATTAAAGAAGTTCGGGATTGGCTAAATACAAAACAAGGGGAAAGAAAGGGGTATACAGTCAACTTAAACAAGAACAGAAAGAAATTTAACAAGAAACAAACTTTTGAAATAAAAATTTCTCCAAAAAACAGTTCTTTCACTTCGCACTAGGGTGCACCATTGTAGTTTTTCAGTAGTGTCCTCTAGAAGAGAAAGTTCACACTTCTTACTACAGGTAAAACAAAAATACATCAAAAATGACCCAGTTCAAAAACTCCAAAATTTCCAAGTAGTGACATCTTCTGAGAAACGTGAAAATTAATCCAGTAGATAAAGTTCAGACTTCCTCCAGCAGAGGAGTTTCAACTGGCGCAAAATTTTAAATTAGCGGTGTGGAGGTGTACCGCCCGGTACAGACCTCCCCCCCCCCAAAAAGTTCCTCCAAGGGGTAACACAGAAGAACATAAACTTTTGTTTGAAAACAAGATCCAAGTTATGATGTGGCTATGGAGATTAATTGCAGAAGCATTTATCAAAATTGTTGAAATTTGATTTGATCCAGTTTCAAAAATTCTCGTAGTTACAGCTGAAGTAATGTCTTTATGTTTGTAGGAATTGAATTCAGAAGAAAACTTTTAATACTTGAAAGTGAAGAAAAATTTTCTAAGTCCACCAAATATTGCAGTAGAATTCCCAAGTGTAGTAATTGCTTATAGTAAATGTACATGTAGTTGATTAAATTGGATGGCCAGACCGGCCGCTGCAGCTTGTGTCCAGAGGAGGCCGCTCGGACCCCTCAAGTACCCTGAGATAACGCTCGCCCGCACTATGAGAGGAGTAGTGGTGTTGAAGCACGCCGCGCCCGCGGCGAACATATACAGGCTGCGGGCAAGTAGCAGGTCGTGCGCCGCACACCAGCCTTGGCCGGGAGGAGGGCTCCGGCTCGCCGTACACTGGTCGACCTCGCTAGAGGAGAGGGGGCCCTTCCTCTATTCCAGTAGCGGTACGGCGCCGCGCGGCTGCGGGGGCACTGAAACATTAAAGCTCGGCGGCAGAATTTCCGTTGGACCAGAATGATTTTTTGAGGGCACAGGCTTTATGGACAGGTTGAGGGGCCAGCGGCGTGCAGATATTTATGGCATTAATAAGCCAATGTGTGTTGTGGAGCAGGAGACGGGAGCGTGGTAATGGCCGTGGCAACGACAGGATGGCAGTTTAACGGTTCGGGGAAGGTTTTACAAAATGCTTACATATAAAACAAAATATTATAGAAGGGGCAGAATGCCTTAAAAGTGAAAACTCAAAACAAAAATATAACCTTCACATTCCTTTCAAGATTATATGAGGCAAGTTAGCACCGAAATTATACAGGTTTCACCTGCGACAGGTGAACCCTAAATATCCTCTCGGTGGCTGGATTGTTTAATAACAACGTAACCGGCGTAAGGAAATCGAGAATGACACACGGCCCATGAAATCTGGGGGCAAGCTTGCCCGCGGGAACAAAATTCTTGACCATCACCTGGTCGCCTACCTTCAAATCGGTGGGTCTCCGTCCACGATCATATCTTTCCCTAACCTTTTCATGAGAGACTTTAAGATTGGCTTTAGCCTTCTTCCAAAGATCTTTAATGTTGTCTGGGTCTATTGTCTCCGGTAGAATGTCACTCAGAGACCAGAGGTTAGAGCGGCGTGTTAGGAACAAACTTGAACATCAAAGACGCTGGAGTAAATTTATGTGATACATGAACCGCCGAATTCAAAGCAAAAGCTAACCAATGCAGGGACGTGTCCCACCTGGAATGATCTTCATGATGATAGGCAATAAGCGCGGACCTGAGATTACGATTAACCCGTTCAGCCAAAGATGTTTGAGGGTAATAAGCAGACGTCGTCACATGAGAGATGGACAGGTCAAAACAGAATTTACGAAAAAGATTTGATGTGAAAGCCTTAGCATTATCAGACACAATATATTGACACGGACCAAAAGAAGCAAAGATAGAATTTATACAAGTAATAGTGGACTGAGCGGTAGCCAGCTTAGTCGGAAATTACCAGGAAAATCTTGTAAAACCATCTACACATACAAGGATGAACTTGTTGGCATTTCCCTTTGACTGGGGGAAGGGTCCTACATAATCAATATACAGGCGTTCCATGGGGCGCGACGCTTGATGAGAAGACTACAGGCCTACCTTGGTGGACATGGTTGGTTTACTAAGCAAACAGGATTTACAAGCCTTTACTAGTTCACGGATTTCACCGTCCATACCCTTCCAGATGAACTTTTCACGAGTCTTAAAGATACCAAGATGCCCGCCTAATGGGGTCTCATGATAGTACTTGAAGATCATAGGTACAAGAACAGCTGGAACGACAACCTTCATCATCTTATCATGCCTCGATGGGCAACATAAAACACCATTCCTCAGAACATAAGGGATGACATGTTCCCCAGAAGAAAGGGTTTCCATTATCGGAGCCAGCGTCGGATCTTCACGTTGGTATTTCTCGATATCCCTAAAGAGCATGGGAGCATCTGTTAAGATGGCATTAACATCAGATAGCATGGACTCGGGAGGAGATGACCTATCGACCGGTTCATGGTTCTCAACGTCGTTGGAAAACATACGGCTGAGTCCATCAGCGACAACATTTTCGTTACCCCTGATATGCCTGACTGCGAATTGGAAGGCAGAAATACGGATGGCCCAACGGGCTATACGACCAGTACGACGCGGCCTATCTAAGACCCAGCTTAGGGCTTGATTATCTGTCTCCAGGTCGAATTTGACATGTTCCAGATAGAGACGGAACTTTTCTAAGGCAAATAAGACTGCCAAACCTTCGAGCTCGTAGATGGAATACATGGCTTCTTGAGCCGATAGAGTCCTAGATGCATAGGCGATGGGTCGCCTCCCTAGTTCAGTCTCTTGAAGAAGGACTGCAGCTACCGCCGACGACGACGCGTCGGTTTGGATGATGAATTTCTTTGAGAAATCAGGCATAGCCAGGACAGGGGCATTACAGAGAGCTAATTTAAGATCTTCAAAAACGGCTTGTTGAGAAGGTCCCCACTCGAATTTGATGCCTTTCCTACGAAGAAGGTTCAAGGGCGCCGCTCTATTAGCGAAGTTAGGAATAAACTTCCTGAAGAAATTCACCATACCAATGAACCTGGCGATACCTTTAATGTCCTTGGGAGGTTTAAAATCACGGATGGCCTGCGTTCTAGAATGATCGACGGCAACACCATCAGGTGACACAATATGCCCTAGGAATGACATAGAGGGCTTAGCAAAGGCAACCTTGGGCAACTTGACAGTTAACCCAGCCTTACGAAGGCGATTGAGAACTTCTCGCAGATGATCTAGATGTTCTTCAAAGGTGTCCGAAAATACGACGACATCATCCAAGTAGTGATACAAGTACTCAAATTTGATGTCGGAGAAGACCCTGTCTAGCAGCCTAGTGAGTACAGCTGCTCCCGTGGGGAGCCCGAAAGGCACGCGGTTGTATTCATACAAATTCCAATCCGTGGCAAACGCTGTAAGATGTTTAGACTCTTCCGCTAGGGGAATTTGATTATAGGCCTGATTCAAGTCCAAGATAGTAAAGAACTTGGCCTTACGAAACCATGAAAAACAAGAATGAAGATCAGGAAGGGGCACAGATTGTAACATCACCTTCCGATTGAGAGCCCTATAATCAATGACAGGCCTGAAGCCCCCTTGGGGTTTCGGGACTAGAAAAATAGGTAAAGAATACGCCGACTTAGAGGGCCTAATAATACCATCCTTCAACATCTGATCGATGATTTCTTTCAGAGCCTTCATTTTAGGTGGAGGCAGCCTATATGGTGGAAAACGGACAGGAATCGAATCCGTGACCTCAATTTTGTATTCGATAAGGTCAGTAACACCAAGAGTATCAGAGAACACCTCTGGAAACGACTGACACAACTTACGAATACTATCGGCCTGCTCCTCAGGTAGATGTCTAAGGTCTAACAACATCTCATCCTGGGTAGGCGAAATAGATAAACATGATGCAGAATTACATTTCAATAATGGGATTTTACAATTGGAAGCAAATTTGAAAGTGCACGACCTACTCTGGAGATCAAGCACAAGACCAGTGTGAGAAATGAAGTCAGCTCCCAATATAATGGGGCAAGACAAGTGCTTGGCCACAAACAATTTGATTTTCCATGTAAATTTAAAAAATACGGATTTTGACATTTACAGAACCTAGAATTTCTAATGGAGATGAATTAGCCGAAACATATTGAACAGGAGATGAGCCATAGTCAGGTAGTTTACAAACAGATTTCAATTTTGAATACCATTGATCCGAAGTAATTGAACAAACACTGTCTGAATCTAATAGAGCTGTTATAGGCTCATTATTTAACTCAATTTTAAGAAAAGGAACAGGTGCGGGGGTATCCGCCGCAATCATAAGACATTCTTTGGGGCATTCAAAAGATGAATTTGAAGATTGAACGTTCCCAGAATTTTCGACCTGTTTACCAGGGGCTGAGCCTCGGGAAGAGGGATTAGTCGACTCAGCCGAAGCCACTAGTCATGTTGTATTATTGGCATTGGTGGAATTTGCACCAGAGGTTGAGCAGGATGGGGTGCTATTTGAATTTGGGCAATTTTTTGCGATATGTGAGAAAGCCCCACATCTAAAACAGCCTTGTGGTGAACCAGCTCCATTATTTGCCCTACTAGTTTTGACCGATGGACATTTATTGCGAAGATGGTCAGGCGACCCGCAAGCATAACATTTACGGGGTGTGTCTGGTCGGCGAGGTGGAGGCTGAGTATTACTAAACGAAGGAGGGGGTTCTTTCGCGACACGCAAGGAATCGGCGTATCTAACTCCTTCCGCTGAGACGGCCAATGCTTCAAGTTCAGAGAAAGTTTGCGGGCACGCCGCGAAACACAAATATGACCTATAGGATGGTGAAATGCCTTCCACAATAGCTTGTACAATCTGATCCTCAGGGAAGTGAAGAGCAAACACCCTAGTATAGAATTTAATATCTTGGATGAAATCTGCCAAGTTTTCATCCAAGCGCTGTACCCGATAATAGTACTTCTGAATAAGGGAGGACCTTGCCCTAGCCGGGATGAAGTTAGCTAGCAAGTGGGCGTGGAAGTCTTCAATCGATGATTGCTCGGCAATGGCTCTAACTATTTTGTCTGAGAGAATACCTATTGCATAAGGATAAATTATCTGTAAAATTTGACAAGGAGAAAGAGAAAAAACAAGGGCATGATCTTGAAATTCAACTAAAACCTTAAGAATGAAATAACTTCACTGGTGGTATTAACAGAAATCTTCGAGATACCTCTGAGCAACATTGCCAATGGATGAGGCAAGCTGCTGAACCCAGGTGACATAGTCGGTAAAGGTTTAAGCGGCGAAGAAGTTAATTCAGAACGTATATTATTCAACGAGGTACGGCGTTCAGACTCGTTGTCCAATGGGGCAGAGATAGTTTGAGCTCCAACGGTTTTCCTATTGACTTCTCCCTTAGGAGGCTCTTCCTCGCTACCTACATTCACCGTAGCGGGTTGATTAGTTTTGGGAGGAACTTCCCCAGTTAACAATTGAGTGACCTTACTAGATAATTCAGAAAGATTTTCAAGCACCGTAATAGCTTCCTTCCTCTGAACGTCATTCAACTTCAGAGACAACAGATCGTTAACTCTATTTGAAAAATGAAATAGCCTGGCTTGCACACGCTTAATTTGATTAGGAGAAGGATCATTTTCGTCAAAAAAATAACTACAGATGCTAGCCCAGTAATATTCTCGATGATCTTGGAAAGAGAGTCGTCAATTTTTTTCTCTCCCAAAGTGGGGATGGAAATGGGCAAATCAAGGGACTCTCTAAGCTTCTTTGTGTCTACCGCAACCGTGCCTCCAGATTGCACGTTTCTAATAGTCAATTCATAGATCAACTCCTCCTTGCGCAAATAGTTAAGATGGAGAACATCGCGAGGGCCGGGCATGATGACAGAACAATTTTGAAACAGAAAAAATCAAAAATTCCAGCAACTGAGAAAATTGTTAGAGTTCGAATCAAAGCAATGTTTAGCGTCAAAAGGGGCTAAATTGAGACCCATTCAACCACGCTCTGCTACCACTTGTTACCGTGTTTTGCGGTAGTTAGAGGTGAAAGAAGGTGCGGGGGTGAACGGGCCTCAAAATACGAAATTAAAGTTAAGATAAAATTTAACAAGGTTATATTTTCTTTTCAAAATTAAGAAATAACAAGCATGGCAGGTACAGAGTAGCAAAGCCACTATTCGAGAATGTACAATTACAGAGTTACAGGATGTGCTCCGAGAGCCAAACCCACAATACATGAACAATTAGCCCAATCTTACGATATACAGAAATTCAACAAAGGGGCAGAAGACCCCAATCATGCCCAGGAGCACTTGCTCCCAATTACACAGTAAAGCCTCCTCGAGGCATACAACACTCAATTTTCGAGAAAGAGCCACTCGCTCTCAACATTAAGCCTATTAAAGGCCACACCAAACTCCACCTTCAAGTTGTCCTCTAAGGACATAGACACAGGGGTAAAATACCCAACCTACTGAGGCCTATTAAGTGAGAAGAAGGTTAATTACATGACCTCTAAAATAACCATTTGAGAGGAGGCGATCTGCACTCCTAATACACTTGTTTAAAAACCTAATCTGGCACTAGGCCGCTAATGCAAGGGCTAATCCCATACTAAAGAGCTGACTTAAGAAAGAAACAATTTACATTACTGTTACGGAAGAATCGGTTGAGAAAAATAAGTTCACCTCAGAACAATATGAGTGGGAGTTCGAGAGGGTTAAGCACTCTCTATCCCAATATGTAGCTTAAAAGATAGAATAAATACAAAGTGTCTTTACATTTTAGGGAAAGTTACATGGTGGAAACGCTTCGGACCCGCCCCGAGAGTTAAACTGCTGAGCTAGCAAGAAAAGAAGTAATTAAACGGCCATTACCTTGTTGTTGAACTGCTGCCCGAAGAAAGAGGCGCTACACGCCCCCTGTTATGTACTTTACACACTGAAAGATGGCACTGAAGTGGCCCGGAGACCCGAAAATCAGCAGTTTATATACTCTCGCGGAAAGTTCGAGGCGTTTTTGGAATGAGAACACCCACCCACAAAAACTTTATTGGCTAGGGTTAAGCAAGATATTCAAGTTGGGGAAGACACATCAGATTGGTCAGAAATTAATTAAAGAAATTCGGGATTGGCTGAATACAAAACAAGGGGAAAGAAAGGGGTATACAGCCAACTTAAACAAGAACAGAAAGAAATTTAACAAGAAACAAACTTTTGAAATAAAAATTTCTCCAAAAAACAGTTCTTTCACTTCGCACTAGGGTGCACCATTGTAGTTTTTCAGTAGTGTCCTCTAGAAGAGACAGTTCACACTTCTTACTACAGGTAAAACAAAATACATCAAAAATGACCCAGTTCAAAATCTCCAAAATTTCCAAGTAGTGACATATTCTGAGAAACGTGAAAATTAATCCAGTAGATAAAGTTCAGACTTCCTCCAGCAGAGGAGTTTCAACTGGCCCAAAATTTTAAATTAGCGGTGTGGAGGTGTACCGCCCGGTACACTCATGATGTGAAATGCGCCGCTGTGCTGCGCACGTAGCGAACGATAAATGGGACACGGCGTTGGTGAATGGCCCACTTCGTACCGTGATTTCTCAGCCGATAGTCATTGTAGAACGTGTTGTCGTGTGCCACAGGACACGTGTATAGCTAAGAATGCCAGGCCGCCGTCAACGGAGGCATTTCCAGCAGACAGATGACTTTACCAGGGGTATGGTGATTGGGCTGAGAAGGGCAGGTTGGTCGCTTCGTCAAATCGCAGCCGATACCCATAGGGATGTGTCCACGGTGCAGCGCCTGTGGCGAAGATGGTTGGCGCAGGGACATGTGGCACGTGCGAGGGGTCCAGGCGCAGCCCGAGTGACGTCAGCACGCGAGGATCGGCGCATCCGCCGCCAAGCGGTGGCAGCCCCGCACGCCACGTCAACCGCCATTCTTCAGCATGTGCAAGACACCCTGGCTGTTCCAATATCGACCAGAACAATTTCCCGTCGACTGGTTGAAGGAGGCCTGCACTCCCGGCGTCCGCTCAGAAGACTACCATTGACTCCACAGCATAGACGTGCACGCCTGGCATGGTGCCGGGCTAGAGCGACTTGGATGAGGGAATGGCGGAACGTCGTGTTCTCCGATGAGTCACGCTTCTGTTCTGTCAGTTATAGTCACCGCAGACGCGTGTGGCGTCGGCGTGGAGAAAGGTCAAATCCGGCCGTAACTGTGGAGCGCCCTACCGCTAGACAACGCGGCATCATGGTTTGGGGCGCTATTGCGTATGATTCCACGTCACCTCTAGTGCGTATTCAAGGCACGTTAAATGCCCACCGCTACGTGCAGCATGTGCTGCGGCCGGTGGCACTCCCGTACCTTCAGGGGCTACCCAATGCTCTGTTTCAGCAGGATAATGCCCGCCCACACACTGCTCGCATCTCCCAACAGGCTCTACGAGGTGTACAGATGCTTCCGTGGCCAGCGTACTCTCCGGATCTCTCACCAATCGAACATGTGTGGGATCTCATTGGACGCCGTTTGCAAACTCTGCCCCAGCCTCGTACGAACGACCAACTGTGGCAAATGGTTGACAGAGAATGGAGAACCATCCCTCAGGACACCATCCGCACTCTTATTGACTCTGTACCTCGACGTGTTTCTGCGTGCATCGCCGCTCGCGGCGGTCCTACATCCTGCTGAGTCGATTCCGTGCGCATTGTGTAACCTGTATATCGGTTTGAAATAAACATCAATTATTCGTCCGTGCCGTCTCTGTTTTTTCCCCAACTTTCATCCCTTTCGAACCACTCCTTCTTGGTGTTGCATTTGCTCTGTCAGTCAGTGTATTTTACCCCATTATTTGTTCCAAATGCCAGCGTTATGGACACACCATACGCAATTGCCAGTCCACTAACTTTCGCTGTCGCAACTGTGGTTTGAATCATCCTACCTCAGACTGCCTTGCTAATGTCAAATTATGTGTACATTGCAATCGGGAACACGAAACGGGTTCATCAGATTGTGCTGTTCATCAGAAGCAAGTGGAAATCAAAAAACTCATGTGCACTGATAACATCTCCTTCTCAGAAGCTTCTGCTCGACTATTTCCACCTACTTATTCTGAGTATAATAACATTCAACAATCTCCTCCCCTACCCTCTCAACATCCTTCTCCAATACCAGACGCCCCTCGCAAACGCAAATTCACACAAGTGATTGTTAAGGATTTGACACCTAAACCTTCTCCCGGATATGATAGAGCTGGGTATCTCCAGCTAGTGCAATCCACTACATCCTCTCGCCCCTCTCAATCTCTGAGTTATCAATACCCCCGTTCAACCCAGTCAGCCAACTCCCTCAACATCGAGCCCGTCAATGCCTCTGCAACCCGCACAGCATCCCCAAACAGGTACTACACTCCCACAGCGAGAACATGTTCAACAGTGTGTTCTCAATCTTCTCATGCAGCTTACTCAACTAATTGGAGATCACCCCAATATCTTACCAGTTATTAGTCAACTTCGCGAAAGTTTACACCTTATCTTTAATAATGGTAGTACGCATCCTTCAATGGAATGCTAGGAGCCTACAAAATAAACAATACGAATTCAAAATTTTCATGCACGAAACATCTCCTCATATAGTCGCTTTGCAAGAAACTTGGTTTTCTCATACAACTAACGTTTATTTTCCAGGATATTCTATCGAACGCCATGACGGACCAGGATTTGATGGTGTCGCACTTATGATACATACTTCGTTATCGTACACTCCATTACATCTACAATACATAATACCAAATACCTATTCCCTAGGTCTTATATATCAGAACACATATATTATAAACTTGTATAATCCCCCTGATAACTACATTTCTTTTGCCCAATGGTTCAAATTTTTTAATCAGTTTCCACCTGATACCCAACTGTTGTTCTTGGGAGATGTCAATATTCATCATACTCAGTGGGGAGCCCCGCTCAACACCTCCAAAGGCACACAGTTCTTACATGCTGTAACTCAACATAATCTCTTACTTCTGAACGATGGTTCCCCTACCAGGCTCACTCCTCCTGGTTCGTTGCCTAGTGCAGTCGATCTATCACTTTGCCGCAACTCTATTGCCTCTATAACCACGTGGCGGGTACTCAGTGACACTCATACAAGTGATCACGTTCCTATCCCCATTACTTATGGCCACGGGTATATTACTAAAAACCCACTTAACGACCACTATATCGCTCCACTACGTTCCATGAAACAGTTCAATGCTTCGTGCTTTAACTCCTACATGGTAACCCAATTGGAGACCTTCCCTGTAACAGAATTATCCTATCACTCACTGCTCAAAATAATAACACAGTATCTGGACCTATACCATCCTTTTACACCACCATCAAACTCCATGACAACTGGTGCCTCTAAATTAAAGTGGTGGGACATTGAATGTCACCAATTAATCCTTAAACGCAAGAGACTCTTCAAAATTTATCGTAAAACTCTAACCCCTTCACACTACTTTCACCTCAAACATCATATTGCTCATATCAGACGTGTATTCAATCAAAAACGACGACAGGCCTGGAAAACTTTTATATCCTCTTTCCATAACCATATTTCTGCATCTCAATTATGGAATGCTATCCGTGCTCTCACCCGGGCTTCCACTCACGTCCCACGCCCTCAAATCCCGCCGACTATTCTGAATGACTTTCTAAGGTCCCTCACTCCAGTTCAAGCACTTCCACCTTATACTCCAGCTATCTCTGCTTCCACTCGTCAGTGTTCAGTCCTTTCTCGTCCCATCACTCTCCCTGAGCTCACGTCCGTTCTTAACTCCTGAAAATCATCCACCCCCGGTCCTGATTATATCTCTTATGCTATGTTACAACAGTTGCCGACCAAAGCCCTACAAGTGCTTGTTCAGTACTTTAATTTTGTGTTACATACTACGACTCCTCCTCCCGAGTGGAACACTTTTTTCCTAGTCCCGGTTCCAAAGCCTCGACGTCCAATGACCTCCCCTCACAATATTAGGGGAATAATTTTGCCATCTTGTATACGCAACCTATTTCTTAAACTCATGCTCCAAAGGTTTCTCTGGTACTTAGAATATTATTCCCTCCTTCCCAAGTATCAGTATGCTTACTGTAAAGGTCGAAATGCTCAGGATGCGATCAATATGCTTATAATAGACATCTTATTAGCTAAATCTCGAAAAGAACACACTATTGCTGTCTTCCTCGATATACGAGGTGCCTTTGATTCCGTCCCCCTGAATATGTTATGGGATGTGTTATCACAGAAAGGCATCCCAACCACTTTCATAACTCTTCTACGTCATCTGTTAACGTCTCACACTCTAATCTTCAAACCTCTTCTCACTACGCCATCCCCTCGTCAAGCTACTGTCGGCGTCCCTCAAGGTGATATCTTCAGTGGAATACTGTTTGCTTTATATTTATCCGGCCTCGAGCAACTTGCCCTCCAATCTGCCCGAATTCTTATGTATGCCGACGACATAGTTCTCTACTTTTCCCATAAAGACGTAGATGTTGCTCGCGAATGCATAACACGGCTGCTCATTCAAGTTCAGTCCTGGTTACACACTCATGGGTTCTCTTTATCACCCGATAAATGCTCTGCAGTAATCTTTACTACCAAGTGGGTTTACAACTCCGAGCCTTTACTGTTCGATACTTATGAAATTCCCATACGTTCGCACCATAAATATCTTGGCATTATCCTTGACCGTAAATTACAATTTTCCCAACATATACAACACCTACGCAACTGTACTGCCACGTATATTAACCTCCTACAAGCCATTACACGTCGTTCGTTGGGAGCTGATCCTGCTACAGCAAAATTAGTCTACTGCTCCACCATCCGTGCTCGTTTCGACTACTGTGCACATATAATTGATCTTGCATCACCATCTGCCCTTCAATCCCTCAACACAATTCAAAATCAAGCACTACGAGTTTGTTTTGGTGCGTTGTCTACCACACCTACTAATGCCTTATTAGTTGAAACTGGTGACCCTCCTCTTCTCCTTCGACGCAGATTTCTAGCATCTAAGTATCTCCTCAAACGACTTCTAGTGCTCTCCAATAACCTTCTACCCAAAATACAATTACTCGCTCAGTCATTCTCAACACCTATCACACATCCTTGCCGAGCCCCTGCCTTAATTTGGGCATTTGAGTCTGTCTCCCCTTTTAAATCTACTATTATTCGTAGTCATGTGCTACCATACTATTCTGTGGCATACGACGTGATTCAATATACTCCTACTATTATTCATTCTAAAGAATCTTCTTTTGCTATGCTCCCTTACCGGCTTTCATTTTTTCCTCTACATTCTAAAAAAGTTCACATTTCATCCACTAATGCCTGTCCCAATTTTTATACTGATGGATCCAAAAATTCTTGTGGTGTCGGCGCTGCTTTTTATTACGAACAGACTCAGTATGCTGAATTGTTTCACTTATCGTCCCACTTTTCTATTTTTCGGCTGAACTCCTTGCCATACGACAAACATTACTGTACATCAAACATTCATCCATACAATCTGCAAATATATTCACTGACCCTCTCTCCGTGCTCCAAACACTAAAATCTAACAAGATTACGCTGAACTGGTATGTTTATAATGTCAAACACATCCTCTTCAATTTACACCAATTAGGTGTCCAAATAACCCTCATTTGGATACCTGCACATAAGAACATACCAGGCAATGAACGAGCCGATCGCTTAGCGAAAGAGGCTTCCCTCTTATCTACAACCCCAGCTACATTTTCTGTTCCAGCCACAGATTTCATATCTCTCCTCAAATCACAACAACGACAACTATGGCAAGACACATGGACAACATCTGCATGTCAGAAGGGCAAATTCTATCATAGTCTCCAACCCATACTACCTACTACTTTCTGGTTTCAACACGCCACCTACACTCGTCGTCATATCATCAATATCATACGTCTTCGCTTTAATCATTACCTTACACCTCTCTATAAATTTCGATTTCGCTTACAACCGCATCCCCTACGCCATTGTGGATCTGTAGATGCTGATATCAATCATCTCTTTTTTCAATGCCCATTGTACACCTCTCCTCGCCGCTGCCTGTACTCCAACTTAATACAATACAATTATCCACTCCCCTCGCCAATTGCATGTCTCGTCTACAAGCCCTCTCCCACAATCATACGTATCTTAAATCAGTTCTTAGATCACTCTAATTTACAACTCTAACCCCACTTTCCCACAATACATTGACACTACTTACATATTTCATCATATTCTCATTTGCCTCCCGCCCTCCCTAAGGCCCCATTCACAGTGCAAACGTAACCGTAAACTTAACGACGTAACGTAACCGTAAAATTAACGTAAAATTTGTGATATTCACAATGGAGGAACGTAACATTAACGTAAAGAGTACACAGCAGCCAATCAAAACACTGCCATGTTATTTAGTTATTTAGTTATTTCAATACTTCGATGGAATCAAACAACGTGGTAGCGGAATTCATATTACTTCAAACAGCTATTGCTTTGCTCCTGGGAGCTGTGTAGGCCTACGGTACCTGAAAAAGGCGATGTAAACAACGGTGCAGAAAATGGGTTCATCCCTTGAATCAAAGAAGGTTATCCCAGGGCAATTTCGGTAATCTACTGTAAGAAATGACCCTCATCAGTTCGTTTTGGACATGCGGATGAAATCTGAACTGTTTGCCTTTCTTACGATTTGCTTCCCCTTTTGTAATAAAAAGAAATGTAAGGTCTCCTTTACCGACATCTATGACCCTATCTACCACACCCCGATGAGATGTTTGGATCTATTTGTTTGGATGATATCGTTTTCGTAAAATAGTAGTCCGTCATAATGTTAAGAAATATACAGGGACACTGTTTTATTCATGACAGGGATTCTCTCTCGTCCGTTTGCCAGCGCTGCGAGCTTGTCTCTCGCCATTTATTGTCAGATTTCATTACTACAGGATATTAATTTCCACCAATTATTTTTCGGTACAGCGTATTTGTAATTCTTTTTCCTTCTATCATACATAGCCTATACACAAAGATTATGTTGAAAGAGAATTACAAGTGTTTCGTCGAAATAAGTCATTATATCGTGCACAACACACAGTGTTTACCTCTGCTGGTTGGCTGGTTCTTAAAGTTAACGTAAAATTAACCGCAAGAGCTTGGAGTTTGCAATCCCTTAATTTTACGGACTCGCAGTTAAGTTTACGTCGGCGCATTGTGAATGGATCCATTAGATAAGATGGCCGCTAACTTCTAAGTTAACGTTAATTTTAAGTTTACGTTACGTTACGTTTGCATTGTGAATGGGGCTTTTAACGCTTCCTCTTCAAACAAGACACATAGCTACCGTTTATTCTCATCTCCCCCTCCACCGATCGCGTGTACATTTTCATATCAACACACTGTCGCCCCTCTTCATCTTTTGTTTACGATTTCACTGACACTTTGCCCCCTCTACATCCCCCCATATACGTTGCTCAGATATTTCTTTCCATCTGTCCAAAGTCCTACACTCTTACATATATCCACCCCTCCGTCGTTCCCCTGCCCTCTCCTGCTTGTCCCTTATATGTTGGCCCGGTGTGTATGTTTTGTAGAAGTCGCTGAGACGGCCACTCTAGCGTGAAGATTAGTATACCTTGTGTCCCTGTGCTTTTCCTATATCTCCTAGTCTTGTATACGTATTTCCTCACTCTCAATTGTCTAGGTGATACGTCTTTTCCTGAACTACTTTGAAGTGCTTTGAACCCATATTGTGAGTCTGCTGCATGGTCTACTTCCCTCAATCTTCAAGTACTTCGTACTCAGAAAAACATTGTCAACTGCATTGGTGTACTACTTTATTGAAATTGTGTGCGGGTGTAGAACTAGTACAAATATAATACAGTATTGTGTCTGGGTGAAATAACGAGCCCAAATCAACTTCACGAACAGAACAAATTGTGAACTGCATTGGTGTACTACTTTATTTGAATTGTGTGCGCGTGTAGAACTAGTACAAATATAATACAGTATTGTGTCTGGGTGAAATGACGAGCCCAAATCAACTTCACGAACAGAACAGAACAAATCTGCAGTTATGCTGAAAGATTGTACTATAAAAACAGGTGTGTTGTTTCACTCGGTTGAAAACTTTATTGTGGAATGTGAGGTAGGTAACCGGTCATTTCGCACTCTTGCCGATTAAGTGAAAGAACTCCAAACGTAGCAAAAATGGAAATAATAAGTGATGTAGTTTTGGATTGTAAGGAGAAAATTAAGGAGAATTTACTACTACCAAAAAATGCCGACTACTTAGGAAGAACTGGGGACATATCGATGTTGTTTTTGCATTATTTATGTATGGATGAAGAGTTGATGTATGAATTCCTCAGGAGATGTGGCTTATTGAAGTCGAGCATGACATGTGAAGCTTGCGATAGTGATATGTTCGTTCGTTACGAACGTAATCAAGATAGACATGTGTGGAGATGTATGAAGCGTGTGAAAAAGAACGTTAAAGGAAGGGTGATTTCTGTTAGATGCAATGGGAGCAAGGCCGTACGGTTTGGATCATGGTTCTCCCAAAGCAAGATGACTATTTCGGAGATATTGTGGATTTCGTATGCTATAGTGAATAAAACTCCCTTGAAAACTGTATCAAAGGAGTATGGCATTGGGAAACACACACTTGTTGATTGGGCTAATTTTTGTAGAGAAGTGTATATATATCATATGGAGGTCAACTCTAAAAGAATTGGAGGACGTGGTAAGATAGTTGAAGTGGATGAACGTAACTTTGGTAACAAGAAAGGTGATGACCATGGTGGTAATGAAGGGCAGTGGGTACTTGGTGGAATAGAAAAAGGAAGTGGGAAGTGTTTTCTTGTTCCCGTCAAGGATAGAAGCAGCGATCTCTTCACAAGACTGATCAAAGACTGGGTGTTGCCTGGAACTACAATTGTATCAGATTCCTGTGAGCGTTTCAAAGGGTTGCAAGAGGAAGGTTACATTGAACAGACTATAAGACGTGTAGATGTTGACGACGATTGCAGTAATATTGAAGGTATATGGAGGCACATTAAGGAGAGCCAGCCAGAACGATCACGTGATGAAGAGCATTTTGCTGGTTACCTCGCTGCTTACATGTTCCACAAACATTGCCAAGCAGAAAAGGTTGATGTCTTTGTGAAATTTCTGGAGACAGTTCGAGCTATGTACCCATGTTAAAATATTCTGAATTGTCTTTTTTGGGTATACCTTCAGAATCTGTCCTAAGCAGACTTTAGTTTTGTGGTGTCAAGTATAATCAAGTAAGATTATACAGATGTAACTTATATTTTATTAGGTTCATTTTGTGAGGAATAAAATAACATTTATAGTTTATATTACTTCAGTAAAAGTACAAGTGATATAGTACATTTAAGAAGTGAATCTTATCAGTTTTGCCTTGTATTACATGTAGGAGAAATCAAACTGGGTGGTTTTCTTACTTTCACTGAATGTGGCAGCCTGTGGCATGATACTTGCTCAATCAGAGACATGCCTCCATCACAGCCAGCCAGTTACAATACAGAAAATGGTCACAATTTGCAGATTGCTTTTACATCTTCTGAATAAGTAACTACTTCTTGGGGCATGTTGGTGGTCCCTAGCAAGCATGAAGGAAGGATCATTCCTCTCTGCTACTTCAAGTATCGTATAACATAATATTTCTATGATTCCTAACATGGGAAAGTGTATCTCGAAACACCACTGATGTCATTAATGTCATGACCAACTACGGCACAATCAACACATCATCATAATCATACGTAGTTTCCTGCTGTTAGCCAGGTTTGCTTGGAACATAAGCTTCTCCATCTCCTCTTGTCTTCCCACCAATTCTCCCTCTTCACTCTTGCGCAGTCTTTTCCTCTTCTCTGCATACACTCTTCACTTCTTTTATCCACCTGTCTCTGTCTTCGTGCATCCTCCTAGGTATCCTTTCTTCTTGTCATTCTCTTTATACGTCCATACCATCCGAGTCTAGCTGCCTCTATCCTGTTCTGCAGTGGCTCTTCTTTTACTATATCTCTAACCTTCTCATTTCTCATCGTATCCATTCCTGTCACTCCTATCCTGCTCAGAAATTTTATTTCATTTGCCTCTATCCTAGTCATGGCTCTCTGCCTCGTTACCCAGGTTTCTGCTGCATACATAATAATAGGTACATAATACATAGTGCCAAGGAAAAAAAAAAAACTTTTTCAGAGAAGTAAACAGGAAAGAGACCACAAGGAAGATCCTGAAAGAGGTGGACAGATTCAGTGTGGGAGTGCATAGAGAAGAGGGGAGGAAAATCGGAAGATGTACTTTAAAAAAAGGAGAAGAGTGGTGGAGAGACAGGCAGCGATGGAGGTCCTTGATTCACAACCCGACCCGGGAAGCTGGGAACAGGAAATGATGATGATGATGATGATGAGTACATCTTGTATGTCACTCTTTTGCTTTTCTGAGGGAAATCCAAACCATGCTTCTGACACTTTTCAGGAATATTTTTGGTTGTCTTCCACACTCTACAGCACAATAAAAACTTCTAAACCATTGGTTTCAATTGTCATATATGCTGAAAATGAACCAATGGTGATAAATTTTCTAACCCCTTATCCTGAAAATAAACCAGTGGTAATAAATTAATACACACCTACACTTAAACACCTGGAGCTAGTTTTGTACCATTACTGAAGTTCAGTATCAGAAATCATATATAATTATTTGGTGAGAGTGCAAGATTTATGTTGGAGAATGAGGTAAGTTACATTATCTCTCGTGCTCCAAATAAGAGTATTAGGCAATTTTATGAAGCATAATGGAAATGTACCAATAGATGATACCCTTGCCTGGCAATGCCAATAGGTGACAGTCTAAACGTCGTAACACTAATAAGGAATTTCCACATCCGCAGGGTGTAGTGAAAGTACTGACTACATTGGTGACCTTTACTTCTGACTATCTGAACTGATCTCAAGGATCAATGATGTGTGTGTTTCCATGTGAAGCAGATCTTTGAAAGACTTGTGAATGTATGACTCAATATTTCCCTTCTTCTAGACATATTCCTTAAGTGGTAGGTGGGAAGTTTATTGCCTTATACAACTTGTTTTATATAGAAAGGTGAAGTTTCTTACTGTATAATAGGTTGCAGGGTTCTAGGCTCCATGTATTTGCTTTAGTTGAAAAGATTAATCTTAAATTGCTATGTTATGGGTGTCATCTATTGGTCTCACTGAACTTGACTGGCCCAGTGGTTGACAGGGATGTCAGGCATTGGGATTTTGTTCTACAAGGGAGTTGGCCATGTTAAGAGTTATTTTTTAACATACATGGTAAACCATGTTACTTCCATTATAATTTGACTTCCAGAACCAGTAGATGACAGGGGGTGTCAGCCATTGGTATCCATGGTGTCAGGCATTGGCTCGTTGATTTGTTTTACAATTTCTTTCTTCTTTTATTCCTAAATTCCAAATGTAGGGAAAAAAAAAAATCACAAGAGACCATGGCTGATGCCATAGAAGTGAGAAATGCAAGTTCTATGATGGCTGTGGCGAAGGGAGTTCCTAGGGCGACACTAATGTATAAAGTCAGTTGATTTCATTGTTTGTGTGGCTTGAATTTTTTAAACTTTGAAGACTGATTTCATTGCATTTTACTCCAAAGACTGATCTCATGGGTTTTTTTTTTTAATTTCAAGACTGATTCCATCACCTTTTAAACTTCAAAGTCTGATTCCATTGATTTATTTTTACTTTTGAGACTGACTTTTAATATTTTTTTAGTACTAGCAACTGTTTTCTTTGACTAGCACTACTACAGTAGAAATGTTCTTCCTTGTAACATTGGTCTAGATTAAATGTTTTTGTGTGTTTTGAAATATGTCATCAATTGGGCCACGACATATGTTATCTATTTGGAATCTTGACTTGAACATTGTCACCTATAGGGACTAATGCTAAACCTGAAGATAAATTTATCAATAGTCAAATGAAGAAAATGGAAAACTAAACCCTTGTTCCAGCAGGGGAAAGTCCAGGGCACTTCAAGTTAGTTTCCTGTTAAAAAAAAATAGCATTATGTGTAAGCACAGTTCTCATTTTTTTCCCCTCTTAATGGTGTCATCTATAGGTACGTTTACCTTATTCTCTTCATATATGCATTATAAACTGAGTGAAATAAAAAACTGTGACCTGTTTAAGCGACTTTTCTGAGTGCCTCTTATCTCCAATGTGATCTTCAATCCTTAAATCAGTATATACCTTGTAATATACCTACCATCCACAAAGGCATATCAGGAACTCTTAGAAGAACTTCAGAACAAGAAAAAAGAGATATGGCTGGAATTCTGCTCGACTGAAGCAATGACGTCTACAGACTGGAAAGGTGTGGACTACGATCTGCGCCACACGCTGACCCGATTTGCAGTGCACGGGTTCCACCATCGCGTATGCAAGAAAAAGGGTTTCCACACTCCGGACGAAGTATCGTGTGTATGTGAACAGTACAATAAACAGTGTGATCGGTATCATGCGCTATGGTGTCACCAGAGACGTATATCCCTAATACAACTTTGTAGCGATTAAATTGCTATATGCAGAACATCTATGCACGTGCGCTTTTCTCTTATTATTATTATTATTATTATTATTATTATTATTATTATTAATATACTTTGCTTCCATATTATGTATGAATCTCTCCTAGTTATGGACGACAACCAACCAGAGAGAGAGTATTAATTTAATTGTAATTAATACATGCAGTTAGGTTTCTATACGGTAAAGCTTTCTTATCTGGCAGGCGAAAGGTTAAAGATCCAACATTTTGTGGTTCAGATGACATCAAAGAACACTTGGTGGGCTTGCTGAAGTTGGTATGCAAGAAAAGGGGGTCTGTGGGCATCCCCCCCTCCCCGGTTAGAGCAGCAAAGCGGCCCCCAGACCTCTTAGTATGCCTTGACAACACCGTTGCTCTGGGTTGGTTAGGTCTGGCTCATGACATGACCATTGATCTGGATTGGTTAAAGGTTCGGCTAGTGACAAGACCATTGGGCTTCTTTCACAGACTCCTCAAGGAATAAATTGCTAAATTATACCGTGACTAGGTGAATTTTGCCTCATCAATGTCGCAGATAGAGCACTCTTATCCTGCACATGCCATGACAATTTCCAAATTCGCAGTTTTTCTACTTCTAACCATATATGGCAGCCCTGTGCCTGGACACAATGCTACAAGCTTTATCTGAGATATAACATAACTTGGCCGGCCAATAGGAACAAAGCAAATGGCTGCATTTTGCTGATTTGCAGTCTTTGTTTTAATTCTTCTATATACTTATAGGAGTGGAATAGTGGGTCCTTGGCAAGCATAAAGGAAGGTTCTTTCCTTTCTGTTACCTAAGGTATTGCTGGACAAAATGATTGTATGCTTTTTCCTAAATATGTTACTTGCGTACAATAACACCACCTTCTGTAAAACATAATATATTAAAGAAAATCCAATGAGTAAATATTACTAAAATAAAAATATATATTATTTAATGTGTATAGGGGCCTATCCCATAACATCTTGGACATGTCTTCAATGGTTACACAAACTTAGCTGTTGAGGTATTTCCTACATTTTAACCAAGTCATAGAGCAGGGATGGCAAACTTTTTCTGATTAGCATGAACATAAAAGGTCTTGTTTATTACTTTTTACTGTCTAGTGTGTCATCAGTTATTTTCCTTTAAAAATCATCATATAAGTCCCTCTCATTTGACTTCATTTAGGTATTAGATTGCATTACGTTTAAATCCATTTGACTGAATATTTCATGGTTTTATTTTGCAAGCATCACTGAAAATTACATTTTTTAAACAGGTAAATTTTAGGCGAAGCAAAGCAAAGTCATCTCCATACAGGTCATGAAGGCCGTTGGAGGGGTAGTAGGTGAAGGCTTCCACTATTCGTAACCTCGGCATGTGATGGGGTAGAGTGGTTAGCTTTACGCCCGGCCGCCTTTGCCCCCAGGAATTAACCTGGTACTCATTTTTGGTGTAGGCTGAGTAAGACTCGGGGCGATACGCACCTCCGGAGATGGAATTCTCGTTTCTTAAATTTTATGACTTCCTGACGGGGATTCAAACCCACACCCTTCCGGGTGAACTGAGCACGCCTTTACTGCCTCGGCCAGGCAGGGTAAATTTTAAAAGTAATATATATTCTTTGTTTACCCTAACATACATACATACATACATTATCATTATAGACTGTTATGCCTTTCAGCGTTCAGTGTGCAAGCCTCTGTGAATTTACTAAACGTCGCCACAATCCTCTATTTGCAACTAGTGTTGTGGCCTCATTTAGTTCTATACCTCTTATCTTTAAATCGTTAGAAACCAAATCTAACCATTGTCGCCTTGGTCTACCTCTACTTCTCTTACCCTCCATAACAGAGTCCATTATTCTCCTAGGTAACCTCTCCTCCTCCATTCGCCTCACATGGCCCCACCACCAAAGCCGGTTTATGCGTACAGCTTCATCCATCGAGTTCATTCTTAAATTAGCCTTATCTCCTCATTCAGAGTACTCTCCTGCCATTGTTCCCACCTGTTTGTACCAGCAATCATTCGTGCTACTTTCATGTCTGTTACTTCTAACTTATGAATAAGATATCCTGAGTCCACCCAGCTTTCGCTCCCGTAAAGCAAAGTTAGTCTGAAAACAGACCGATGTAAAGATAGTTTCGTCTGGGAGCTGACTTCCTTCTTACAGAATACTGTTGATCGCAACTGCGAGCTCACTGCATTAGCTTTACTACACCTTGATTCAATCTCACTTACTCTATTACCATCCTGGGAGAACACACAACCTAAATACTTGAAATTATCGACCTGTTCTAGCTTTGTATCACCAATCTGACATTCAATTCTGTTGAATTTCTTACCTACTGACATCAATTTAGTCTTCGAGAGGCTAATTTTCATACCATACTCATTGCACCTATTTTCAAGTTCCAAGATATTAGACTGCAGGCTTTCGGCACAATCTGCCATTAAGACCAAGTCGTCAGCATAGGCCAGACTGCTTACTACATTTCCACCTAACGAATCCCTCCCTGCCATTTTAATATATTTAATTTAATTTCGCACAATGTGCATTATTAGAGGACATACTCTTAAGCATTTTCGCAGAATTTTGTCAGATATTTCTCTGCGCTTACATGTCGTTACGTGATATCTGTCACATGGGTTATCACAAAGTTTGCACATGCATAGTTCATCCGGTTGGTGATAGATGTCTCTCATGCAGATACGGTGGTGAAAACCTTGAACAGCAAAACGCGTCATGAAGTGTCTCAATGCGTAATTGGCTTTTATCCATTCTCTGTTGACCATAGCATCTGTAGCGTAAAATTCAGGAAATATTTCTTCTCTTTTTCCTTGCAGTTCACGGAGTAGACTCTGGTATGCTTCTGTTGATGGCAGGCAAAGGTCGTATCTCAAATCCTCAATGTAGAAGGATTCTCTGGCGAGAACATATGCCAGACGTGAGGGTGTATACTTTGAAATACACAAGGCCTTTTTCAGGAATCTTGCTTTTAATTTTTAGATTTCCTTCAGATTCTTCTTTCTTAATTGGTCCCAAATTAAAGTCAAACCATATGTCACTATTGGAGTGATTTTTAACTTGAAAATTTTTAACGCGGTATCTATATTTATATTGGTATTATAAATTTGCTCATTCAGGACAAATATTTCAGATTCCCATCTATATCATCTGATGGCCAAGCAGGCATCAATTTTTAGTGATGAGACAAAGTCTCTTAGTGCATTGGCACTGCCGGTGGCTCCAGTTAGCCTACGCAGTGGCCTCCACGGTATGCACTAGCCAGCGTATTGGTAGGTGTGCTAGGTACCAACTGATGAGCCCACCCTAGCACACGAGGGTGAAACGCTGGCAACGAAGAATGAGCTAGCTGGAAAATTTATAATGTCCAATAACGGACCATTTATATTGGTATTATAAATTTGCTCATTCAGGACAAATATTTCAGATTCCCTATGGGAATCAACATCTATATCATAGTTGATAAAGCGGCGATAACTCTCCCAAACATGAATACTGTGTACATTTCCGTGAGTCTGTAATGTGATTCCCAAATATTTGTAATGTGTTACGATCGATAGTGTGTCTCTTTTATAAATTATAACATTGTTAGCTGCCGGTTTGCCTCCTTTCGTGAAAGTCATTGACACAGTTTTATTTTCATTAATTGAAGTTCGTTCTCGGTTGCCCATACCATAAGTTTGTTGAAAGCCTCCTGGAGATTCGCTAACTCAGTGGATACAAGCACCATGTCGTCCGCGTATGCGTACAATTTGACCTTTTCTGTTCTAATGCTCTGAGTTATGTCCGCAGTTACTATGTTAAATAGGAGCGGACTAAGCGGATCACCTTGCAAAACTCAGTTTGTTCTATCGGATCTGATATATCAACATTGTCATCTATTTGTATGAAATTTTTGTTCAGAATGTTCCTTAAAATCCTCGTGATGTAATTTTTCCCAATGAGTTTTTCCAGTTTATTGATTGCTATATTTCTATTCACGAGGTCAAAGGCATTAGTGTAGTCTATAAAGACAGTGTGCAGTTTACTTCTGTGGAATCTTAATGCATCTATATCCCCTTGTAAACATTTTACCGCTTGGAGTGTTGATTTTCCCTTCATGAATCCAAATTGCTCTTCCGGTATTGATCCTTCAACCAAGCTGTATAGACGTTTTGTTATAAGGCTTGTCAGTATTTTTAGGGCAGTACATTCGAGAGCTATTCCATGATATGCGTTTGGATCCCTAATGTTTCCTTTCCCTTTGTATAAAATTTTAAGAGTAGAAAGTCTCCAGTTATGATCCATGTAAACTACGAACAGTAAAGGTGAAAGATTACAGCCTTGTCTAACCCCTGTAAGTACCCTGAACCAAGAACTCATTCTACCATCAATTCTCACTGAAGCCCAATTGTCAACATAAATGCCTTTGATTGATTTTAATAATCTACCTTTAATACCATAGCCCTCAGTATAGCGAGCATCTTTTCCCTCGGTACCTGTCATATGCTTTCTCTAGATCTATGAAACATAAACACATCTGCCTATTCCTCTCGTAGCATTTTTCATTTACCTGGCGTATACTGAAAGTCTGATCCTGACAGCCTCTCTGTGGTCTGAAACCACACTGGTTTTCATCCAACTTTCTCTCAACTACTGATCGCACCCTCCCTTCCAAGACGCCAGTGAATACCTTGCCTGGTACACTAATCAGTGAGATACCTCGATAGTTGTTGCAATCCTTCCTGTTCCCTTGCTTATAGATAAATGCAATTACTGCTTTTCTCCAATCTGAAGGTACCTTACCAACACTCCATGCTAATTTTACTACTCTATGAAGCCATTTCATCCCTGCCTTCCCACTATACTTCACACCATTTCAGGTCTAATTTCATCTATTCCTGCTGTTTTATGACAATGGAGTTTATTTACCATCCTTTCCACTTCCTCGAGCGTAATTTCACGAACAACATTTTCCTCCTCCCCAACAGCTTGGCTGTTAGCAACACCACCAGGATGATTGAGAAGATGTTCAAAACATTCCCTCCACCTCTCCAGTGATTCCCTGGGATCTATTATGAGTTCACCTGAATTACTCAAAACACTGTTCCTTTCCTTTTTCCCTCCCTTCCTAAGGTTCTTTATTACTGTCCAGAAAGGCTTCCCTGCTGCTTGACCTAGCATTTCCAGGTCATTACCAAAATCTTCCCACGACTTCTTTTTGGATTCAACAACTATTTGTTTCGCTCTGTTTCTTTCATCTACGTACAAATCCCTGTCTGCCTCGGTCCTTGTTTGGAGCCATTTCTGATAAGCCTTCTTTTTACGTTTATAAGCTGCTCTCACTTCATCATTCCACAAAGATTGCCTTTTCCCATCTTTACACACAGTTGTTCCTAGGCATTCCCTTGCTGTTCCTTCTACAGCATCCCTGTATGCCACCCATTCACTTTCTATATCTTGAACCTGCTTACGGTCTACTGTTCGAAACGTCTCACGAATCATATCCATGTACTTCTGTCTAATTTCCTCATCCTGGAGATTTTCTACCCTTATTCGTTTGTAGACAGATTTCACTTTCTCTACCCTAGACCTAGAGATACTTAGTTCACTACAGATCAGGTAGTGGTCTGTATTAAAAAAAAAAAAATGGCCAAAGAATTGAGACATACTTCTTTATTAAAGCGGAATATTGAAATATATTACTATGTTGGTAGATTTTCAACCTATTTATTACATGTTAAAAACATAAGTTAGTATATTGTCTGATGTGCCACAGAAGTCGTGTTCTCGTGTCACCTACTGGCACGCGTGTCACAGGTTTGCCATCCCTGTCATAGAGTCTAAAGCCTTAATTCACATGGGAATAGTTTACTGGAGTCAAGTACTTGAAGCAAGTCTACTTTCCTTCAATTTTCCACGTATAATTAAGTCAGGACAGTTGAGTTGTAACTTTCCTTGCAAGTAAATTTGAGTTGCCGAGCCGTCAACTTTTGCGTCCACTTTCCTGTCACATGACTAACTTGACTCCAGTAGTTGCCCTGTCTGAACCCCAACTTGTAGGCATATCAACGTGAAAACAGAGCACATGCATTTTTCTCAAGACTTTCAGTATATTTGTTGGTATATAATAATGAATGCTCCTAATAATAAGTGGAACGCAAAAGAAATATTGCGGTTTCTCAACATTATTTTATGAACATTACGAAACTTTTTCTAAAAGCTAACAAATCCTCTCCCACTAGTTCTTTCAATAAGTTGTTAGATGCACCATGCAAAGCCCTTCTACTAATCCATCCTTTTACCCAAGTTTTTCTATTCTTCTTATTCTTAAGAGAGTTTTGTAATTCATGCAATAATGTGCAAATTAGCTGCATACATGCTTATATTTGTGCACTTAGCATCTCCACTTCAATAAGTTGAATGTAAATTCACAGAGACTTGCTAGTGAATTACAATGTTTAACCACTGAAGTTTATGCGCTCTTCTAAAGACAGTTAGCTTACGCTTTCCCCATCTGATTAAAAGTGTACCGGGCGGTACACCTCCACGCCGCTGGTTCAAATATTACGCTCGTTGAAACTCCTCTACAGGAGAAAGCTGAACTTTAACAAACTGTATTAACTCAACAGTTTCTTCGAAGATAGCTTTGTGTGAATTTTGATGTGTTTTTGTTTGTATTTGATCAAGAAGTGTGGACGTTCTCTACCAG